>NW_022436965.1:17642851-18040324 GCF_009761245.1 Sapajus apella | reverse complement strand
CTCTTTCTCTTTCTCTTTCTCTTTCTCTTTCTCTTTCGTCTCACTCTGTCACTCAGACTGGAGTGCAGTGACGCCATCATGGTTCACTGCAACCTTGATCTCCCAGGCTCAACCTATTATCCCACCTTAGCCTCCAGAGTAGCTGGGACTGCAGGGGTATGCCACCACATTCGGCTAATTTTTGCATTTTTTTGTACAGAGATGGGGTTTCACCATGTTGTCCAGACTGGCCTCAAACTCCTGGGCTTAAGCAGTCTTCCTGCTTCAATCTCAGTAAGCCTCCTAAAGTGCTGGGATTACAGGTATGAGCCTGGATCTACATTTTCAAGGACTAATATCAGTTGCTTCTGAAGATCTTTGTATCACATTTTAAGAAACACTCTTAATGGTTTCATCAAATTCTCTCACTATTATTTTCTCTAGATACCTTTCCTTCTTCCTTTTAATAGCTTTTTTGAAATAAGCAATCATTCTTTTTATAATTGTCTAAATGTTCTATATAGAAATGGCATCTGTATAAAAGTCTAAGCACAGTGCTTTGAACATAAGCATGCACTCATTCCATGTTGAACTGTGTTCTCTTGCTACCGGGGCATCTAGCGTAGACACTAGCACCTCTGGCTGTGGTGTTTCAAGAACCTTTCACTGTCAGAAGTTGAAATTCTAATAACATCAAGGTTGTTTTTTTATTGTTGTTGTTGTTACATAACCAACCCACTTTCCAGGCATGAACAAAGATAAAAACCATCCCACTGAAATCCCTGTACAAACAGGTAGTGAATATACACTTGTCCCTTGGAGCTCAGCACCTCCTTCTTGATTTCTGAGAAGCCAAGGAACACTGGCCCTATGGAATGCCAGACACTTCTTAAGCACATAATTTTAATTCTGGAAAATGTAACTATCAAAATAAGTTAAAATATATTCGGTGAAGGAGTTGGATAATGGGAATGCTGAATTTTCTAAAAAAGTTTGAGGATCACTGGAATAGAAGTGTTCAAAGTATTCATCTTTTGGGGGGTTGCTTTGTAATATTTTTCCTTGAATATTGGACACAATGCAATAAATAAATGAACCTCCAAAAGTCTTAGTTGGAAAAACATGCTTATTAAATGGAGAAAGATACATCATACATATATTAAGGTTGAGCTTGGTCCAAATATTCCCACATTTGTAACATATTTCATTGAGAGGTCAAAATGGTTCTCTTCAATCTTATAAACCTTGTTTTTGAGAGGAAAAAAAGGTTAGTTGCTGCTACCTGGGACTGTCATTCAGACCTACTTTAAATCTTATTTGATTGTGTTTATCCAGGTCACTGCTTTTTTAATATTTGCATAGCTTAAGAAATTCAACTTCCCTTTATTTTATGTTTGGTTATTGGTATCCCACTGTGAATTACTCATTATGTTATTTTCTTTCTTCTTTTTTTTTTCCTTGCTGATAACACCCCAAAACTTATTTTTAACTTACTTTCATTTTTTTTTTTTTTTTTGCCTTGGCTTAAACATTGGCTACACATTTATTAATAGACAAAAATTCTAGTCGTTAGTTATGTACCTTCCAATATAAAGTTGAGAGCAATTTTTGCTCAACTCTTGAAATTTTGAGAAAAGCTATTGACCTAAATTTTATTTCTTCACAGTTAGATCACTGCCTTTTAATGCCACATACATTTCCATTTAGTAGGGAAATTACTAAAGGTATTATATTTCTCTTTAAAGTAAATGAAGAAATAATATATTTCAATAGAAGTACCCCTCATGATTGTGAGGTTAAAGTGATTTTTGAATTGGTGATAATTTGTCGTGTTTTAGGTCTATTTGTCTCTTGTCTATTTTTGAAGGAGATATTGAAGTTTGTAGCTGCCTTGAGTTTCCAAACGAAAAATTATAGTTCTCTGAACTTAGTTCCCTTTGGTCCATGTAACATCTACTCCAGAATTAATATCTACTTAAAGAGATTAGAGGGAAGAAAGACAAGTTCCTTAATTTTAGGGCTTTCTTTATTTCTTCCTTTTTTTCTGTCTGTCTGTCTGTCTCGCACTGGGCTGCGGGTCTGGAGTACAATGGCGTGATCTTTGCTCACTGTAACCTCTGCCTCCCAGGTTCACATGATTCTCCTGCCTCAGCCTCCTGAGTAACTGGGATTACAGGCACACACCACCACACTCGGCTAATTTTTTATTTTTGTAGAGATAGGGTTTTACTATGTTGCCCAGACTGGCCTTAAACTTCTGACCTTGTGATCTTCCTGCCTCGGTCTCCCAAAGTGCTGGGGTTACAGGTGTGAGCCACTGTGCCTGGCCAGGACTTTTGTTTTTTCTATCCCCTTCCCCATTCCCATTTAGAAAAAATAGATTGTCTTGAAATAATTGTTATTGAAGAGAACTAAAAGACAAGCTGTAGAGTTGTTAATATCTGTTTAAATCTGAGAGGAAGAGGTGTGACTTTTTTAAAGTAAGAAAATGAATAGTTGTGTTTTACATCATGCCTGGGTCTATAGTTAATAATAATTATTACTTACTTACCCATTCTTACTCTTACTGCTTGCCCTTGGGGCTCTAACAACAGAAATCATAGATCACAGATGCCCCTTGTATTTGTGTCTGTCAGATGAGTTGGAGTAGTCTGGAAGGCATTGTCTCTGTCTTCCCTTCCTCTGGGGGCATGCTTTATCCTTCCTGCTGCTACAGTTTGTCTTCCTCCCAATGACATTCTTATCGATCAGTAGTCATTGACCAAGCGGGGAAAGACAGGTTATTTCATTTATTGTTGAATGATATGGTCAGTGAATTTAAGAAGCTGGTTGTTAGGGTCTCTGAACAGTATAAGAACACATGATAATTGGGTTACTCTGCTGATTTTTAAGATGGTTTTGTACTCACTTTAAGTGTTTATTTCTCAAAGTGAACTAAATTCTCATTAAGTACTTTTCAAATAATTGTGTTAGTTTAATATTAACAGTCTCCTGCAAGCCTGGTGGAATTTTTTTCTCATTGTTTTCCCAAAGTGTATTTGTTTCATACATTTTTATCTTCAAGTTTTTGTATTCATTTATTTACTCATCTCTTCATTAGCAGATTTTGAATGCCTGCAGTGTGCTGCACAACAAAGAGGTTGTGTGTCTTGCAGACCATGTTTCAGTTGTTTTGCTGTTACTCTCATCTTGGCTAATATTTAAAAAGACCTGAGGGTTTTTTTTTTTTTTTAACCTCTGCATAATTAACACACTGAATGGGATTGTCTCCTTCAGTTAGCTATGTTACATTACATAGCAATTTGGGGTTATGAAATTCTTTACAAGCACTATAAAAAGTTGGACTTATAACATATCTCTGTAAGGCATGTTGAAAGCAACTTGAGAGTCTGTTCTTGGAAGGATCTTTAAGGCATATCAACTACAATTTCCATTTTAAATGTCCATTTACCCTTGTTCCTCTCATTCCCCATGAAAACCCTTTTTCCTGACATGTATATGACTTTTCATCATTGTACTATTTTAACATTTTTATTTTTCTATGTACATGTCTACCAATATTTATATTAGACACTATGTAGGCTTTTCATTGATCATGTACTAGTGTAGAATTCAGAATAAACATATTTAAATATGATACAGGCTTATTTTGATTTACAATGTAAGTGCAATCTTGAAAAATAGTCTCAATTGTTTATTGTCTAAATTGTTGTTTGATTTAAAATAAAATTTTAAATTATTTTGTGTCTATGCTATTGAGATTGTTAAAGTTGAGTATTAAAAAAACTCATGAAGAACACATACTTAACAAATGTTTATTACCTTTTCTCATGTGAAAGCTATTTTTTAGGTTTCTGAAGGATAAACAAAGATAAACATAAAACAAAGTGCCAGCCGTAAGCAGGTTATACTATAGCATCCAACAAGTATGGTGAGCATATGTTCAAATCAAGGATGGCTAGATAGAAAATTTATAAGACAGAGAGTGAATTTAGCAAAGGTGGCTTAGGTATTTATTCTTACCTGTTGGACACTACAGTATAACTCTTTTAGAGCTTAGCCAAATCCTTAAATACTTCCTGGATACTATAATAGCAGAGTTACTCACAGGAGTGATATGAAGAAATAGTATGACTGAAGAAGGTATACATACTGCAACTGTAAAGTGAGGAAGAATAGTGGAGGTGAATGTTTAAAAGTCGGACCTGGAGAATACTCTCCCTCAGGAAAAGTCAGCCATCTTCCTCTTTGTGCTGCCCCAGTTCTGAACTGAGATAACTACCATAGAATCCATCTTGATGTGCTATTGACTGGTGTATCTGTGTTCATTCTAATAGGATGTTTGCTTCTCAAGGGCAGAGACCAGTGTGTAAAACTTAATATCTTTGTCCATGGTATCCATACTTGATCATTGATTTTCCCACATACTAATTAGGAGAGAAAGTGATTTTATTGAATGAATCCCTAACCAAGCTACACATATTTCCTGTTTCTATGTTAGTGCTATCATTTTCTAATTATGCCAAATAGCAGTGACTTGCAACATATATATAATAAAATTGAGTTTCTGTGGTTAAAGGAAAGCGTGCAGATATTAATACATATATACCCATATACATTTTTTGCATAAGGTGTTTATAATTAAGGATGACATACTAAGGCTTACATTTTGCTTTTTTTTTTATATATTGGAGGATAACTTCTTTGCATTTTTGCTGTATTTTTTGTTCATATGTATGAATTGAGGATGGCTAGGTAAATAATTTACAAAACTAGTACAGAGTGAACTTAGCTAAGGTGGCTTGGCTATTTACTGAGCAAGCTGTTGGGGAAAGATATTTGATGTCTTAGGTCCAGAATGTTTTTAAATGCTGCTTGCTTGATTTTGTTTTATTTTAAATGGAATAAGGCATCTGGTACTATGTTTCTGCTGGGAGTCTGCTCCCTGAGATACTGGCACAGACTTGAGCCTATTCCAAGGAACCATATGTTAAGCCCTAGTTTTAAGTTGCTGAAATGAAAGTTGTAGAGATATACAGCAAATTTTATGTAAGGAAATAAGTATTTGCAAAACTAATACATGAATTTAAATTAATACAACCTCAAAGGAATAAAATAATGTAAGTGGCACATCAGTGCAAGGGGAAATAATAGGTAAATATTAGATGTTAATTGAAAATTTATTCATTTATTAATTCATTTCACAAATATATATTGGGAACTTCTATGTACCAGAAACATATTGAACAAAGTGGGCAATTTTGAATTTATGAAGCAAGGCACACAATAAACAAAACCAAATAAGTAAATTATATAGTATTTTAGATCGTGTTAAATGCTATGGAACACAAAAATGTTAGGGTAAGGGAACTGGGAGTACTGGATTGCAGTTTCATGGAATTTTCGTATGTCACAAAATCTTCATGGAGTTGAAAGGGTGATTGAAGTGGTTATTTTGAGGAAGAACATTCTAGGCAGAAGCAAGAGCCAGTGCAAGGCTGGGCATAGTTTTCATGCCTGCAATCCCAGCACTTTGGGAAGCTGAGGCAGGAGGATTGCTTGTGTATAGTAGATTTGAGACCAGCCTGGGCAATATAGTAAGACTTCATCTGTACAAATAAAAATTAGCCAGGTGAGGTAGCATGCAACTGTAGTTCCACCTACTCAGGAGGCTGAGGTCAGGGGATCACTTGAGTCTGGGTGGTTGAGGCTGCAGTCAGCTGTGATTGTGCCACTGTACTTAGCCTGAGTGACAGAGTGAAATGCTCTCTCAAAAAAAAAAAAAGTGTCAGTGCAAAGCCCTAAGGTGGACATATGCCTGGCTTACTGAGGAAAAGCAGGGAGACTTGTATAGTCTTTTACCTAGGAAATGCTTGTTTTTGTCAACCAAAAACAAAATTCTAAGCCCCCCAACCATTTGAATGGACCCCTCTTCTTGGCCAAGGGCATACCAAAGTTAATGTGAAAAGCTACTTCAGGCCATGGTGGGGAGGGGTAGGGTTGGGCATGCCTCATTATACTCCCCTCTGTTTTGGAATTACCAATAGAAAAGACTCTTTTAATCTGATAAGAAGTATTTACAATCTATTATCTAAAGCCTTCTACCTGGAGGCTTCATCTACATGATAAAACCTTGGTCTCTACAACTCTTATCTTAACCCAGACATTCCTTTCTATTGATTCTAATTATTTAGACAATAACTTAACTCTTTCAATCAATCACCAGTAGGAAAAATCTTTGAATCTACCTATGACCTGGAAGCCCCCTGGTTATAATTGTCTCATTTTCCTGGACCAAACCAATCTATATCTGATATATATAAACCGATGTCTTATGTCTCCCTAAATTGTATAAACCATGTGGTAGCCCCACCACCTTGGGCACATGTTTTCAGGATTTCCTAAGACCTGTGTCGTGGCCATTGGTCACTCACATTTTGCTCAGAATAAATCTCTTCAAACATTTTATAGTGTGACTCTTTTCATCAACATTTTTATATGTAATGGGTGAGGATTAGAGTGTCCCGGCTGATTACTATTCTGGCTAACAATGAGTAATCATTTGCCCTAAGAATGTATTGTTGATTTTTGAAAGAATAAATTCAATAAAGTATATTTTAAGAAAAAAATATTGTTTAAAAAAAGGGTCAGCAATCTTTTTCTGTAAAGGGCCAGGTATTTTAGGCTTTGCAGGACATACAGTCACTGTTGCAGCTACTCAACTCTGCTGTTTTACTGTGAAAGCAGCTACAGACGATACATAAATGAATGAGTCTGGCTGTATTCCAATAAACTTAATGGTCTCTGATATTTGAATTTCATACAGTCTTCACATGCCAGGAAATACTCTTCTTAAAATATTTTTTTCAACCATTTAGAACAATAAAAACCATTATTAGCTTAGAGACTATACAAAAACAGATGTCAGATTGTGTTGGATTTAGCTCAGAGGCCATATTTTGCCAACTTCTAAAATATTTATTTATTGTTAATTATGTATTTATCTATAGATGGGGTCCCACTCTATCACCTGTTAAAAATGCATGCTTTGAATGAAGAGACCCCCCCCCCCAAACAGGCTTCGTGTGAGCAACATGGCTGTTTATTCACCTGGGTGCAGGTGGGCTAAGGATGAAAAGGGTATTAGCAAAGGGCGGTGGGATAGGAGTTGGTTTTATAGGTTTGGGGTGGGCAGTGGAAAGTTACAGAGTAAGATCAGTTACAGTGGTGGGGGTAGGGGCAAGTATATATTACCAGAAGTTTAGCTACAATGGCAGGTGGGATAAGAGTAGTTAAGATGGTAGGGTAGGGTGAGGAGTAGTCACATTATCATAATAACAGTTAAGATGGCAGGGTGGGGTGAGGGGCTTGTCCAGGGAAGCTTTGCTGGGCGATTAGGGACAATGGCAAATGCAGGCAGAGGGTGGGAGACCATCAGCTGAGGCAACCAGAACTGCAGGCTTTTAGGCTCCAGGCTTGCATATGGAGACCTGACATCACCCAGGCTAAAGTATAGTGGTGGGATCTCAGTTTACTCACTACAACCTCTGCTTCCCAGGCTCAAGCTATCATTCCACCAGTCCCCCAGTGTCTGGGACCACAAGCATGTGCCACCATGCCTGGCTAATTTTCTGTATTTTTGGTAGAGACAGGGTTTCACCATGCTGCACACAGGCTGGTCTCAAACTTCTGAGTTCAAGCAATCCACCTGCTTTGGCTTTCCAAAGTGCTAGGATTACAGGCGTGAGCCACCATGCCCAGCCTTAACTCCTTATAAAAATACAATTCAATTTTCATTAATTTGCAAATGATATAGGATTCTACAATGCCTAAGGAATATTGGTGCAAGAATCACTTATTATTGTACAATATTGGAAATAGGTTATTTTGGTATGAGTTTAAAGTATTTTTTTTTTTTTGAGGCAGGGTGTCTCTCTGTCACCCAGGCTGGAATGCAGTGGCACAATTACGTTTCACTGCAGCCTTGACCTTTTGGGCTCAGGCGATCCTCTTGCTTCAACCTCCCAAATAGCTGGGACCATGGGTGCACATTATTGTGCCTGATATTTTAAACAAATATTATTTGCAAAAAGATCTTGCTTTGTTGCCCAGGCTGGTCTAGAACTCCTGGCCTCAAGTAATCCTACTGCTTCAGCCTCCCAAAGTGTTGGAATTACAGGTATGAGCTACTATGTCTGGCCTATATTAAAGTTTTAATTCCCTATAAGAACATTTTTTTTTTTTTCCAAGAAAAGAGTGATGCAAAATTGGTAAAACCAATTATTCTCACTTTTGGTTCATAAGTTTCATTTAAGTAAGAGGCTATTGTATAGATAATATATAGCACAGATACATAGATGCATGGATAGTTAAGAGTTCAGAAACATAGAATTAACCATTGGAAAAAGTGTTAAATCTGGTAAGAGGACAAATTTACATGTTTCATAAAGGAGAATTTTAGAAAATGGATTTTTTGCAATTCACACTTTGTTATTGAAGCCAACTTCTTAAAAATCTTGTTTAGCAAGTAATTATGAGATGTTATTTCAAAAATTTTAAAATTCATCGTATATCCTCATTCAACAATGAGGAAATGGGGAAATGGAGGAAGTTGACCGTAGAAGCAGAGGATGAATGGGTAGAAGTTGAATTGTTGGTCTAAGAAGATTTTTTTTTAATGGTTTGAAAGTTACTGAAAAGCATCTTCCTAAAATAGTTTTTATTTTTATCTCATTCTGAAACAAGAGGCTAAGATTGGGAACAATGGGGATTGGCAGTGGAATGATAGATAACCTACTTCATATGAGGTGATTGAAAGTCCTTTCTAATGAGGTGGCATTTCAGGTAAGATTTTAAGGATTAGCAGTGATACATGTGGAAAGTGGGAGAGAACGTTCTAAACAAGAGGATTTGGCAAGTGCAGGAATCTCATGATAAACAGTTTAGCATGCTGTAGGAAACTAAAGAAGACCAACATGGCTGGATCATAGTGAGAATGCAGGAGGGTGGTGCCTTGTGCAGCTGGAGAGACAGGGAGGGGAAGATCTTGCAAGATTTGCAGTTTTAATTTTATTCTAATTGCAATGGAAGTCTCTCAAGAGTTTTAAGACAAAGACCAACATATTCTGATTTACATTTTAAGATTTCTTTGTGTGTTTGAAAGATCGTATTTTTAGGAAGCATTTGTTGGAGAGGAAAAACTTTTTCTCTAATCTGTTAGTTCAGTTATCTGGGGTCTGCAAATTAAACTGACAAAAGACAGATTAGTGAGAGAAAAGATATTTTTATTCATGTATGTACTAGAATTAACAGAAAAATGTGACTCAAAGGGGTGGTTAGAATTTGGGACTTATACTATCTTAATAGGGAAAGGGGATGGAGAGAAGGGCACTTACTGGAAAACAATCAACTTTTTGGAAGAAAAGTGGGCCTTTGGGAGAACATGGGAGATACAATAGCTTTGTGACAATGTCTATTTTGGTGTGATGTGGTATTTGGGGAGACTGGGGAGTTGTGCTAAGCTAATGCTTATTGACAATCATCCTTTCTTTGCTTACTTGCTGTTGGCTAGACAATAAGGTAATTGTGAACTTGTGATAGGCATGTGCTTGAATGCTCCTGTCTTAGTCCATTTGTGTTGCTGTAAAGAAATGCTGAGGCTGGGTAATATATAAAGGAAAGAGGTTTATTTGGCTCATGGTTCTGAATGCTGTACAAGAAGCATGGTGTCAGCATCTGCTTCTGATGAGAGCCTTAGAAAGCTTCCATTCATGGCAGAAAATGAAGGGGAGCCAGCATGTGCAGAGCATATGTCAAGACAGGAGGCGAAAGAGAAAGAGGAAAGAAGGACAAGGCTCTTTTTTTATTTTTTGAGACAGATTCTTGGCTCTGTCGCCCAGGCTGGAGTACAGTGGCACGATCTCAGCTCACTGCAACCTCCACCTCCCATGGTCAAGCGATTCTCCTGCCTCAACCTCCCCAATAGCTGGGACTACAGGTGCGTGCCACGATGCCTGTCTAATTTTTTGTATTTTTATTAGATACGGGTTTTCACCATGTTATCCAGGATGGCGTCAATCTCCTGACCTCGTGATCCGTCTACCTTGGCTTCCCTAAGTACTGGGATTGCAGGCGTGAGCCGCTGCATCCAGCCAAGGAAGAGGTTCTTTTTATCAACCAGCTCTTGGGAGAACTCTGGTAGGAACTAATTTACTGCCAGGATAGCACCAAGACATTCAGGAAGGATCTACTTCATGACCCAAACACCTCCTACTAGGCCCCACCTCCAACATTGGGGATCAGATTTTAACATGAGACTTTGTGGGGCCAAACAAACCGTATCCAAACCATAGCAATGCCCGATGCTAGGCAGTTTGCCGAACTGTCCATTATATGTTCATTTCAATTGGTGCAGTGGTGGGATTACCATGCAGTGACAGCTATCAGAAGTGACACAAGAGGAACAGGGAACAGATAGCTATTCCTCTGATGGTAGCATGGTGGAAGGCAGGTGGGGTTTGTGATTCCTGTGAGAGGGGTTTGGGGGCTGTCTTTGGACTGAGGCTTCATTTTTTCCCTTTATGTCTCTAGCCTTATCACTAATTTCAAAACAGGTATAATGATAGGACTTGTGTCTGTATCTGTCGTGCTGTTCTTATGTGAATTTCTTACAGCATGTATGTAGGTTGGAGAAGAGGATGTGCATTATCCATCAAGGCTTCTAATTTGACTAGGCTTAGATATTTTTAAAAAATATTACTCATAGTTTATGTGTTTTAAATTTCATTGTAACAGGCTGAGAAGAATCAGTATTTCTCAGCAAATACTGGAGCTATTACATTTGAATTTACTTTTCAAGAGTTTATTAATAATTTCAGGCATATTAATAACAACTTCCCTTGATATTTATGTAGAATTTCAGAATTTCTCTAAGTTAAGGTAATAAAGTAGCTAAACAAATTAAATTTGTTTGCTTTGGCCCCACCCTGCCATTTCTATATGTTTTTACTCTTGGCCTATCTCTTGTCTCCCAGGCGCGTGGATTTTCATATCTTCCGAGCACCTTGAATGCCTTTGGAAGAGCATCTGATACAAGTAACTGACACATTTTAAAGTGTTTAATATCCCAAAGGTCTTTGCCTTTTAGCAGAAAAAGTGAGAAGCCTTATATGTTACAGAGATTAATCTCTGTAACATATAAGGAGTGGAGTTTTCTGTTGGGAAGGTGAGGGGGCTTTGTTTTTGCTTTTCTTATTTTTGTTTGTTTGTTTTTCATCTGTAGGGGCTTTTTCAAGTTCTTAAAATCACATCACCTAGGTGGCTACAGCTCTGCTACTACCCAGGGTTAGCACCTAAAGGTAATTCCATCTTCAGTAAGCTCAGAGTGCTTTATAAATTATTTCTGTTCTTTTAAGCACTCTACTTGTAGTGAACAGACAGCAGTTCCATCTATGTGACAGCTGATGAGACAAATACAACATTTTAGAGAAGAAAAATAACATATTTGAAAGCACTTGGAAAGGTGTTAATGCATTATACAAATAAAAATCTTTATTGGTAAATTGTTTAAGACCTGACAATTTAAGTAGGCTTACTAAATTTTTAATCAAGATACTGATATATAACGGATAGGGAAAATGGGAGGAGTTAATACTGAGATGTTTTAAGAATGATCTAGGTTAAGAGTTCTATTTATTTGAATGCCCAAGTTAAACCATTATTTTTATTTTTTAGGCTTTTGGGTGCTTGAGAATGGAAGGGTGATATTGTAGATTGACAAATGGCCAATGCCAAGGTGAAAATGTCCACATTATATAGATAAGCTTACAAACGCACGAATTTCTCACTAATGATCACTTTAGAGAGAAGAAGGATGGCAGCTCCTCATGAATAACTCAGGTGATTGAAAGAAATGCTGCCAAGGAAAACAACTACTACATGTTACCGGTTCTATTGGAACCCTCTTAACATACTTCCTCAAACGGTTTCCTGAAAGAGCCAAATTCCTGAATGGTAATCTGACCAAATCACTAAACAACTACTGTGGTTAAAACAGAGTCAGATAGAGGAAATACTAAGGTCAAGATTTGTAAACTACAACTAAATTATGAAAATGATTCTTCTTCTAGTATTCAGGCACTCAGGAATTCCGAAAAAATGCAGTGTTATGTGACTTCCTCAATTATGTAATTTGTTTAGATAGATTGGTTAGGAAGTGCCTCAGATTTTATCTGATTCTTATATGAAAAAGAATATTTGTATCTGTTATAAGATTTTTTTTAAAGAGAAAAGCATAAAGTTAATAAAAAATAAATCTTTTTTATCATAGAGAAACCTCAAAAATTTACCATTTTTGTCAGATAAATAGCTTTCCTATTCAGACTGTTTTAATATGGGAAATTGTGGAGTATATTTTAAATATTATATGTAAAACATTACTAATTTTTGTCAATAACAAAACCATATTACTCCACTAATACCTACTTCTAGCTTAAGCTTAGTGTATAAATAGAAATGTTAGGCCTGGGTTCTTCCTCTGGGGACAAGGACCAAGAATCCACCAAGGGTAGGGTGGGGAGTGTGGAATTGCAAGTGCAGGCATAAGAAGGGATAGCAAATGAACACATGGAAAGATGCTGAACATCAGTAGTCATGAGGGAAATAAAAATTAAAACCACAACAAGGTATTACTTTGTGTTTGTTTGAGACGGGGTCTCTGGCTGCTGCCCAAGCTGGTGTGCAGTAGCATGATCATTGCTCACTGTAGCCTGGATCTCCTAGGCTGGAGCAATCCTCTCACCTTAGCCTCCCAAACAGCTGGGACCACAGGCACACAGCAGCATGCCTGACTAATAAAAACTTTTTTTTTTTTTTTTTTTGATGAGGTCTTGCCATGTTGCCCAGGCTGGTCTTGAACTCCTGGGCTCAAGCAGTCCTCCTGCCTTGGTCTCCCAAAGTGCTGGGATTACAGGAGTTTACCATGGCACCCGGCCTCACAATGATGTATTATTATATACCTATTAGAATGTCTAAAATTAAAAAGACTGGCCGGGCACAGTGGCTCACACCTGTAATCCTAGCACTTTGGGAGGCTGAGGTGGGGGGGGGGTCACCTGAGGTCAGGAGTTCAAGACCAGCCTGGCCATCATGGTGAAACCCCATCTTTATTAAGAAAAAAAAAAAATTAAAAATACTGACCATACGAAGTGTTGACTAGGATTGAGAGGAACTAGAACTCATATACTGTTGGTGTCAAATGTAAAATGCTACAACCACTTGGGAAAATAGTTTCACACTTTCTCAAAAGTTACACATGTGCCATATGACCCAGCCAGTCTACCCTGAGGTACAGTATTTACCCAAAAGAAATTGTTGCATTTGTCCTTACAGAGACTTGTATACAAATAGCCAGAAACTGGAAACAACACAAATGATCATCAACAAGTGAATGAGCAAACATACTGTGAAGCATTCATACAATGGAGTAAAATTCAGCAATAAAAAGGAATTATGTGCTCGATGGCCAGGGTGAATCTCAAAATAATGATGCAGAGTGAAAGAAGCCAGACCAAAAAAAAGGACATGTAAATGATTCTGCAGATTGTCTCTGACTTACAGTGGCTCAGCTTAACAAATTGTTGACTTTATGTTGATATGAAAGCAATATGCATTTGGTAGAAACCATACTATAAATTTTGATCTTTTGATAGTCTAAATTTTGATATGTGGTAGGATACTTGGCAAGCAGTCATCCATGAGATTATGAGATAAACATCAACATTCTTCAGCATACTTTTGTTACTAGATGATTTTGCCCAATTGTGGACTAATGTTAAGTGTTTCGAGTGCATTTATAGTAGGCTAGCCTTGGTAGGTTCAACATATTAAATGCATTTTTGACTTAAGATATTTTCAACTTACAATGTATTTATCAGGACATAAGCTCATTGTAAGTCAGGGGCATCTGTATTTATATAAAATTATAGAAAATGCTAATTAATCTATAGTGGCACAAAGCCCATTAATGGTTTTGGGTGGAGGATGGGAAGTGGTTCTGTGGGGAGGAAGGGATTACCAAGGAGCATGATTAAACTTTTTGGGGTGATGAAAGTGTTCTTTAACTTGGTTATAGTTATGGTTTCTCAGGAGTACACATGTGTACACTTACAAATTGTTCATTTTAAATACGTGGAATTTATTGTATATCAATTATACCACAATAAAGCTATGAAAATATTATATGTCCATATGCCATATTTCTCTAATTTTGTGGCTTACTTATATGCAGAAACTCCTCCTCCTCCTTCTTTTTCTTTTCCTTTTCCTTTTCCTCCCCATTTCCATTTTTTGAGTGGGGAAAGGAGGGTGTGCCATGTTGTCTGGTCATGCTTTGATTTCTGTTCTCTGGGTTTCCCAAATACATTAGGTAATAAACACAACATGACTAATCACATACACATTTTTTTAAAGGCTAAATTATCTTTAAGATATTGTAAACTCTACTTGCCTCATATTTGTTGGGTACTTACTTCAAATAATAAAACCTGGTGGTTGCTTTATCGGTTCTAATGATCCTGGTGATTGATGCTCCCTCCTGTTCTTTGACCTAAGACATGATGATTATTTTGATAAAATGCAGACTTTGATCTCAAGATAGGGAAGATGTAAATCTCACATTCCAAACTCTCTAGATAAATGTAAAACTTGGTGCCTACTTGGTTATCAAGTGGCAAAATTATTGAAATAGGAGCCAAACTTTGAAATATCTTATATGCAGTGTTTTGCATGACAACAGTTTTGTCATCTACTTGATTTCCCGTTTTTTAACTGTGCTTATGTGTGGCAAAACATTCTCATTCTCTAAAGTTTAGGGGTTTATCTAATTGTTTTCTCTAGTGGTCAATGAGCATCTTGAGGGTGAAGGCCATCCCTTATTTTTATTGTATTCGAAGCATCTCCTTATAGCTCCTGGGAAATGATAGGCATTTATATAAATGCTCCTTGAATGAATGATTGTATTCCCCCAACATCCTTACTGAATACTGAATTTGAGATCTTGTGAAATCTTACTCAGTTTAAGCTTTAGTGGGAATGTTGACAAAAAACTAAACTCTGCGCGGTGGCTCACGCCTATAATCCCAGCACTTTGGGAGGCCGAGGCGGGTGGATCACGAGGTCAAGAGATCGAGACCGTCCTGGTCAACATGGTGAAACCCCGTCTCTACCAAAAATACAAAAATTAGCTGGGCATGGTGGTGCATGCCTGTAGTCCCAGCTACTCGGGAGGCTGAGGCAGGAGAATTGCTTGAACCCAGGAGGCGGAGGTTGCGGTGAGCCGAGATCGCGCCATTGCACTCCAGCCTGGGTAACAAGAGCGAAACTCCGTCTCAAAAAAAAAAAAAAACTAAACTCTGTAAAATATTTCAGGAGGTTTAATATGAGCCCATATTAATGACTGTGGCCCAGGAAACAGCCTCAAGATGTCCTGAGAAAGTGACCTTGAGATGGTTACAGATTGGTTTTATACATTTTAGGGAGATACAAATTGTAGGTAAAATCATAAGTCAATACATGCAAGGTGTACGTTGGTTCAGACAAAAAAGGAAGAATATCTTATAAGTGAGAGTGGGGGCGGGTTATAGGTCATAGGCAGATTTAAAGATTTTCTGATTGGCAATCAGTTGAAAGAGTTAATCTTTGTCTGAAGACTTCAAGTCAGTGGAAAAAAATTCTTGAATTAAGATAAGGGAGGTCGTGGAGACCAAGGTTCTTGTTATGTAGATGAAGCCTTCAGGTAACAGCCTTCAGAGAGGATAGATGGCAGATGTCTATTTTTGGGACCTTAAAAGATGTCACACTCTTAGTTAATCCTTCCTAGACCTGGAAAAAGTTGGCTGCATTTCCTTCATAAAAGATGGCTTTGCAAGACCATGTCAAAATATGTCAAAGAAATATACTTGGAGGTAAAACATTTTGATTTCCTTTAGGATCTGCTATCTGTCATGTGATGCTATATCAGAGTCAGGTTGGAATTTGGTATCTTATTGACATAAAGAGTTTGCTTTTTCAGTCTTAATGATCTCTATTGTAATGGTAATGCTGATCAGTCAGTTGTGCCTAAACTCTAAGAGAGAGGGGGTGAAACAAGACATGTCCAATCTCCCTTTCCATCAAGGCTGGGAACTCAAATTTTCAGTTTTCTCTGAGGTTCCCTTGGCCCAGAGGGGATCCATTCAGTTGGTTGGGGAGGCTTAGGATTTTATTTCTGATTTACAGGGGCAAATACAGTAGAAGTTTGTGTTCCATGAAAATTTAATAACACAAAATTTGTACATGGAATTTATTATAAACGGAAAGACTAGTAAATTTATTGGCTATTCTGAAGAGAGTTATTTTGCAATGTAAATCCATGAATAACTTATATAGTTGCTTCTTTGCTGCTATAGAAACCAAGTAACTTTCTATGACTGGGACAAGTAGTACCACTATGTTTAAATAATTTCTTTTTCTTAGAGTGTTGTAATTTGTATTTCTCATTAATAGCACCAGTTTTACTGCCAACTTGAACAAAATACTCTCCTTTTTACATTATTTTATTCTCTCAATTCAGAGAGTTAGTTATTATGTCATGGCTTTTGGTAAGAAATGAGTGATAATTCTAGCCATTTCCATGATAGTCCTTTTTTGGAGGGAAGTACTTCAGAACTTTAAAATACTGAAATTCAAACTAATAAAAATTGCCATATAAGAGATGATCTGCTTATTTAGTTTGTATTAAATGAAGGCAGCTAGAGGACTAACATCTATGCCCTCACACTCATATCTAATTTTGTAGATTTATTTATTTGAAACATCATATGCTAGCTAAATGTGATACTTGCTATCACCTACAGATCACAAATTTTGCTGTTATTTTTTTCCTTTGTTATTAAATGTCATATGCACACCTTCTGTTATGACAATTACATTTATGATTTTAGGAGTTTAGTCAAGTCACCTTGCACTTTTCATATTAGTTATCTGACTTTTAAATAGATAAGAAGCATTCTCATCTGTTTAGGGAAGCATTCAGCAAGCCTCATGCTGAATTCTTTTCTATCTTTTTTTTTTTTTCTGAGAGAGAGTCTTGCTCTGTCACCCAGGCCGGAGTGCAGTGGTGCTATCTTGGGTCACTGCAACCTGTGCCTCCCAGGTTCAAGTGTTTCTCCTGCCTCAGCCTCCAAGTAGCTAGCTGGGATTACAGGCACATGCCACCACACCCAGCTATTTTTTTTTTTTTTCTCGTGACAGGGTTTCACCATGTTGGCCAGACTGGTCTCAACTCCTGACCTCAGGTCATCCTCCTTGGCCTCCGAAAGTACTGGGATAACAGGCACGAGCCACCATGCCTGGCTCCAATTTAATTTTTATTTATTTTTATTTTATCCAATTTTTAATTTTTATTTACAATACCTCATTTTTCTGACCTCATTTAAAAAATTTTAACAAAAGGATTACTAATAGACAGGAAGGATGCCAAGAAGGTTTAGCTTTAAAAGAAATGTCTTTATAATAAATGACATAGAATTCCCATTGTGCTTTTGTTTTAATTTGTTATGGGAGAGTATGGGATGTGGGGTTTAGTTTCCTCACTGTTGTGGTCATTGTCCTTTTTCATATACTCCAGTTTATCAGTAAAGCTGTTAAAGCATGACATTCAATAGTGCATGCAATCCATGTAGGCTCAACCTAGCACATAACTCAGAGGGACTACTGCCCCTTCTGTTGTAGACATTAACCTGCAATTAATGCAATCTTAGATCACATTAATTTTGGGGCCAGGATACTTTATTATTGGTTTATAGTGAACTTGCAGTCCATTGTAACTGCCAAATATTTTTTACTTTTTTGCACTTTGCCTGGATCCTCTACTAGCATTGACTGAAGAGCAGGACTTTACATTTATTATCACGGTAAATCTCTACTGTTAAATTTGACTGATGATTCCAGCCTGGTGAGATAATTTTGGTTCCTGATTCTGTTTTCCAACTTGGTTGCAGTTTCTCCTTTGTGGTTATAATAAGCTTACTATATAACCTCATCCAAATTCCAGGTTTTGGGGGAGCAATGCTTGTTAGAAGAGGGTCAAGGACTTTCTGGAATAAAATCTTGTTCTTCTTCACACATTCTTACCCTTCTTTAATTGCTGGGTGTAAAGTATATTGTTCCTTGATGACAAAACGGAAAATGAAGCCCTCTTAAGATAGGAAAGTGGCTGTCAACTGAAATGCTCTTAAATCACTTTGCTGCTTAGTACTCTCACAGCTGATATGCAGTTCCCTCTGTGGGCAGTTGATCTTACATCTGATCACTTTCAATTTCACTTAGCATGTCTGCTAACTCCTGCAAGGGGAGGTTTAGTTCCTGGTAACAAGTCTAGAAAATTCTAAGTCACACCAAAGGAAAACACCACCAGAAGATAGAAGATTTTTAATGAAAACGTATTTTCACAGTGTGGCATCAAGTAGAATAACTAGAATTGCAGAAACTGGGGCAACATTGTGTTATGCAATTTTTCCTGAGAAAGCTAAAAATACATTCTAAGCAGAGAATTAATGAATTATAGCGATTTGATGCTAAGCAGTTCTGTTTTAATTAAAATATTTAACTTACTAATAAAAAATGTCAACACAATTTGAAGTTAGAGATGTTCTGTTAGAATAGCTTAAATTAATATTCTCTTTAAACACCTAGCTCAGCATGTTAAAATAAAATTTGAAGTACTTCTGTGAGTAGTACTACTATGTGATAGCAACCTTCTACCTTGTATTTCTAGCTAGGTGGGCTCTTGGCTCTTACTCTCTTATGAATAAGTGAGTTGCTAGATAAGTATTATCCCTTAGCCATATAATAGTTGCCATAAATGTACTGCCTGTGTGACTGCATTGGCTAAATGAACTGCTTAGTGGCAGGAAAGCTATGCACTGCTGAACTTTAGAAAATTTGATAAACATCCACTTATAAAACCTGATAAGTTTCATTATTTCAAAAAAGAATATGATTCTTTAAAATATACTTATTTTAACTGGTATGGTTACACAGAACAATGATAAAGTAACTCACTTTTTTCCAATATATTGAGTGCACTGTATGTTTCAAGCTGTGTGACAGATAAAAGGGAGTCAGAGAGGAACATGAGATAGTTTTGGCCCATAGACCAGAAGGGGAGTCAGAGACTTAAATAGTACAATGTGGTCAATAAAATGGTAAAGCTATTATCTATATACTTATCCATATCCATACACCTGCCCATACATATTTCCATTTCCATAACTATAACCATATCTATTGTGAGAATACAGAGGAGAGATACCTGCCCTAATAAGAGAGGGGCATGGGTAGCATTAAAGGAAAATTTTCTGTTGAAAAGATGCCTAAGCTGAATCTTTTTTTTTTTTTTAATAATTTTTTAAATTTTTTTAAAAAGATGGGGTTTCACCATGTTGGTCAGGCTGGTCTTGAACTCCCGACCTCAAGTGATCCTTCCACCTTGGCCTCCTAAGTGCTTGGATTACAGGCATGAGCCACCACGCCTGGCCTCCGAAGCTGAATCTTAATTAGTAGAAGCTAACTGGACTGTATTGGTATTAATTTTCATGCTGCTGATAAAGACATACCCGAGACTGGACAATTGACAGAAGAAAGAGGTTTAATAGACTCATAGTTCCATGTGGCTGGGGTGGCCTGAAAATCATGGCAGATGGTGAAGGCATGTCTTACATGGCAGCAGACAAGAGAAGAGAGCTTGTGCAGGGAAACCCCCCTTTATACAACCATCAGATCTCATGAGGCTTATTTACCATCATGAGAACAGCATGGGAAAGACCCACCCCCATGATTCAATTATGTCCCAATGGGTCCCTCCCATGACACATGACAATTGTGGGAGCTACAATTCAAGATTAGATTAGGGTGGCGACACAGCCAAACATATCATTTGGCTCCTGGCCCCTCCCAAATCTCACGTCCTCACATTTCAAAACCAACCATGCCTTCCCAACAGTCCCCCAAAGTCTTAATTCATGTCAGCATTATCTCAAAAGTCCATGGTCCAAAGTCTCATTTGAGACAAGGCAAGTCTCTTCTGCCTATGAGCCTGTAAAATCAAAAGCAAGTTAGTTACTCCCTAGATACAATGGGGGTACCCAATGGATAAATACACCCATTCCAAATGGGAGAAATTGACCAAAACAAAGGTGCTAAAGGCCCCACACAAGTCTGAAATCCAGTGGGGCAGTCAAATCTTAAAGCTCCAAAACGATCTCCTTTGACTCCATGTCTCACATCCAGGTCAGGTTTTGCAGGGTATAGCCCCGCTCCTGCCTACTTTCATGGGCTGGCATTGGGTGTCTGTGGCTTTTCCAGGTGTACAGTGCAAGCTGTTGATGGATTTACCAGTCAGGGGTCTGGAGAATGGAGGCCCTCTTCTCACAGCTTCACTAGGCAGTGCCCCAGTAAGGGACTCTGTATGAGGGCTCCAACTCCACATTTCCCTTCCACACTGCCCCAGCAGAGTTTCTTTATGAGGGCCCTGCCCCTGCAGCAAACTTCTTCCTGGACATTCAGGCATTTCCATACATCCTCTGAAATCTAGGTGGAGGTTCCGAAACTTGAATTCTTGACTTCTGTGTACCCACAGACTCAACACCACATAGAAGCTGCCAGGACTTGGGACTCACACCCTCAGAAGTAACAGCTCAAGCCATACGTTGGCCCCTTTTAACCATGACTGGAGTGGCTGGGATGCAGGGCACCAAGTCCCTAGGTGGCACAGAGCAGGGAGCCCCTGGGCCCACGGAAGCATTTTTTCCTCCTTGGCCTCCAGTACTGTGATGTGCAGGGCTGCTGTGAAGACCTCTGAAATGTCTTGGAGGCATTTTTCCCATTGGCTTGGCAATTAACATTTGGATCCTTTTTACTCATGCAAATTTCTGCAGCCTGCTTGAATTTCTCCTCAGAAAATGGCTTTTTCTTTTCTATTACATAATTAGGCTGCAAATTTTCTGAACTTTTATGCTCTGTTTCCCTTTAAAACTGAACGCTTTTAACAGCACCCAAGTCACCTCTTGAAGCCTTTGCTGCTTAGAAATTTATTCTACTAGATACCATAAATAATCTCTCTCAAGTTCAAAGTTCCACAAATCTCTAGGGCAGGGGAAAAATGCTGCCAGTCTCTTTGCTAAAGCATATCAAGAGTCACATTTACTCCAGTTCCCGACAAGCTTCTTAGCTTCATCTGAGACCACCTCAGCCTGGATTTCATTGTCAGCATTTCAGTCAAAGCCATTCAACAAGTCTCTAGGAAGTTCCAAACTTCTTCACATATTCCTATATTCTGAGCCCTCCAAACTGTCCTAACCTCTGCCTGTTATCCAGTTCCAGAGTTGCTTCCACATCTTCAGGAATCTTTCCAGCAGCACCCCACTCTACTGGTACCAATTAATTATATTAGTCCATCTTCATGTTGCTTATAAAGACATACTCAAGATTGGGTAATTGATAAAAAGAGGTTTAATGGACTCATAGTTCCATGTGGCTGGGGAGGATCATGGCAGAAGGTGAAAGACATGTCTCACATGGCAGCAGACAAGAGAAGAGAACTTGTTCAGGGAAACTCCTCTTTATAAAACCATCAGATCTCTTGAGACTTATTTACTATCATGAGAACAGCATAGGAAAGACCCGCCCCTCATGATTCAATTATGTCCCACTGGGTCCTTCCCATGACACATGGCAATTGTGGGAGCTACAATTCAAGATGAGATTTGGGTGGGGACACTGCCAAACCATATCACAGGTTAAGATGTGTGTGTATGTGTTTTACTTATATGTGTATGTATATGCATATGTATATGCATATGTAGGCATCTATGTGTTTGGGAGAACAAGGAAAAGGGCTGTGATATTCCTGAAAGTGAGTTGGAACAAAAACTTGGAAGTGAGAAACACTGTGAGATTGCTGGAGTACATAGTGTGTGGATGAGTTTAGGTTGGAGTGGGATACACAGGAGCTCATGGACAAAAGGAATCCATCAAAGGTGTTGGAGCAAGGGGATGGTATAGTCAGCTTTACATACTGGGTGGATTGATGTGATTATGATGGGCAGGATAGATGGAACATGGCAAGATTTGGGGTGTGACTGTGGAATAAGCTGCCCAGATGAGAGGTGATGAGACCTACCCTCACTTGGCCTTGGTGATAGCAATTTGGGGAGGGGGAGGTCCATAAATTTTTAGAAAGTAGTGTCAGATGGATATACCTATCTTACATATCTTTTGTTAGGTTTGTTTCAAGGTACCACATAGTTTCTGATAATGTTGCAAATCATATTTTTTAAAAATTATGTTTTCTAATTTTCATGGTGGACTACTATGTAGTAGTAAAACTAGTGAACTGCAGCCATGTGCATCAACAGTATAAGTCTAAGGAGCATAATCTTGAGTGAATAAAGCAAGTCTCAAGTGAATGATATCAATTGTATCAAGCTTAAAAACAAGTAAAAATGTGTTGGTTAGAGATGCATAGGTATGTAATAAACCAATATGGAAAAGGAAATAATAAAATAAAATTAAAGATTATGGTTAAGTCTCATGGAGGGGAAGGTGAGAGAAAGAATACAGAAGGGGGAAGTATATGGGTGAATGGAATGGTATTGAACAGTTTTGACTCTTATATTAGTGATGGTTTTCATAGGTGCTGGTTTTATTATTCTTTATCTATCTATCTATCTATCTATCTATCTATCTATCTATCTCAAATGTAGCCTTTTTTATTATTTAATATATTAAAAAGATGAGCCGGGCGCAGTGGCTCACGCCTGTAATCCTAGCACTTTGGGAGGCTGAGGTGGGTGGATCACCTGAGGTCAGGAGTTCAAGACCAAACTGGCCATCATGGTGAAACCTCACCTTAAAAAAAAAAAAAAAATATATATATATATATATATATATATATATATTAAAAAGATAATAAGGGGAAAACAGATACATAAGTGGAAATAAGGGCAAGATATCCCCAGGTTTCCAGCTTGGGTTACTGGATCAGTGATAATGATATCAAATAAATAGAGACAACTAGAGGTTTATTCAGGAACAATGATGAGCTGAGGTTCTTGAAGCACATCCAAACAGATGGATACGCAAACCTGCAGCTTCGGGGAAAAATGTAGGCTACATATACAGATTTGTAAGACATAAATATACAGTTGTCTTTCAAACCAAAAAATGGATAAAATTACCCAGGAAGAATTAAAAAAAATAAATAACAGTGAAAAGAAAATAATCATGGGGAGCACCAGCATTGAAGTGTCAGGAGAAAGAGAAGTTCATACAGAGAAGAAATGGGTCTAAAAATAGGAGGAAAAGTGAGAGGCATCATGAAGAAAGCCAAGGGGGTAAAGTTTCATGAAGAGGGGTGATTATCAGTGTCAGATACACCAGGCCATTTATTATGGTGAGGCCTGGAGCTGGGAGGTTTGTGCTGACCTTGTGAACTGTGTTTCAGAGCATGGGGACAGGAACCGAATGAAGTGGGAAGAGGGGCCTGGGGAGCAGGACAGCGGGTACTGTGGAGTGGGTAGAGGAATGTTTGTAGAAATATGAGTGTTTTGGGGTGAATGGTGCCCTCCAAAACTTCAAGTTCTCCTGGAACCTCAGTATAGGACTCTATTCAAATATAGGACCTTTGCAAATGTTATTGGGTTAAGATAAAAAATCAAGACTAGATTAGGATGGGTTCAAATCCAATGACTGCTGAACTTACAAAAATTTGGACACAGACACACTGAGAGAACACCACATGACAAGAGGCAGCGATTGGAGTAGTGCATCCATAAGCCAAGCCATTGCTGGCAACTACCTGAGGCTAGAAGACATGGAACAGATGCTTCCCTAGAGCCTTTAGATGGCCCTGGCAGCTGAGGCTTCCAGGCTATAGGATTGTGAAATAATAAAATTTAAGTTGTTTAAATTTACCCAATTTGGCATACTTTGTTATAGCAGCCCCAGGAAACAAATACAATGAATGATAGCTGGGTTGTGATTAGGTAAAGAGAGGTCTCCACTTTTTATAGGATGGATGAGACTTAGTACATTTGTAGACCAAGAGGAAGTGGCAGTTTTGAAAGGTGGAGCCTTTAAGAGGTGATTGGATCTTGAAGGCCCTACCATCATGAATGGATTAATACCTTCATGGGTTAGTGGGTTAATGGATTAGTTAATGGGTTATTATAAGGTGGAACTGATGATTTCATAAGAAGAAAAAGAGAAATCTGAGCAGATACGTTAGGAGAGCAGGAAAAGATACTAATGAGGGATGAATAGAGAATACTTGGTGGAACACAATCCTGGAAGTCCCAGGAAATGTGAGCTCAAGGACCCAGGCAGAGTTCATTGGTTTTAAAATGAAAACAGTGTACTCTGTGACTAGAAGAAAAAAAGCAGGATGGGGTGAGGTGGTAGTTAGATTGTAGGTAAGAGAACAGGAAGTGAAGAAAGTGCATCCTTGATGACTTCATTTTTCTTTTCTTTTCTTTTTTTTTTTTTTTTTTGAGATGGAGTCTCACTCTGCCACCCAGGCTGGAGTGCAGTGGCTCATTCTTAGCTTGCAGCAAACTCCGCCTCCCAGGTTCAAGTAATTCTCCTGCCTCGGCCTTCCAAATAGCTGGGATTACAGGCGTGTGCCACCACACCCAGCTAATTTTTGTATTTTTAGTAGAGATGGGTTTCACCATGTTGGCCAGGCCGGTCTTGAACTCCTGACATCAGGTGATCCACCCGCCTTGGCCTCCTGAAGTGGTGGCATTACAGGCATGAGCCACCGCTCCTGGCCATTTTTCTTAAAGAGGTAAGTTCTTCTGCCGAGAATGAGGGTGAAGGAGGCAGTTGAGTTAGAAGTAGTAGTGGAGGTCTGGAATAGTTGTTCAAGACCAGAAAGCTGACCAGAGACCACCTATAATTGACAGCTGGCGTCCAGGTCTCAGCTGAGTTTGGAAAACATTGATTTGTATTAAAGATGTACAACACTGTTGTCAGATGTTTCCAGACAGTGCTCAGACTCCTGAGGGTTACAGCAGGAAAAGTGACTCCTAGAGTTGGGATTTTATAAGATGGATGCAATGGAGGGATGGTGGTGTAAGGGAGAGAGAAGAGGATGTTGGTGAGACAGTGAGCTCATGACCAGCAGTGCACTCCAGTGTGGTTAGAAAGGAAGAGCTAGAGGGCAGAAGGACATGAAAGACTTTATGGTGACAGTGATAAGAGCAGCTGTGATGTTAGCCAGAAACATACTTTTGATCCATGTGTTTTTGACAAGGTATGGCCATTGTCATCTGTGAACATTTAATATCTCTTATACTGTACTAAGAACTAAAGTACAACAGAAAATAATAAGTGTATTGCTGGTAGGAATGGAAATTGGTACAAATATTGCGTTAAACAGTTTGCTGGCATCTCAAAAAGTTAAATACACAATTAACTATCATTAATACTGCAATTCTACTTCTGCAAATATACTCAAAAGATTGGAAAGCAGGGACTCAGATATATGTGCACCAATATATATCATTGCAGCATTTTTTACAATAGACTAAATAATTGAAACAACCTGTGTCCATCAACAGATGAATGGATGAACAAGTTATGATACATACGTACAATGGATATTATTCAGCCATAAAAAGGAATGGAATTCTGACATTTGCTGCAATAGGATGAACTTGAAAACATTATGCAATAAAATAAGCCAGCTACAAAAGGACAGTACCTTGGTTCATTTTCTGTTGCCTATAATAGAATATCCTAAAACAGGTAATTTATAAAGAAAAGGAATTTATTTTTCACAGTATGGAGGCTAAGAAGTTTAAGATCAAGGGATTGCATCTGGTGAGGACCTACTTACTGGCGGGGGCTCTCTGCAGAGTCCTGAGGTGGCATAGGATATCACATAGTTAGGGACTGAGTGTGCTAATATATTTGCTCAGGTTTCAATTTCTCTTCTTATGAAACCGTTAGTTTCATCCTCATGATAACCATTAATTAGCCTATGAATCCATTCATCCATGAATGTATTAATTTATGAAGGCAGAGCCTTCAAGATCCAGTCACCTCTTAAAGGCTCCACCTTTCTGTACTGCCGCAGTAGGGATTAAGTGTCTAACACATTCCATTTGTAGACACGTTCAAACCACAGTAGACAGATACTATATGATTCTACTTATATGAAATACTGAGAGCAGGTAAATTCCTAAAGACAGAAAATAGAATAGAGGTTATCAGGGGTTGGAGTAAAGGCAGAAGAAAGAGTTATTGTTTAGTGAGAACAGAGTTTCTGTTTGGTATGGTGGAAAACTGCTGGAAGTAGTGGTGATGGTAACTGTCTTAGTCGGTTTGGGCTCCTATAACTAAATATACAGACTGGGTAGCTTAAACAGCAGTCACTTATTTCTGGAGATTAAGATGCTAGCTGATTCAGTCCCTGGTGAGGGCCCTCTTTCTGGCTTACAGATAGCTGTCTTCATGCCATGTCCTCAGGTGGTGGAGACAGAGTAAGCAAGAGCTATAAGAAGAGACCACTAATTCTATCATGAGGACTTCCCTCTCCTGACTTCATCTAAACCTAATTATCTCCCAAAGTCCCCTCCTCCCAATACAATTACATTAAAGATTAGGGCTTCAACACATGAATTTTGGGGAGACACAAACGTTCAGTCTACAAAGTAGCACAAAACTGTGAATGTACTTAATGTTACTTAAAAATGATTAAAATCCCACCTATCAGAATGGTGAAAACCTAAGAATATAGGTATAAGAAACTAACTGTACCAAATGCTAGCAAGGACATGGAGCAACAGCAATTCTCATTTGTTGCTGGTGGGAATGCAAAAACTGTACAGCCACTTTGGAAGATAGTTCAGTGGTTTCTTAGGAAACTAAACATATTCTTAACATATTATCCACCATCCTACTTCTTGGCATTTACTCAAGTGAGCTGAAATTTTGTGTCCCTACGGAAACTGGCACATGAAGGTTTATCACAGCTTTATTCGTAATTGCCAAAACTTGGAAGCAACCAAGATGCCTTTCAGTATTTACTTTATAGTAAATAAACTATGGTACACCAGACAATGGAATATTATTCAGTGCTAAAAATAAATGAGCCCTGAGAAGACATAGAAAAAACTTAATGCATATTACTAAGTGAAAGAAACCAATCTGAAAAGGCTACATATTGTATGATTCCAACTATGCGACATTCCTGAGAAGACAAAACTGGAGAAAGTAAAGTAAAAAGATCAGTGGTTGCCTGGGAGAGGCAGAAATGAATAGGCAGATCATAGAGGATTTTCAGGGCAATGAAAATACTCTGTATGATACTGTATTGGTGGATGTAACATTTGTCAAAACCCATAGAATGTACAGCACCAAAAGGGACCCTAATGTAAACTATGGACTTTGGGTGATAATGATGTATCAATATAAGTTCATCTATTGTAACAAATGTCCTACTCTAGTGATGCATGTTGATATCGGGGTAGTGCATATGCAGAGGCAGGTGAGGTATATATGGGAACTCTGTAGTTTCTGGTCAGTTTCTCTGTGAACCTAAAACTGCTCTAAAAATGGTCTATTTTTTAAAAGTGTTGAGAATAATGAATTATATTATCCTTATGTAGATAGTATATATATTATCTCTATATAGATAACATATATATATATATATATATAATCACAGCAAAAAAAAATTCGTAAGAGATTGTTTTCAAAGCTGTTTACCTTGTAAACCAAAAATAAAATTCCATCCCCCCTGACCCCCCCACCAACTGAATGGATGACTCCTCTTGGTCAAGGACATTCAGAAAACCCGAAACATTTGTTCAGGCCATGATGGGAATGGCTGGTCAGATGTGTCTTGTTCTACCTTCCTCCCTTTGGAACTCAGGCACAGCTGACCAGCATTAACATTAGAACAGAGACCTTAGGCTGACAAAACAGACTCTTTTTGCAATAAGATGCCAACATGTCAGATGTCAGGCCCTAAAAGAAATCAAAGTATTTTACCCCAAAATATATTTCTTTGACATATTTTGAAATTACCCTGCAAAGCAGTCTCTAGTGGTGAAAAATCTACATTCTGCAGAGAATGCTCTTCCCTTTCCAGGTCTTTTCCTGATCCAGGAGAGAATGAAGAGTCTGGCAACTTTCTAAGTCTGATAAGAAACATTTACCATCTATTCTCTCTGAAGCCTGATATCTGGAGGCTTCACCTGCATAATAAGAACCTCGGCCTTCACGGCCTTTTATCTTAACCTAGAAACTCCCTTCTATTGATTCCAGGTGTTTAGGTAAACTTCCAATCAATTGCCAATCAGGAAATTTTTTAATCCACCCTAACCTGGAAGCCACCCTCTCCACCCCTGCCTTTCCGGATCAAACCAATATACATCTTAGGTGTACTGATGAATGTCTTATGCCTCCCTAAAATGCATGAAACCAAGTTGCAGCTCAACCACCTTGGGCACATGTTGTCAGGATCTGCTGGGGCTGTGTCAGGGGCAGTGGTCACTCATATTTGGCTCAGAATAAATCCCTTCAAATATTTTACAGAGTTTGACTCTTTTTGCTGGCAACTTTATTGAGAATATCTTTATTCGTGGTATTCTACCAAATAACTAAAAACTATACTTTGTATTTTTGATGGTGTTTTAGTTTAAGTGTAATCAGAAAGTTGAATAAACAGGACGCAAGAGGGGCAAAAAGGCTTTGTCTAGCTTGGTCCTTTGAATGGTTTCTCTTTCCTGGGTACCTCCATTGTGGTACCTTTTTTTTTTTCCCCAACTGATGGAAAACTGTTTCTCTGCCTATGACGCTTCAGACACTGAATATGTGGATTCTTTTTTTTTCTTTTTCTTTTTTTCATTCCTTTTTTTTTTTTTTTTTTTTTTTAAGATGGTGCTTTACCATGATGGCCAGGCTGATCTTGAACTCCTGACCTCGGGTGATCCACCCACCTTGGCCTCCCAAAGTGCTAGTATTACAGGCGTGAGCCACCATGCCTGGCCCAAATGTGTGGATGCTTTACACCAAGCAGTTCTCTCAGCTGTCTGTGGACACCAACTGGGTGATCTACAATTTAATTCAAATCTAACTACTCAGTTAACACAGACTCCATAGGTTGATGTCTCAGCCCCACAGACTGTCCCCAGTTCAAAAGCCAATCTCAAGTAGTGGGTCCCCAGGTAATCCACACTTCTGTGCAATTTGACTAGGGGTTCACATGCAAATTAGTGGTTCACATGACCCTTTCTCAGATTTAATAATTTGCTATAACAGCTCATAGATTTCAGGGAAACACTTGTGTTTACTTGTTTATTATAAAGGATACTATAGGCTGGGGATGGTGATTTATGTCTGTAATCCCAGCACTTTGGGAGGCTGAGGTGGGTGGATTGCTTGAGGCCAAGAGTTCGAGACCAGCCCAGGCAACATGGCGAGACCCTATCTCTACAAAAATAGAAAATACACAAAAATTGGCTGGGCATGGTGGTGTATGTCTGCAGTTACTTGGAAGGCTGAGGTGGGAGGATTACTTGGGCCTTAAGAGGTTGAGGCTATAGTGAGCCATGATTGTGCCACTGTACTCCAGCCTGGCATCAGAGTGAGGACCTGTCTCAAAAACAAAAGCAAAACAAAACAAAAAAACAAAACAGGTAGCTGGGGATATTATAAAGGATACAGATGAACAGCCAGAAGAGGTACAGGGCAAGTTCCAGAAGTGTCTGAAGCATGAGAGCTTCTGTCCCCATGTAGTTGGGACATGTCCCCTTTCCAGCATGTGGATGCATTTAACAACCTTGAAGCTCTCTGAACCCCTTTAGTGAGAGTTTTTATGGAGGTTCATTAGATAGGTGTGATTCACTAAATCCCTGGCCATTGGTGATCTATATTCAGCTCCTCTCCCCTCCCTGGAGATTAGGGGGTACGGCTAAGAATTCCAACTTTCTAGTCACGTGGTTGGTTTCTCTGGCAACCAGGGGTCAATCAAGAATCCCCTCATGAGCATAAACTCAGGTATGGTTGAAAGGGGTTTGTTGTGAATAACCAAAGATGCTCCTCTCATCCCTGTGACTCAGGAAATGTCAAGTGCTTTAGAAGCTCTGTGTCAGGAACTGTAGGCAGATAGCAAGCATATATTTCTTACCATGTTGCACTCACCACCTGGTCCATAGAGATACTCCCTGTTGGAGTCCCCTTGCCCTCCCAGGTGGCTCTGCTAAACAACGCTTAAATGCCTTTTGGGCAGCTTCTTTTCCACCTGGCCCACATCTGTTCTGTGGGAAATATTCACATATTCTATCCTTTGCCCTGATGGTGCCCAGTCTACTCCCACAGACTTGAGCTTTCTCTGGCCTAAATCAGGCACAGAAGCCTCCTTGTCCCTCAGTTACAGGATCTCAAGCTCTCTGAAAGTCCTCTCACTAAGCATGAGGGCAGAAGAAGGCATCTCCCTCCCTTGCTCTTCATGGGCAAAGGGTGGGGTTCATAGATCTTCACTTCTCCTGATCCTTTTGTTATTATATTCTCAGAAGTGTTAAGGGGGCTTGTCATCCAAAAGACCACCAGGATGGCTAAATAGTAGAAAGAAGAGCTTTATTGGCAATATCAGTTTGCGAATCAGGAAGAGCATCTCCGGCATGGATCCAGGGAACTCTCCCTTTGAAGTGGGAAGGTTGGGTTTTATGCTACACAGAGTTGTATTACACAATAGTCGTACACATTCAGTAAGTTTGGGGGAAAGTGATCCATATTTACAAGAGGAGCCAAGTACATATGCAGTGGGTAAACATGTGTAACATACATCCCATGTTCACTTTGGGGTGGCGTTTTAGCATTAAAATGAGGTGGAATTTGGCTCTTTAAATCAAAAGGACATAAAGTTTGTGTATAACCTCTATAACCTGGCTGAAACTGGCTTGAGGTTTGTAGTTGTTTATCAGAAAAAAATGTTTATAAACCCAACCTTCTATTCAGTCATTGAGTTGTAGTGGTCTAGGTTGTAATCAGAGTTAAGAGTGGTCAGATACCTCCATTGTTAGGGAGTTTAGTAAAGGCGTGGTTTTTCTTGTAGCCTTAGGAATTTAGGTGGTTGTTATGCCGGCTGAGTTCTGAACCCTAGACCTGCAGGTAACTTTTGTTTCCTTAACCTTAGGGTTTGTCTTAGTTGACAAAAAGGCGTCTATTTTGGTCTGTCAGATCACAGGCCCAAGAGGTAAAAAATCAGTTCTGAGTCATTTTTTATGTCAATTCTACATATGGTGGCAGTCTCATACTTACAGATTTCAACTGTAACTAAAACAGTATTCATGAAGATGTGGTTTGGTATGGTGAAGTGAGCTCTGGGCCGGTGGTGAAATGACCTGAGTTCTTGTATTTCTACCATTTTTTAGTTTGTGACTTTGTAAAGAAATTACTTTGTTGGGCTCAGAAAACAATTCTCCAAAATCTAGCTTTTTGACATGCAGAGTGCTTTGAAAATGGAAAGGCCTTAGAAATAGGCCTCAGAACCAAGGTCTCTTTCTGACTTCCCTCTGCCTGTCTCTCTCATCCTCTTTATTTTCCCAAAAAGAAGAGGGGGAGAGACTCTGTTACCAATTTTCTTATCTAAAAAAGTACAGTTTCACAAAGAAATGCGATTGTCTTAAGAGCAAAGAAATCTTATCAAATAACCAGGAAAATTCAACTTTCAGAGACACAGAAGGGACTGGGAGTCATCACCAAGTCATCACTACCAGACAGACTTTTTATCTGTTCTTCTGAGGGCAGCTCCAAGAAATTAACTGGAGAAATTTATTTGCGTAATAAGACAACCTTTGCTCCTGTGCAGCTCTGCCCACCCCTTAACTTTTTCCATCCAGCTTCCAAAGAGAATAATTTACAAAATAATATATACCTCACAGGTCCATACATCTCTCCTCTATGAAGAGAGGTTTGAAGCCTCAATCATCTGGATCCTCTTTGAGTCTCATACTTTGTGTATTGCTTCTGAGTTTATGCAAATTAAGTTTTGTATGCTTTTTTCTCCTACTAAACTGCCTTTTGTCCGTCTATTTTTAGCAAACCTTCAGTGGGCACAGAGACAGCCTTCCCTCCGCCCCTACAACTTAATCTCTTTGATGATCACTTTCCATAAAATGGTTTTGAAGTTTGATTGAGAAAGGTGCTTTGAATGTATACTTGTGCTAAACACATGAAAAATGCTCTGTTGTTAGTTCAAAGTACTTTCTCTGCTATTGAGGCCTCTAATCAGTATGATTCTGTGGTGACAGAAACTTAAAAGCTTACCTTTTCTTCCTTCTGACACTGAAAACTTCCATCTTGTCAAAAGACAAAATTACAACAAATTTAGCTTAAAGATCTTAATTGGCTTTTATTTGTGATTCTAGAATCAGGCAACACCTCATTTTACAAAATAGAATGAATGTTCCCAATGAGTTGAGCAGAGGTTGATTTAATAGACAGAAATGATCTGAGAAGGCAGAAACAGAAAACTAAAAAAGGCTGGGTTGTTTCAGGTTACTTTTCTTGCAAAGGTTAAAGCAGAGGGGACTTCATTATCATGCCAGCTAGCACTGGCTTGTTTGGAAATTTGTCTATCATTTCTCTCTCCTGATGTCTTGGAAGGTTAGATAATAACTTAGTTTTGGCTTGGTATTGTGGAACTTCAGCTTCAGTGACTCCATTTTGGTTTGGCATGGGTTGGGCTTAGCGCAGGAGCTCAGTCCAAACCAGTGGCCTCCTATAACAATCTTAAGGGATTATTATGGTTGGAGTAAAAGTCCATTCTTCTGTCCTGTTTGTTTACTAAGCTATACTAAGGAAAAAAATGGAATTAAATTTAAATATTGTTTTTAATCTTTTGTTGGAATAAATGAGTGATTGCTATATCAAGGTGCATTTCAAGTACCAAATGCAAAATTATGCTATTGCTGTGTTCAAGTGTGAACTTTAGTGGTTACAGCTGGCATTTGTAGAAAGTCTCAGATTCTCCCTTTAATTGGCTCATTTAGCTTTGATGGAAAAACACTTTATTTCTTAGCAAAGCTATAACTGTTGTCATTATTGTATTAATGACCTTTACACAGGCATTAGCATGTGCATACTTACTGGGCACTTGTCTTAAGTGTTTTCCAAATGTGGAGACCGAAAGGGGGTGATCCCTTTGCTCCACATCATAAAGGTCATAGCTGATACTTCTATAACAAATGACAGGTTAACAAGAGAAAAGCATAATGATTTATTAATGTGCATAAGCATGGGAACCAACAAAAAATAGGAAAACTCAAAAAAGGGCCAGATGGTGATACTTAAATACTCTCTTCACTGGGATAAGGGAAATGGAGGTCTTGGAGTAACTGATTTTTAGGCGAATGAACGAGCTCAAAGAACAATGATAAGTTATAGTCAGGATGAAGTTCCTGTGAGCTCTGAGGGAGGCAGTGGGATCATCAGGGGCTGAACTTCACTCTGAACAAAAGTCTTATTATGCAGATAGTGTCCCCCAGGTAATCTCTGGAGCTGCCCTTGGAAGAATAGATGAGAAGTCTGTCTGGACATGACGATGACTCCTAGTCTCTTCTTCTCTGGTGGTCAATGGGATTCTTAAAAAGGGGAGGGGCTTAAGATAATTGCATTTATTTGGGAAATAAGCTTTCTTAGTCACATAAGGAAATTCTAGAAAGAGTCTCAGTGAGCTTCAGCAAAAAAAAAAAAAAAAAAAAAAAAGATTAGAGAGCCAATAGGCAGGGGAAGGCCAGAGAGAGACCTTGGGTCTGCTTCTTTAGCTCAGCATGTCAAAGTGACATATTTTGTCATATTGTTCACTGGGCCCTAATAAACATGTTGTCTTATCTAATCTTCACAACAATCCTAGGAGGTAGGTGACATTGTTATTATTTCCATTTTACGTAGAGGAAACTGAGGCACAGAGAAGTTACAGTTTACCCCAGACAATAATACCTACTCTCAGGGTTGTTTGGAGTATTAACATGAAATAATGTGTGTGAATAACAGCTTGTTGTATAGTACAGCAGATTCTCAGTGATTTTTAATTTACTCTAAGGGTCAAGCGTTAGTAATTATAGAAGTCCATGTGACTTTGGGTCATTCATTGGGCGAAACCACAAGTTTTGGTGGAAACAGATAAAGATAAGCACTTATTCTTATTTGGCATAGATAGTTCCTTTCTTCTGCATCCTACTGCATTTTCACTTTATAGAAAGAATACTTTGAAGCAGCAAAAATTATTATTTCTTGAAATAATTTTTAAAACAATCAACAAACTCAGAACTACTGAAGGATAATTAAGGTAAGACTATATATTAAAAAATTTTAAAGCAATATTTTTGAGGAATTGACTTTTTTTTAAAGCTATTATTATGATCATTATTATTTCCATTTTACATAGGAAGAAATTGAAGCACAGAGAAGTTACAGGTTAGCCAGGATAATACGTATTTTCCAGAATTTTTGTGGGTATTAACTGTACGTAATGTGTGTTAATTTATATACTGAGTTATGTAACAGATGTATCTTAAGAATATGTATAGGCCGGGCGTGGTGGCTTGTGCCTGTAATCCAAGCACTTGTGAGGCCAAGGCGGGGGGATCACCTGAGGTCAGGAGTTCAAGACCAGCCTGACCAACGTGGTGAAACCTCGTCTTTAAAAAAAAAAGAATATGTATATAAAATATGTTTTTGGATTCAAATTTTATTTTAATGTGATAAAAATACTTTTGCTAAGATATGTAATTATTCTTTAAATTATTTTGGGATGAGTATGACTTTTATATGCAATTCAGTTCCATCTTATGTAAGCACTGTATTCTAAAATTAGCTTTTAAGTCAAATATAGGGTATAGTAAGAATCACCATTAGGACCTCTGAGCTCAATATTGTATATATGACACTGTGTATACAACTAACATTCCTTCTGACTTTTCACTGGTCACTGTTTTTCAATAGGTCTCAATTAGGTTTTTTTATTTCTTCTTTCAGGATGTTAACTAGAGAAGAATCAGGTAGCTATTATGGCAATTCAGTTTTGTTTTCTGTGGAAATCTTTTTCCCTTTATAAAAATCAAATGACACACTTGTCAAATTTCAGCATTACCTTTATGTTGAACATTTAAAAAATACATTAACAGTAGCCTATATTTTAAATATACTTAGTATGCAATGGGCATTGTAATAAATTATTTCTGTGGATTATCTTATTTAACATTTTTTTTATAACCACGCCCAGCTGGCTTGTTTTATTGGAGAAGGGGACGTGGAATAAACATGAGACAGCTGGGACCTGAGGCTGGGAAGAAGCCCCTTCCCTTCCCATACATGCCCACTGCCCCAAATAAAAAATAACCAACTATGGGAGAGCAGCCGAGACAGCGACTAGGGGCAGGGGAAGGAGACACGGAACTCGAGGGCAGCGGTGAAGAGACCATGCGTGTGCTGAGAAGGCCCAGAGGCAGCGGCGGCACGAACAGTGCCAATACAAGCCTCTGTGTCTTCCTGGGGTTATGTATAAATATAGAGATGAGGCCTTCTTTCCCCCTGCTCTCCCTTCCGCTCCGTGCTGCTCGCCGCGGTCCCAGCTCCTCTTTCCACATGAGGGCGAAGAGAAGGGGGGATGAACAAGTCATCACCGAATTGCAATCAGACCCACATCCATCAGCTTCTGGATCTTCTGTGCTATTACAGGATTCTTTAAGTGTTCGCTGAGTGCCTGGGGGTCCTTCTGCATCTGTTCCAGGATAAGGCGCATGGCTGGGTCACTCATGATCTGCTGCACCTCGGGGTCGGCCATGGCTCGTCGCTTCACATCTTCCGGGCTATCATGCAGGTTGTACTGCGCCATCATACTGCGCTGGTAGCCGTCTGCCGCCTCCTTACAGCTGGAGTCCAGGTCGAGCGCCTTCTGGTACACATCCATGGCTTTGGTGTAGTCCTTCATCGCTTCCAGGGCAGTGGCTTTCTGGGTATAACCCTTGATGAAGGTCGGCTCCAGCTGGATACATTCCTCACAGTCCTTGAGTGCCAGCTGGAACTCCAGAAGTTTGGTATAGCAGGCAGCTCGATTACTGTATAATTTGGCATCTTTTGGGTTCCGTTTGATGGCTTCTGTATAATGCTTCATGGCCTGGGGATAGTCCCCTTTCTGAAAACACTCGTTGCCTTTGTTCTTCTCTTCCAAAGCCAGGTGGGGTTTATGTAGGCCAGCCGCTCTTGTTCCTTCAGGATTTTCTCTGCCTGCTGGCATTTCTTGAGCACATCTGGGGTTCGGTGCTCTGCCAGAGACTTGTTATAGAAATGGATGGCATCCTTGTACTTTTCTTCTTTGAAGTAGGAGTTGCCAATTCGAGCATAAGCTTTGGCAATCTGTCGATAGTCTTCTCGGTTTTCTCTCCCCACTTCAATGGCCTTCTCACAAAGCTCCCGACACTTATCGTAGTCACCCTTTTCAAAGTATACCGCTGCTTGATTGGTAATGTAAGTCATGTTGGTGGGGTCCAGCTCCTTGGCTTTGTCGTAATGCTTCAGGGCTGTGTCAAAGCCTTTCTTCTTGTAGGCATCGTTCCCCAGCTCTTTTTCTTTCAGTGCCTGCTTCTTCTCTGGAAGATCTTCTTCCATTGGCTCTGGCTTGGTCTCCTTTTTGGGAGAGGGTGGTGGTGGAGGTGTTGCAACCTCTTCCTCCTCATCCATACTGTCCAGATTGACCCCAAGGAGGACACTGAGAGTGGTCATGATCCGGGGATCTTGTAGTTTCGTGCCCAGATCGGAAGGCTTGTTTCGCAGCTGCTCTACCAGCTCCCGGTAGGTGGGATCACTGAGCAGTGTCCTTGTCCTGGGATCACTCTCCAACTTCTGATACAGATTGGGCATGTTGAAAGGGTTCATGAATTTTCTCTCTGCCAACCTGGCCTCCATATTCTGTAAACCCTCTTTCAGCTGAGGGTTATTTGCCTCGTGTTTTAAACCCTCCTCGTAGGTTCGCTTGGCTTCTTCAAACCGGTTTAAGAACTCAAGAGCTGCTGCTTTTCGTGAATAGCCCTTGCCCCAGTCAGGCTTTAGGTCGACGGTCTTGCAGCCGTCCTCATAAGCCTTCTGGTAGTCTCCTTTCTTGGCATAGGTGGCAGAACGGTTGCTGTAGAGCAAGTGGTTGTGGGGATCCAGCTTAATGGCTTCGGAGTAGCACTGTAAGGCATCATCAATGTTGCCTGCACTCAGGGCCTTGTTGCCCTTCTCTTTCAGCTCATTGACCTGCTCCATAGCGCAGCGCAGCCCGGAACCCCGTTGAATCGAATCCGTCCGCCCCGCGTTACCAACCGCACGCGCCGCCTTATTTAACATTTAACCACAAAGTTGGTTGTGTTCTATCTCTTACATTTCTTTGTAAGTGCTTTATGTTTTCACTCATTAATTTCACACATTTTTATTTTTAAAAATTTGGTAGGTGGTGTTATTTGCCCAGCTGTATAGCTCCCATTTCCTTTTGTTTTTTTTCTCTTTGGTGCTTTTGTTTATCACTTGTTTATAGTTTTTAAATGGTCTCTTTTCTCTTCTTTTTTCCCAATCTGTGAATCCTCCTAAGTCTAATTCAGATTCTACCCTTTCTATAAATCCTTTATAGACCACTCCAGCCTAAAAAGACCTCTCCCTTTGTGAAACCTACCTAGCATTCATTTGACATTTATTAAGCTGCTTATCTTAAAATTTTATTTAAACCTTTTGCTTACTTTTCACAAGTTCGTCTTCTTTTCTAACTTTGGTAAGTTCTTCAGTTGTGAAATATAGCTTAACACTTTGTTTCCCTACAGTGGTAGTTCTTTAATGAATAGCAGATTTTCATATGTCCAGAAAATGCCACTCCCAAATAAATGGATATATTACAGAATGGAAAATAGTCTGAATTCTGTAACCTGAGAAGCACAATATGTAATTGAAGGTTTGTTCACCTCCCCCACCAAAAAAAAAAAAACCAAAAAAAAAAAAACAAAAACAAAAAACCCAAGGAAACCTTATCACAAAAGCCAGAACAGGTTTTGGGAAATTGAAAATATTATATTTTCATGCTATTAGGCTTCATACGAAAAATGAAGTCCAGACAGCAACAGCATACTCTTAAGAGTCTTATCCTGAGCTAGTCTCTATAACTGATTAGACTAGAAAGGGAGGAGATGGCTCATAAAAAGACCTGCTCCTAAAAAGAAAGTCTCAGAGGTTTTGCTCCAGAGTGTTTGTTCATACTGAATGAAGAATATGAGTAGTTATAAAATGCTGAAAGAGGAAGAGGCATTCAAGACCTCATGTCTTTGAAAAACAGCAAATAATAGTTCAGTTTTGACTTGGAATTATTCGTTCATTCATTCATTTGTTCTTGTAACCATTCCTGTATCCTTAAGGAATATTAAAGATGTAGGAGACATAATCCCTACTCTCTAAGCACTTTTCATTGTAGCATTGGAGATAAAACACAATCAAGTAGTTACAATGCTGTGGAAGGTATAATATGTTATATAAATATTTTTGAACATGTTAGCCTCCTGGGATTTCATTTCCTTATCTGTAAAGAACAAGCACTGGCTTTGGTAGAAAATCTTTAAGTCTGTTTCTATCTGCAAAATCACATAAATATTACATTCACAACTTTAGAGGAGAAACACATTGCTTACAGTGGAGAGATCAAGGGAAGTTTCTTAGTGGAAATGATATTTGAAGAGGGCCTTGTTAGGTTGTTTTGATAGGCATAAACTATAATAGTGATAATGATATGATCCAGTTATTGAGTGTTTGTTGTGCAGAACGTAATATGCGAGGCACTTTAAATACAGATTCCTGTGGGGAAGAGGGTAGAGCAGAATTATCTGTCAATATCCTGATGTTATTTGCACAATTTTGTGTATATGTAAGTTTGTACATTTTTACGGGAAAGTTTCCATGGCTTTTCTCAGATGCTTAAAGTAGTCCATAACTCCAGAAACAAGAATCGCAGTCGGGAGAGTAGGAAATATGATTCCTGTGTTTTGGGAAATGTCCATATGTAGGGGATAGGGGAGGAGGAATAGTAGAGCTGGTAGAAAGAAGGAATAGTTGATAACAAAGATGTTGTTAAAAGCTAAGAATTGGAATCAAAGCCCCTGGGAGGGGAGGGCTTGAAGTAGTGAGACACAGTTAATATGGGGTGGCTAACATTGTAACGGAGAGTCAAAATGTCTAGATTCAAATCTTGGACTGACATCTCCTACCTGTGTAACCTCAGGCAATTTGTTTAACCTCTTTGAGATCAAGGCTTTTGCTGTTTACATTAATTGTTACATGTTTACTCAATTTATTATTTTTTTAAATTAAGGGTTTACTATGTGTTAAATGCCTTTATTCATATATTCTTTGATACAATATGAATTTGTTGAGACCTTATATTTAGTTATTGGGAGAATTCTGGTGAATGAAGCAGAAGTATTCTTTCTCTTGCCCTCACTGAAACCTATGAAAGAGACACCATTTTGCAGAGGAGGGAACTGAACTAGGGAAAGTTAAGTGATTTCTCAGTTTTGTGATAAGGAAATCTCAGAACCTTCAAACATGGGTCTGACTCCAAAATCTTTTTTTTTTTTTTGACAAGATCTCCCTCTATCACCCAGGCTGTGGCACAATCTTGGCTTACTGCAGCCTCGACCTCCAGGGCTCAAGTGATCCTCTCACCTCAGCCTTCCAAGTAGGTGGGTCTACAGGCGTGTGCCACCATGCCTGGCTAATTTTTTGTATTTTTGGTAGAGACAGGATTTTACCATGTTGTCCAGGCTAGTCTTGTACTCCTGAGCTCAGGCGATCTTCCTGCCTCGGCCTCCCACTGTGCTAAGATTATAGGCATGAGCCACCACTTCTGGCCGAAAGTCTTTTTTCTTTCTGTTTGTTTTTTTTTTTGAGGTGGAGTTTTTGCTCTTTGTTGCCCAGGCTGGAGTGCAGTGGTGCAATCTCGACTCACTGCAAACTCTGCCTCCTGGGTTCAAGCGATTCTTCTGTCTCAGCTTCCGGAGTAGCTGGGATTATAGGCATGCACCACCACACCTGGCTGATTTTTATATTTTTAGTAGAGACAGGGTTTCACCATGTTGACCAGGCTGGTCTCGAACTTCTGACCTCAGATGATCCGCCCACCTTGGCTTCCCAAAGTGCTGGGATTACAAGTTTGAGCTACCACAACCGGCCTCAAAATCTTAATCACTATTGTTTTTTTACTTCAGAATACTGTAGGCAAGGCTGACTCTTGTGAGAATGTTAACAAGGGGAAGCTTACTTTATTTTAGGGATAACTTACATATACTGTAAACTAAAGGTCGAGAGAGGGATGCTACAAATATTTTAGATAGACTCTTCTAACTTTATGAAACTACTAATAAGTATTATTAAATAGTGGAGTATTTCAAATCAGTTTTTCATATGATGACATAACCAGATCACTGAGTAGTCACTACACTGTTATTGAAATGGAATTTTTCATTCATTGTGACCTATGTTATTCATATTAAGGACCCTCTAAAATGAATGCACTTGTTTTTCAAGTAAAATAATTTTTTTCTCATATTTTTTCACTGATTTCCATTTTCTCTTATAGTTTTATCTATTTTACAAAAGAAATTGATTACTTTTCATATTTAACCCCTTTTAAGGGAGGTGAGTGTCCTTGTGAGAGAATTTTCCATTAAGTTCCCATTGAGAAAATCAGTGACTATTGTAGCTAAGTATTAATTTACATACAAATTGAGTTGAAGAAAACCATAATACAGAGTTTTGGATGGAATTTTAATTTGTTTTCTTTTTTTTTTTTTTTTTTTTTTTTAGTAGAGACGGGGTTTCACCATGTTGACCAAGATGGTCTCGATCTCTTGACCTCGTGATCCACCCGCCTCGGCCTCCCAAAGTGCTGGGATTACAGGCTTGAGCCACCGCGCCCGGCCAATTTGTTTTCTTTATAGGTGCATTTCTGTTAGCATCATTTAAACTGACCACATAATGCTTTAGGTTTTACTGAGTGCTGGCTATTCTTGCAAGACTCCCCTGGGATTAAAAACAAAAATTATCTAGGGGAAACTTCTAAATATTTTAAGTTTATTTATCTCAATTTAGATAATTTATATACTAATTGACCTGTTTCATTAATTTTTTTTCATACTAGGGACAACATTTTGTTCTTCTTCCCTCCCCTCCTCCTCCCCCTTTGTTGTTGTTGTTCTTCTTCTTCTTCTTTTTTTTTTTTTTTTTTTTGAGTAGGGGTCTTGGTCTGTCAGGCTGGAGTTCAGTGGTGAAATCATGGCTCACCGCACCTTTGAACTTCTGGACTAAAGCAACCCTCCTGTTTCAGTTTGCCGAGTAGCTAAAACTGCACATGCATGCCACCATGCCTAGCTAATGAAAAAAAGAATGTTTTTTGTTTGTTTGTTTAAGATGGAGTCTTGCTATGTTGCCCATGCTGGTCTCGAACTCCTGGCCTCAAGTGATCCTCATGTCTTGGCCTTCCAGAGCGCTAGGATTGTAGGCATGAGCTATTGCACCTGGCCATTGTTTTCCTTTTTAAAAAACTTTTCAAGAAATGATTGGGTTGCCTAAGTCATAGAATTATCTCTTCCATTTCTAAGCAAAGGCATCTTGTCAGATGGAATGGTTTTGCATTTCAGTTGTATATAACCAACTGTCATATCATGTCCAAGAATTTACATGATATTTACAAGATAAAATCTTTATTTGTTTAGTCCTTTTACTGTAAATATATGTACTCTTATTACCAAGTTATACTGTACTGACTAGGCAGATGGTGCTTGGGACATAACTGATAATAAATATTTTTGTAAGGCCCCCAACAACACTTAAGTGACTTCTCTATTACAAAAGAGTTTAGAAGAGATATGACTCCCAGTTAAAAGAATCAGTGATTTTGTTAAAGTTTAATACATTTATCAGAGCCAGCATCATGGGAACATACTTGTGATTTTGGCAAAACATGCTGTGGATATATATGTGTAAGCTTGGGCCAGAAGAGGAAAGTTTTTCTGAATGATGTTACAAACATTGCTGTAGATAAAGATTCAAAAGATAGGTTGTTTTGTAGAAAAGGACAAGCTGATTCTAAAATTAATATGGAAATAAAAAGAACCCAGAATAGCCAAAACAACTTTGAAAAATAACACTAAGTTTGGAGAATTAACATTATCTGATCTCAAGACTTATTATACAGGTGCCATGATTTGTGCCTGTATTCCTAGCTAGTAGAGAGATTGCTTGAGCCCGGGAGTTCAGGCTGTAGAGTACTATAGTTCTGCCTGTGAATAACCATTGCCCTTCAGCCTAGGCAACTTAGTAAGATCCTAGCTCTTAAAATAAGGGCTTATAAAGTTACAATAATCAATAATGTGGCACTGGCATAAAGAGATAAATAGATCAATGGAACAGGATAGATATAATGAAATGGATCTACATATATGTAGACAATGGATTTTAGACAAAGGTACAAAGGCAATTCAGTGGAGAAATGGTAGCCTTTTCAACACGGTTACTGGAAAAAAAATAGATATTTACATGCAAAAAACAAACTTTGATGTCTTCCACAATATACAGAAATTAAGTTGGCTGTTTCCAGCTGCTAACAACTTCCAGGAATTTGTCATGAAGACTGTATTAGTCTGTTCTCATCCTGCTAGTAAAGACATACCTGAAACTGGGTAATTTTTAAAAGAAAGAGGTTTAATTGACTCACAGTTCCACATGGCTGAGGAGGCCTTACACTCATGGTGGAAGATGAATGTGGAACAAAGGCACATCTTACATGGTAGGAGGCAAGAAAACATGTGCATGGGAACTCCCTTTTATAAAACTGTAAGATCTTGTGAGACTTATTCACTATCATGAGAACAGAATGGAAAAGAACCCCCCCCTGCCGACCCCGTGCCCCCATGATTCAATTACCCCCCACCAGATCCCTCCCATGACCTTGGGAATTATGGGAGCTATTCAATAATTCAAGATGAGATTTGAGTGGGAACACAGCCAAACCATATCATTGATATTCAAGAAACTTATGGAAAACAAACTAAAAATCTCCTTAAAATATTTAGATGAAATAATATTAGTGGCAACTTGTGTATAAAATTACATACTCATAGAAAAAGTTTTTTTGTGGTTGAGTTTTTGAGATAGTATAAAGTATCCAGCCATGCATATTGTAGCTCTGATATTTTCATTAAAAATTTTTTAGTTACGTATTTATATACTTACAGTTCTGATATAGCTACTCCTTAAATCTCATTTATAAATTTTATTCCTTGTGGCCAAGATTCTGTGAGGAAACAGTATTTTCATTTTATAAATCTTAGACTTCCTATTGTATTTTTTGGTATTGAAATATAATTATTTGAATTTTCATGACAGTCTCATTTTGCTTTTAATTACTCTATAGATTTTTATTTTGTAAATCATCTTATTTTTTATTATTAAAACAAGGACTGACATTTGCTGTCTCAGAATTAGTACATTCAATTATTCTTAAATAACACTGGAGTAACTCCTTATTCAGAAACTCTTTTTGATATTGTCAGTTTCCAAACCTAGCTGATTATCAAGAGGAGGCAAAAAAGAGCCTTGAGTAGCCAAATTGATATTACAAAGTCTTTGATGTAAATCTCATGAGGGTCCCAGCCTTATTCTGGCCTTTCCAGTCTTGATTTTAGACTCAGACCATACTTACTAAGTTATTGGATTTCTCAAGAGTAAAATATAAAACCATAGTGAGAATGGGAATATGGGTTAAAGACAGATGTATTGTCAACAGCAAGAAGTGACAACTATAAACCTGATAGCAAGAGAAGAGACACAAGGGCGGTGGTAGGGGGAAGCATAAGGTAGCACATAAAACATTTTTTAAGTAAACAAAGTAATCTATAGCAAAAATTATTGAAATAAGAAGTGTTTAAATTTTCTATCCAATTGGAATTGGAAAGAAATTGAGCATGTATTATACGGTTTTCTGCATCCTTAAAATTAATTTATCTTGCCCTTCCAACAGCTTTTGACATTATCAATTACTCTTTCTTGAAATTTATCCCTTTGGCTTATATGCCAAATATTCCTGGTTTTCCTTCTGTGTCTTTGTTGACTCTTTCAGGCTCCCTTGCCAATGTGTTATCCTCTATCTGGCCGTTAAGGTTCCATCTACCCAAGACTTCTTTTTGGTTGTCATTTCATATTCTCCCTTTGACAATCTCTTCCACACTGTGGCTTCAATTACAACCTGAACATTACAACTCTCACATGTATAGCTCCTGGGCTAAACTCCAGACTCATATTTTTAGCTGACTGCTTGAAACTCTACTTGGATATTTCAAATGTATTTCAAGCTCAGCTTGTCAAAAGCCATATTTATAATCATTTTTTTCTCCTTATCCACAAAACTCAAGCCTCCTTTAAGGTTTATTTGTTGATTCCTTCAGTCATCTACTCATTCATTTATGTATTCATCAATTCTACAAATATACAACTGCTGTAGGCATTGGGGATACAGCAGGGGTAAGACAGATAACGCTCCTGTTCTCATGGTGCTTATATTCTAGTGGAGGAAGACAGACAATAAAAAACAAATATGAAAAACTTCAGATGGTGGCCATGTGCACTGAAGAAATTGGACAATGTAATAGGATATGACTAAGAGATGCTACCTCACTTTGTCTGGTCAGGGAAACCTCCCTAAAGAGATAATATTTTGGATGAGTAAATGACAGAAAAGAGCCACATATGCAGAGATCAAAAGGATAAACATTCCAAAGAGGAGCAGCTTATAGACAGGCCCTGAGGTAGGAAGGGACTTGGTGCTCTTGAGCTGCAGAAAGGAGGCCATTACAGGCAGAGAGACTGAACAGGAATGGTGGAGGCAGTGATAGAGATGGCATCAGAGGCAGATGGGTAGCAGAATGTCTTGGACTTTGTAGAGTAGGGCAGGGTGAGGAATCTGGATTTTTCTAAATGTACTAGAAAACCAATAAAAGGCTTTAAACAGTGGATAAGCATGATGTAATGTATGTTTTAAGGAGATATTTCCAGCTACTGGGTGGAGAATGTATTCAATGGAGCAAGAGTAGAGTCAGAAAGACCAGTTAGCTACTTTTATCGTAGTACAGGTTAAGAGGTACAATGGGCTTAGAAGTACCATGATCATAGTGGAGGCAGTAAGATAGTGTTTGGAAGAGAGCTGAGGAAAAGAAGCTTTGAGCAGGTGAATTTTGAGATATCTATTAGACATACAAGTGGAAATGTCAATTAAGCATTAGAATTAGATATAGACAAATCTGGAATTGAAGGGAGAAGTGAATCTGGAGATACGAATTTAGAGGATAGATGTAAAAAATTTTAAGGTGATGAGATAAGATCACTTAGAGAGGATAGAGATGAAAAAGAGGATTAGAAGGTCTAGAAACAAGTCTGGAATACTCTGATATTTAGAAGTGTAGCAGAGAAGGGAAGGAACAGTGAACAAAGAACATGGAGAAAGAGCAATCAGTGAAGATGGAGAACAAACAGAAAAGATGGAATAATGGGAACCAGTGGAAGAGTGTTTCAGGGAAGAGGGGGACAGTTGTATCAGATGCTGCCAAGATACAGAATAATGATACAGTTTGCAACTTTTGGCCAAGTGCTCTGCATGCTTCTTACCTGTTCTGTATTTGGAATATAGTTTTTTTTAAATAAAAAATTTTTGTGAGTACATAGTAGGTATATATACCCTAAAGAAAATCAGTATATTAAAGAGGTATCTGCACTTTTTGCTGTAGCACTGTTCATAATAGCTAAGATTTGGAATACAGTTTATCTCTTGATTGTGCTTTACATGGAAATAAACCATGAGTATAAAATAGAGTTGATTTTTTGTTATACTCTTTGAGCTCATTTGGAAAAAATATAGAACTAAGTTGAGCTATGTAGGTATCAACAGCTGCTAGATTCTGATAGTTGAGTTGGATACCTGTGATAGAATATTCTATAAAAGTCCCTCATCTCTGGGGATTTCTGTAAGACTTAGTCTTGTCCACCAGCACTATTCCAGTTACCTGGGGCCCCTTAACCCTCACCTCTTGGCTCAGCCTCATCTAGGCTTTAGAATCAGAAGAAAACTGTAAAGACTATTGTTTAGCAGTAAATTTCAAGGTGGCATTGATATTAATCTCTCTTGACCCTGAGTACTGTTCAGCTGGTTTTGTCTTTGTATCTTGATGAAACAGCTCTGCCTTCCCTTCCACGACTGAATCCACATCTTGGTTTTCTGCCTGGTTTGCATTTGGAGTTTTGTTTTAATTTCCTACTTTGCCTTGAGAGTACCGGAGCCCTAATCTTAAACCCTGGTCTCTGTGTCTGATCTGACACTGGCTTGGCACCAGCTTTTTGTCTTTTATGAAATCTTGGCACCCCCAACTTACTCCCATCTCACCCTCCAACTTAACCCTCCAACTGAGACTTCTACATTTTACCCACTGCAGGACTCTGAAGTTAATTGTTTGCTTTTTTAGATTTCCCTTTTCTTTTTTTTTTGATTGCTAGACTTTGACTTTCCCTTTTACCTTAGCGATACAGTTGCGTTCTGTTTCATATCTGGGTCTTATATAATTAATATAGAACTAAACCAAAATTCTAGGATCTTGCCCTCAATTTGGAATGACTTGATGGAAGCATTTAGAAATTACTATTTTTAATTAACACATAATAATTGTATATATTTATAGAGTACAGTATGATATTTCAGTACATATATACCATGTGTAATGCTCAAATTAGGGTAGTTAGCATATCCGTCACCTTGGACACTTAGCATTTCTTAGTGTTGGGAACATTCAAAATCCTCTCATCTAGCTATTTGAAAATATACAATGTATGATTGTTAACCGTAGTTACCCTTCAGTGTTACAGAACCCTGAAAGTCGCTACCCCTATCTAGCTGTGCTTTTGTATCTGCTCCCCAATCTCTCCCTATCTCCTTTGCCCCCACCCTTATCAGTCTCTCGTAACCACTGTTCTACTCTCTAGTTCTATGAGATCAACATGTTTTGGCTTCCACATGTGAGTAAGAACATGGAGTATTTATTGGAAGCATTGTTATATCCAAAGTAGACTGCTTTAAAGAAGGAAGAAATCTACAGATGTTCTTTTTTTTTTATATAAGACCTAGTCTCACTCTGTCACCCAGGCTGGAGTGAAGTGGTGCAATCTCAGCTCACTGCATTCTCCACCTTCAAGTGATTCTCCTGCCTCAGCCCCCTGAATAGCTGGGATTACGGAACCCACCACCATCCCTGGCTAATTTTTGTATTTTTAGTAGAGACAGGGTTTCACCATGCTGGCCAGGCTGGTCTTGAACTCCGAACCTCAGGTAATCGACCTGCCTTGGCCTCCCAAAGTGCTGGGATACAGGCATGAGCTACCACACCCAGACTGTGGATGTTTTTTACTATAAATATAACAGGCATTAGGGAAACACGAGAGAGTTAAATGTAGCTCTGCCTTTTAGGAAATATGTTTTTAAATATAGTCATACATAGATGCTCTATACAGCCAGTGAATTCAGCTTGTTGCATTGAAAGCAGTTCCTTATGTAAGTGACCTATGTACTCTGTTCTCATTGGAGCCCTGTGCTCACAAAACATTGCTATTAAAACATTTCAGAAATAAGAAAACTCCAGTTAAAATTTTGACGACCTTTGACTCTTAGAATAAAGATGGACAAGAGGTTATAATCTAGTGCACTATAATTATTCCTTTCTACTTAACCTTGATTAATTAAAACATATACATATTTTCCCCATGGAGGGGGCATATTGGAAATATTTAAATGCTTACAGTCATGCTGTGCTTTTCACAGATGATTGGAAAGTTGCCCAGGCGTAAAGCATCTCATACTTCCCCCAAACAATTTGTCAGTTGTTTAACCTAGCATAATTTGTTTTTCATGACCAGTAAAAATAACAGTTCTAAAATGTTTTAAAAGGAAATAAAATATAGTTATAGCTCTGATTTTTTAATATTTGCCTTTTCCCCACCAATCATTCTTTGATATAGAAATGTATCTTAACCTTTGCTTCAGTTGTACACTATTTTTAACATTGTAAAAACAGGGAAAATAACCAAAACTAGGAGTTTTATTTTGTGAAATTGAAAACAGAGAAGTTTGTGAAAATGAAACATGAATTTCAGTAAGACAGGTTATACTGCCACAAAATAGAATTTCATGGATGCATTATCAGGGTTTCAATGCTTATGTACACATAATCTTCATCCTTTGTGTGAGTTTATGGCTAGGACATTTAATACACTGACTATTCACATTGATGCTGGACTGAAGCCTCAAATTGTTTGAGAAAAAGACCATTTTATGTGACCAACTATGAACCATTTAGAATGAAAGGAATACTGATAATATGTCAAGAGAGCTCATGCCACTGGAAACTGTACCGTTCTGTGAGAAAGAATATGTTTCAAAACTGTAAGATGAGACTGTGTAACCTTCAGACATGTTAGTTTGCCATAGTATAAAAGTCACAGAACACACACGTTTACCATCTCTTAAAAGGTCTAGCTATTGATCAGCTAGTACAACTTGTTCTACAGAGTTTGACTTAGATGCTAGAATTTCCTTCATCCCCAAACTACAATTATCATCGTAGAGATAAGGGAACATGGAACTATGAGTCTCTGGAGCTCAGTAGAGGATGGATTACAGTTAGCTCTTTCCTGACAAGCCAGGTCAGCTGGTTTTGCTGAATTTTCCATCCTGTAGGTTGAATTCTTTTCCAGGAGGCTCTTTGGTTCCCATAGATTAAAGTATTTTGTGGTTCCTGCCCTATCAGTTTTCCAGATATGCTGGGCCGGTCTAAACCCCAGTGATGGACATAGATTAGACCCAAGTTGTCATGTTGTCATCCCTGCTGTGATTGCTCTGAGGTCATTCATTTAGGATCACTTTGTGTGTGTGTGTGTGTGTGTGTGTGTGTGTGTGTGTGTGTGTGTGTAATATATTTTGTACTTATTCAGTACTATAATAGTATATAAACTGTACTTATACAGTTTAACCAGTGAGATGGTTAAATGGTTAACCAGTAAACCACATAGTTAACCAGTAAAGATGTGAAATGACTTCAGACAAATATGATCAATCTTCACAGTCCCCTGATGAATTTTACATGCCCTCGCCATTATCAGTTCTACTTATTCATCTCATCCATGCTCATTGTTCTGCCTCCTTCCTGTTCCTATGGATGCCCTGGCCTGTTTCTTTCTTTCTTTCTGGCTTCCTTTTCCCACATTCCCTCAGACATTACTTCAGCATTTATTCCTTCTCACTTCCCTTATCCTGGGTGTTACCATTTCAGCCTATGAGCATGCTATTAGTTTGCCATCTTTACAGAATTCTCTCTTGACTTCACATCCCTCTATAGCTTCCCTCTCCCTTCTTTCCCTCTTCTTTACAACAAAACTCCTTAAAAAAAACTGTTGGTAGGCACAGTGGTTCACTCCTATAATCCAAGCAGTTTGAGAGGCTGATGTGGGAACATCACTTGAGGCCAAGAGGTCAAGACCAGCCTGGACAACATAGTGAGACCTCATTTCTACAAGAAATAAATAAAAATTAGGCAGGTGTTGTGGCACACTGCCTGTAGTCCCGGCTACTCAGGAGGCTAAAGTAGGAGGATCACTTGAGCCCAAGAGTTTGAGGCTGCAGTGAGTCATGATGACACCACTCCACTCCAGCCTGGGTGACAGAGTGAGACCCTGTCTTGAAAAAGAAGAATAATTATCTATAATTATCAATAATTGGCTTCTACTTGGTTTCTTCTCTTTCTCTCTTAAACTTCCTCCTGAAGGATCCTCAAGTTGCCAAGTTGTAAGATCCATAGTCCTTATCTTACTGGACATGTTGATAGGGTTTGACAGAGTAGGTCTCCTCTTTTCTTGGCTTTGTTTCCCCCTTACTGTTTTCTCCTACCTTCTGAGTCTCCATCTCCTGACCTGTAAACTTTGAAAAACTCAGGGCTTGGTACTCTGACCTCTTCCCTTTCTAACTCTTGCTTAATGATCCTATCACTTGTCTGACTTGAATGACTCCCCAGCATATATCTCTCACTTGGACTTCTCTGTGAACAAAAGATGCATATATCTAGCCCTGAAGACATTTTTGTACAAATGAGAAAAAGCTGCCCTATCCTCAAGCATGTGACTGCCATCTTCTGGAAATTTTCAGAGTAGAGACACCTATCCAAAGACTGAATGTGAATGGTATCTCCTTTAGCTGTGTGGTCCTCAACCTTAGCAGCAATGCTTTTTCTCAACTTGGATGGGTATGTAATAAGCATCACAAGCTTAATAGGTCCCAACTCACATCTCATCCCATCCCATCCCATCCCATCCCATCCCATCCCATCCCATCCCATCCAATCCCATCCTCTTCCCTTCAGTCTTTTCTATTTCAAACTTTTTCTGGTGGGTGAGGTCAAACTTTTTGAAGTATATTTGATACTTCTCTTTTTCTCATACCCCAGCTTAAAACCATCAGCAAATTCTGTTGGTTTTTCCTTCAAAATACATTAGAATTTAACGACTCATTGCCACACCACTGTTGCCACCCTGGCCCAAACCTCAGCATCTCTCCCCTGGATGATTCCAGTAGCTAGTTTCTTTTCTTGTTCCTCATTGTCTGTCCTCAACACAGCAGCCACATTTGTTTCAAACCTAGGTCACAGCATTTTTCTGCACTACCCCAAATCCTTCAGAGGGTCTACCATCTCACTCAGAGTAAAAATCAAAGTCCTTAAAATGGTCCACCGGCCCTCCACATCCAGGCCTGTCCACAGCACTGACCTTGTTTCCCACCTCCTTCCCCTCCACACCACCTGGTGCTCCAGCTACATGGACCTGGCTGTCTCTCAACATGCGGAGCACATCTGCTTTAGGCACTCTGCCCAGATGCCCTTCCATACAAGCACTGCCTGCTGCCTTCCTTTCTTGAGTCATTGCTCCAAGGTCACTTTACCCTGTCATGGATGGCCTCCTCATCTATACCAGGTAACCAAGCAACCCCCTTCCAAAAACATTTACTATCCCCCTGCTATTTTATTTTCTCCATAGCACTTAGCATCTGATACACACACATTGTTTACTCTTTAAAATTTAAGCTTTGTGAGCCTAGAGACTTATTTTCCCTACTTTACTATATTCCAGTTTTTAAAACAGTTCTTGGCAAGTAGAGTGACCTAAATGAATATTAATCAAATAAATAAATGAATACAGGTATTGTTGAATCTGTCTGGAGACACTATCCTCAACAAGACACTGCAAATTGACCAAGGGGTTGACAAAAAAAAAACACAAAGGTTTGAGATGGTCCTGCACAATTATAATCTCTTGATTCCAAGATAAAAGTATTTTTAAGAGTTCAGCAACTCATTTAAATCTAATTTGAAAATCGCATTGATTTTACCCCATTCCGGAAGGGCATGTTTCCTATAGAGAAAGCAAGTAGGTGCCATCTAGTGGCAACAAAGGAGATCTGCATTTGTGTCAACTGGAATGTATTGATTAGCAAAAATTGAAAATGTACTTCCTGACCCAGAAGCTTATTATTTATGATAGAACAGTTGTGATAGCCATAAGCCCTCAAGGGTACATTTTCCACAGAATATATGGCATTGAAAAAATGCAGTTCCATTTCTTCTGAATTATTTCTGACTCATTTTTACTTGTTAATTTTTGCTTGTTTTCTGGGCTCTGACTTCTTTTGTTTCTCTTATTGTTTTGTCCTCTACTTAGCTATATATGCTTACATTCATATGGTACTGGCCTAGGCATTGAATAGGTAATAAAGGCTCTATCTTCTGGGAATTTATATTCTAATAAAGACAGTGCCTATGAGGGTAAATATAGAAGAACATGCCTGATCTTGATGCACTGATCTCTTCGGGTCAGATTTCTGCAGCCTGTTGAATCTTTACTTTTGGGTACACTTCCACCATTAGAGGAATGAGCTTTCAGCAGACTTAGCTTGCTGTGTTTCAGAAAGTGACATATATCATTATAGAGAAAAACTAAGAAAGAGAAATACTCATGTCCATGCATGTTGTCAGGAAAGAGAAATTAAGTCTGTTTCTGTCATTGTAACATCCAAAAAACTAGGTCATTTCATTTCTTTGATAAGTTGAAGTAGAAACTTTTTGGTCCACTTTATGTCTCTGACCTTTCTAGTCCAGAGTCGCTGGGGTTGCAGTTGGGAAATCTTTGCCACTAGAGGGCCTAGACAAGCAAGGTAAGGGTATTAGGCCCAGAAAAGAGACAAACTCTGGGTGCTGACACTCACATTAATGCACACAGCATTTTCACAGCCAAGTAGATCCAGGGGACAAAAGTTGGACCCGTGGAATATGACAAGAAAATAGGTTTAATACCAAACATAAACAAATATTTTCCAATCAGAGTTTTTCTCAAAGAGATCAAAGTTTTAGTCACCCATTAGTGGATGGGTCCAAGCAGAGACTAGATGACCACTTGCCATATTTGTTGAACCTATGAAGATTCTCTGATTCTCTGGAAGGTCTCTTTTTCTCCTTGCGCATGTCAAAATCCTCCCTACTGTTCAATACAGGCCATACCCCACTTCCTTTTTTGGGTATCACAGCTTAAAATCATCTTTCCTATCTCTACCTTTCCTGTCATTTTAAGGACAGGTCAACACTTACGTTATGCTACCTGCATTAATGTTTTTTCTCAGTGGCCTAATTTTTAGCTTTTTAAGTTAATGCTAACCTGCTTGAAGACATGGACCACATCTGACAGCTCTCTTGCTATTGGCCTTGCCATTTAATCTCCAACAGTGAATATTAAATGTTTATGATGGGGATTAGTAGTAAGGCTACCAATAATTGCCTCATCTGACTTTTTGGTTTTTTTAGTTTGTTTGTTTGTTTGTTTTTGTTTTTGAGGGTCCTCTGGTGGCATATTTCCCAGTTGGACTGGAAAGGTCACAGGCTCCCATCTCACTCTCTCGCCCAGGTTGGAGTGCAGTGGCATGATCACGGCCCACTGCAGCCTCAATCTCCCAGGTTCTTATCCAGCTTTTGGGTCCAAGATGCTTAGACATAGCCTAAGTTTACTGGTATAATTCTTCACCAAGATTTTAGATAAACTAAAATCTTTGTTAAGATTTGTTTCTTTGTTATATTTATACTCATTTTAAAAATCTAATAGTACTGTACTAGCTTTCCTTTTAAATTTTTCACATACCTGATTTCTCTGGAAATAGGTATGGAAATTGATAATACAACAGTTGGCAGGATGTTACTGAAATTTAAAAAAAAAAAACAGTTTTGCTATTTATGTTGTTATTTTAGTATTTTTCCCTCTGCTGAGGGATTTTTTTTTTCTTTTGGTATTTTAGATTGCAGGTAAATATTTTCTTTGATATAATACTCTATAACTTTTTTCCTTGAGAAATTGCCTTTATACAAATTGATATGGCATTTTCAATATATGTTTTTAAGCTAAAGTATTCCATATATTATTTTTAACAAATTAATAAAATATCCTTCCCCCCATTTATTTTGCCTTCTGAAGGCATGTTTATATAACTTGGCATTCCATCATGATAAAATGGTAATACTGAAAAGGAAAATGCTAACAGGACTCAGAGGTATCCCAGATCTAATGTCTTTAACAATCGGGTGCTGTTGTTTGCTTTATCATTTGGACAGCCAAAATTTTCTTTAAATTATTTAATAGGCTAGATGGTTTAGGGACTGGTTATAGTATTTAATTGCTTTTCTGAAAATTAGCAAATTTAGCACCTATAGCATTTGTACTGTTTAATATTTCTAAACTATTTATTGTGATTCTTAGTAACTACTGTGTTCTGTCATTATGAGGGATGAAGAGAGAATACTGGATACTTTGACTTATTTTTTTCTTTTTTTTGGATACTTTGACTTATAATTAAAGAAACATTTTTTATAATTATGGCAAAAATGCATGAATTTAAGTTGTGTGTGTTTTTTTTTAATAGAATATGCTGAGTTTCTACATTGCAAAGGAAAGAAATTTACAGATTTTGATGAAGTTCGCCATGAGATTGAAGCAGAAACAGATCGTGTGACTGGAATGAATAAAGGCATTTCATCCATACCCATTAATTTACGAGTCTATTCCCCACATGGTAAGTAAAATAATAAAATTCTAAATTCTTCTCCTCAAACATTTTTACTACGTTAATTAACACACATCATTTGTACAGAAGATACAAATAGTACTGGGTTTCTAGGGTATCCTTTGGATACCACCATTAATATATGGTTCAAAGAGCTCTTAGAACATTTATGGAGAGGCAGGAGGAGATGACTTTAATAAAAACAGAATTGAGTTGGTCATTACAATTTTTTTCTTTATTTTTATTGTAAGCTTTTAGAATTTGAGAAGGGTATGTATGAAAACTTCCATTCATCAATCCTTGCTGAAATCTTAGAGGTACATGTTACTATGGCTGCATCTTCCCTGACTGAATTTCTTTTAGCCATATATAGTCCTATTTATTTTTTTCCTGAGAAATTGGCTATGATTTTTTTTTGCCTCAGACTATTGATAGAAACTTATACATTAGATAACCAATCCATAATGTGTGATGGGAAATAGCATGTATGCTGACTACATTTTTAGTGGGCAAATTTTCATTTCATATTCTCTACTTAGCTCTATTGCCTTTAAAACAGAATATAAATGACATAAGCTCAATTATGACTTTCCAAGGGTACTTGGTGCCAACATTGTTTATACAGAGAGGTTGGGATGGAGTCATGTTTCACTGACTCTGTTTGTACAGCTTTCAGTAAACCCAGGGCACCTCGAATGGCTAACAACATTCTACTAGGCTAAGTGGTTAACTTTCTATTAAAAAAACGTTAGTTTTTAAGGAAAGGGCAAATCTTACCCTGAGAGTTTTTATACCACTTGAAGGCGATGTACAAGACTGGCACATAGCATATGCATTTATCGTTTGGTGTTTTAATTATAACCACCTCATTACAGATATGACAGCTTTCTGAGCAAACTGTTAGGCATGCAAATCAGTGCCTTTCAAATTATGTTAAAGTGATCATTTGGCATAGCACAATCATATCATAAAAATAGAGAAAACTAGCAAAACCATTTTCATTTTATGCCTTTTATTCTACACACTTGGGTTGGAGTTGTTCAGATACACAATGTAGAAAGCTGAGCTAAGTGACAAATGATTCTGTATTGTTATCTTTTAGCATTGAAGGTGTATGTAAGACTCTTTTATCCTTCCCACACAGTGTTAAATCTAACCCTTATTGATCTACCTGGAATAACTAAAGTGCCCGTGGGAGATCAGCCACCAGATATCGAGTATCAGATCAGAGAAATGATTATGCAGTTCATCACCAGGGAGAACTGTCTGATTTTAGCTGTTACTCCAGCCAACACTGATCTTGCAAACTCAGATGCACTGAAGCTAGCTAAAGAAGTTGATCCTCAAGGTGAGTGTGTGACTAAGATAAGAGAGAATTAAAGTGTCAGGAGTTTTGGTATCTTTAAAGGTAACACAGATTCTCAAGATTCGATTTCATTATAAACAAAATTAGCCATTATTAATGTTGTCAAATCTTTTGTACTTTAAATACAAAATTCAGTATTTAATACTAAAAAATAATAAATAATTTTAGTAAAGATTTACTAAAATAATAAAATTTATATAGTCAAAATCTATATAAATCTAAGAATAATGAGATCTAAGAAAATAGACATTTCTAAGCCTCATGACCTATGTATTTTAAAAAGTTGATAAAATAAACTTCTGGTACAGTAGAATTCAGATAATCTACTAATTATTATGAGTTGCCTGCATATTCTACCAATGAAAAATCAGATAATCTACCAATTATTATGAGTTGCCTGCATATACTCCCAATTAAAAATCTTTCTGTGTTTTTTACTTTGTCTTGTTTCTTTAAAATAGGAAGCTCTATTAATGCATATAAGATATTATTTAGCTTATAATTATTTTGAGAAAAATATACATAAAAGCAGGGATTTATTTGCTATTGGCATCTTAAAATCCAGAAAAGTTCCTTTCTTATGCTGATGTTTTAACTTTTTCTTTTTCTCAGTTGAATAATGACAGTTTATCTTCAGAGACCTCAGTGCTGGCCTCAGTGTGTGGTGTGTGTCTGTTTAAAGTGAGTGATTGTGGAAGGGCATTCAGTGATGTGTTCTTTCAATATGGAGATACATGTCTTTAATTTTAGGAATCTTTCTTTTTTTGACAATTAATTGCCCCAATTTTCTTTGTTCTTTTTATCTGTAATTCTTATTATTAGCATTTAGAACTCCTGAATGAATCCTTTATTTGAATCTTTGTCTTCTGTAATGTTTTCTTTCTGTTCTACTTTTTGCAAAATTTACTCAACTCTGTCTTCTGCTCTTCTAATTCATTTTAAAAGTTCCAAAAGCATTTACTTACTTAGCAAATGTTATTTTTATTTTTTAAAATAGTATCCTGTTCTTGTTTTCCCAAGTACAATATTTTCTCCAAGGATTTTAGTGAGAGCTTTTTGAAAGTTTTCTTTTGTAATCTACACTGTCTGAGTCCATTGTTTTCTGATTGCTTTTGTCTCTGTCTTTGATGTTAGAGACCTTTTTCAAATGTTTGTTGATCTTTTGCTGCTTGTTCGTGCATAAGAGTGGAGCATCAAAAAGCTGATTTATGTACATGAGAGGTATTCTTTGACCAGTGGCTTTTCCCATGGAGTAACTGGGCTGAGAGTTGGCCTTTTGTTAGGAGACTTCTTCAACTGTTAGATTCTGTGAGTATTTTCTCCCGAGCTGGTCTGGTATAAGCCTGATGTCTAGTGTTCTTGAAGCCAAGAGTTGGTGGGGTAGGGGATGGAGTGGGAGGAGGACAGTTTTCACTATTCAGTGAATACTTTTAATTAATTCCTCTGCTTTCATAATGGCATCCCTGAAAGTCTTCTGGAGACCAGAGTCCCTCTGGTTCAACTTCTTTTGAAGTATGTCTTCAGTACTCTGCTGAAGTTGAGGAAGGGTAGCTATATGGGTGCGTCCTCTAGGAGCCTTCAGCCAATTCTTTTATTTTCAGCTCCTCTTATACCCTAGTGTTGGTTCTCCAGTTCTTGGGCCTTTGCAGAATTCTGCGGTGGTAACTGATTTTTTTCTTCTTGGTTTCCTCTGCCATCCCTGAAACTGGGGTTTGTAACAAAGTGGGTAGAGGCTCCAAATGGCTAGTGAGGACCATCACCAGGATTCCCTTTCCAGCATCAATGGCTTGGAACAGTCAGATTATAAACTGGGACTGGAATCTAGTTATAAAAATGGTGCTGAATCATTCCTGTCCTACAGGCTTCTTGTCCCATAGGAGATTGAGCCATGGTTGTCTGATTGGGACAGAGATAGTCCTACTGTTGGAAACCAGCCCAACCCTGTATGTGAGTGCCCCATGTCCCAGTGGTGACAGGGAGTGAGAAAATAAATAAGACAGAGACAAGAGTAGAAGTTCACAGCATGGGTCCAGGGGTCCAAGGACTCTCACGTGGGGTGATCCACATTGGCATTGAGCTCTGGGCTCCCAGCACTTATGTTGGGTGCATTATCTTGTTAATCTTGCAGTCTGTGGGGAGGGGTGTTGAGAAGGAATATGGCCTGGGGAAGAGCATGTGTCTGCATCATTCAATAGCAAATGTGGTTTTTCTAAGAAATGCTAACTAAGTTAGCATTTCTAACACTCAGTTTTTACCACCCATTGTCTATCCAGGTGCACTTGCAAAAAGGCACAGAGGATAAGGCGCTATAAGGTCTGACCACACACAATGCATCAAGGGACTTTTATCTCCTGAGCATTGTGGACACAGAGCAATCAGAATTACTCCGCATTCTGAGAACATAGGCAGAGCCTGTGGCATTCCAGTAATCTCTGCCCTGCAAGGCTTTTCGGCCTTGCAAGTTCCCATCTGCAAAGACCCTCCTGAGTCTTGTGAGCAGAAGTTGCATTCTTTCCCAGAGTTCTTGCATAACCTGTCTTTAGAAGACCCTCACCCTGTGTGAGTACGCAGACCCTGTGTTGCGAAGAGACATGGGACCAAAGCAGCTTTCCTGCCCTTCAACTGCACCACAGCGTTCCATGGTTTAAAGCACTCTCAGATGGTCTTTACTATAAGTCTCCTGTTACTAATTGATCTCTGCTTTTATTTTACTACACCATAGTTTGGAGTTTTCTTTATTCAATATTTGATCCGTGGCACAAATCTCAGTGTATAAAAAGCAAAGCAAGCTTGTAATCTGTGCGACCCCGGCTGTGGGACCCCGACCCACGGAGGCAGGCGCTCAATAGACTCGAGGCAGGACGCGTGGTGACCGGTACCGACTTTATTGGGATCTCCGGGCGACTCAAGCGGGAAGGGAGGAATCGCGCGCGCTTTCTTTGTTCGGTCGACTTTATAGGGACAGAGGGCCTGGGGCGGTGGGAGAGCTGACCTGGCGGGTAGTAATTGGCTAGGTTGGTTGCTGGGCAGGAAGCCTGCCGGGCGGGAGCTTGTGGGACGGGAGGTTACGGGAGAGCTGGTGGGGCGGATGGTGATTGGTTCAGTGGGCCGCTGGGCGGGAAGGTTGCTGGTCTTGGGCCGGGCCAGGATAGAGTGAGATAAGGGATCCTCCCTGTGGGGGAGGAAGGGCCTTCCTTATCGGGAATTAGGCCCTTTCCACATGGCTGGGGAACGGGGCCAAAAGTCCTCTACCAGACATAATCATTTAACTGTAAGTAACACAGGTCTGCCCCGGCCATCTTTTCCTACACCTACCATCAGTGAATTTTAGTGAGTTCAGCACAGTCACAATCCTGAAGAGTCCACATGTAGTCCATGTAGAAAAAACAAACTCAGCTTCTCATAATGAAGCAGAAGTGGCCGCAAAAAACAGACCTCTTGACCACTGAACTGGGAAGGAAGAGGTACTTATTATTATTACTACGGCCGGGAGCCATGCGACAATTTGTCTAAACCACCAAGCTCACCTAACAAAGAGAAGCTCTGCCTTCATATAGGCTTACACTCTAGATATTACACATGAAAGAATCTTAGTTCACAGCCTTAGAAATTACAAGTGAAGGGGTCTTGGGTTTACAGTTTTAGAAATCACATATGAAATGATCTTGGGTTTACAGCTTTAGAAAGCACAGATGAAAGGGTCTTGGTCAATGGAGGAGTGGGGTGGGGGTTTGATCTTGTTTAAGTAAAAACAATGTCTTCTGGAGAGATTCCCCCACATCATGCCTGCTATTTACAGGAAGGTGATTTAGGAGGCACCAGTCAGCCAGGCTTCTATTGAAATGCAGTGTGGAAGTCAAGGGGGAGGTGATCCTAGATGCCTGGGTCTCCTTCTTCAATATTACACTCTCAGATGTGCTTCTGACTCCAGATGTGTGGTGATTTCTGCCCACCGCAAACAAGCAATCAGTTCTTTTCTGCAACAGACATCAGCTAGGTATCCTCCGATTAAATTCAATTCTGATACTATTTACCTAGAAATAGCATCAGATCACACTGGTTGAGAGCTCAAGCCCCACAAGACCATTCCCACTACTAATGCCAGTCACAAGATCCAGTTTGTTTTCCCTGTGCTCTGACTGACTGGCTATAAATTAGGGTTTTCACAACCTTCTTCTTGTGTTCTGTTAATTTGCTAGAGGGGCTCAAAGAACTCAGAGAAACAGTTTTTTGTTATAAAGAATATTACAAGGGATACAGATGAAGAGATGCATAGGGCAATGTATGAGCAGTGGTGTGGAGCTTCCATGTTCTCTCTGGGCACACCACCCTCTACTGTATGTCCAACTATCTAGAAGCTCTCCGAACCCAGTCCTTTTTGGACTTTTATGGGAGCTTCATTATGTAGATATGACTGATTAAATAATTAGCTATTGGTGATCAACTTAAACTTCAGCCTCTCATCCCTCCCAGGAGGTCATGCCTGTTCTTTCACATACTGAAGCTATCCAGGAGCTGCCAGCCACTCATCAACCCATTAGCCTACAAAAAGATACTTATCGCTTTGAAGATTCCAAGGACTTGGGCCGGGCGCAGTGGCTCACGCCTGTAATCCCAGCACTTTGGGAGGCTGAGGCGGGTGGATCACGAGGTCAAGGGATCGAGACCATCCTGGTCAATATGGTGAAACCCCGTCTCTACTAAAAATACAAAACATTAGCTGGGCATGGTGGCACGTGCCTGTAATCCCAGCTACTCAGGAGGCTGAGGCAGGAGAATTGCCTGAACCCAGGAGGCGGAGGTTGCGGTGAGCCGAGATTGTGCCATTGCACTCCAGCCTGGGTAATAAGAGCGAAACTCCGTCTCAAAAAAAAATAAAAATAAAAAAAATAAAAAAGATTCCAAGGATTTTAGGAGTTGTATGCTAGGGAATAGGGATAAAGATTAAAAATGCATATCACAATATGACAATCCAGATGAAGCTTCATGGAGGAGTGCAAATGATATCATTCAGTCCCTGATTTCTCTTTCATTCTACCTTGGTTCAGCCTTCTTGAAATTGTATCTTTTTTAAGATAAATTATTTTCATAGGTGACAAGATGGCTATAGATGTCCTGCTTCACATCCTCAAACCTAGTAGAAGAAAAGCTATTGGAGAATATTTTATTTTTGTGTACTATGAATTTTATAAGAAATATAAACTAAAAAAATTGGCCAACTAATGAATCCTGTAAAGTGATTTCTTTCTTTTTTTCTTTTTTTTTTTGAGACGGAGTTTCGCTCTTGTTACCCAGGCTGGAGTGCAATGGCGCGATCTCGGCTCACCGCAACCTCCGCCTCCTGGGTTCAGGCAATTCTCCTGCCTGAGCCTCCTGAGTAGCTGGGATTACAGGCACGCACCACGATGCCCAGCTAATTTTTTGTAGTTTTAGTAGAGACGGGGTTTCGCCATGTTGACCAGGATGGTCTCGATCTTTTGACCTCGTGATCCACCCGCCTCGGCCTCCCAAAGTGCTGGGATTACAGGCTTGAGCCACCGCGCCCGGCCAAGTGATTTCTTAAAATTGGTTTAACATATTCATGCTATATTTTACCCGTGTTGTACACATTGGGAATATTAATGGGCAGTAACTACATCTCATTCCTCAGGCTTTTCAAAAGAAGATTCAGTTAAGACCTAAAATAATAACTCATGTGATTGCAAATCATTAGGTGAGAGCAATGAATATTTGTGGAGGGAGTCATCAGTTTGCCAGAAAGGAATCCATCGCCACAATGTCATTGCCAGTATATACGATGTGTTGTTATAGCATAAGAAAAATACAGCATTGACTGTCAGTCAGGAGTATGTCTTTTTATGCCACAAATCTACTCCAAAAAGTTAAATGAGATTAAAAAAAGAAAACTATGATAGGCTTGGCTTATTTACAAGCTTATTTTTACTAGATGATACTTAGAAATGGTCATTTAAATGTTCATGAACTTACCTAAAATAATCTCCTTTTTTTGTGGATCATTAGAACTGCTGCTCCACCATTTACAAACCCTCCTTAACCACCCTCCCCCACCGCTATTTTTTTATGAGACAGAGTCTCACTCTGTCGCCCAGGCTGGAGTGCAGTGGTGTGATCTCGGCTCACTGCAACCTCCACCTCCTGGGTTCAAGATATTCTCCTGCCTCAGCCTCCTGAGTAGCTAGGATTACAGGTGCATGTCACTATGCCTGGCTAATTTTTGTATTTTTAGTAGAGACCAGGTTTCACCATGTTGGTTAAACTGGTCTCAAACTCCTGACCTCATGATTGCCCTCTTCAGCCTCCCAAAGTGCTGGGATTATAGGTGTGAACCACCATGCCCGGTCCATCCCTAATTTTTATATCCTATATATGGTGGTCTGGAGAGGAGAATTTTGAAAGTTTTGGTAGGATGCTTTGGCAGAAATAAAGAAAACATTCAATACCATGTTATGCTATCATCTTATTGTCTGCTAATTCCTGAATATAATTCCTAAGAAGGACAGACAAATCTGCTGCCCAAGGGCTCTTATTAAGTAGGATTCTCTTTTTGTTACTAAAAGTTGCTTGCTTATCTCAAGGTGTATTTGTTTTTCCATTCCAGTTTTAATTTTCAAAGTTGAAAATCCTGGAAAATATCCGAAGACCTATCCTGAGACTTTAGCTGGTACTAAAGAATCACTGAGTCTCTGAATGAAGAGTGTGAATCCTTGCCCAAACAAATAAGATTTACATTGTATATTTTTATTTGGTGGTAAAAATAAAATAAAATAGAGGAAGAAAGTTGCTGTACACTCAAACCAGGACCTAGTACAACTCCAGCCTAAAATACGTCATATAGGGATATGGTGTATTGGGGTGGACAAAGGTTTGCTTTTGTATGCCCTCTTGTGTCCACCTAGTCATCCTGTGAATAAGTATCTGATTCAAAGGTCTACCTTTCCTCATATTTAAAATTTTTGTACTTTTTTAAAAAAGCAGTGGCATCAACTTTGATAATTTAGGAGTGTTTGGTTTAATTCCACATATTCATGAATTTCCCAAATTTCTTTCTGTTACTGATTTCTAATGTCATTAAATCAGAGAACATACTTTGTATCATTTCAGTTTTAAAAAACTTATTGAGACTAGTTTTATGGCCTAATATATGGTCTATTCTGGAGAATATTCCATGTGAATTTGAGAAAGATGTGTATTCTGTTGTTGGTGGCTAGAATGTTCTGAAGATGTTTGTTAGGTCTAATTGGTTTATAGTGTTGTTCACATCTTCAGTTTCCTTGTTGATATTCTGTCTGGTTATTCTACCTATTACAAAAATGGTATATCAAAGTCTCCAACTATTATTGATGAATTTTCTATTTCTCCCTTTAATTGTGTCAGTTTTTGATTGATTTATTTGGGGCTCCATATTTAGGTACACTTATGTTCATTGAAATTGTTATGTCCTATTCATGGATTGCCTTTTAAAAAATCATTTTGAAATATTCTTTATCTCTAGCGACAATTTTTGTCTTAAAGCATATTTTGTCTGATATTAGTATAGCCCCTCCAGCTCTCATTGACTATTGTTTGCCTGATATACCTTTTTTCCATTCTTTACTTTTAACTGATTTTTTAAAAAGAAATGTACACTTAGAAGATGGCCAAGTGAGTGGCTTGAGAGGTCAAGTGCCTCAATTTATTTGTATCTTTGAATATAAAATGTGTCTTTTGTTATAGTAGGATTATGTGTTTGATGTTTTAAATTATTGTGTCAATATCTACCTTTTGATTGGACTGTTTGATTCATTTACATTTCATGTCATTACTGATAAGATAGAATTTATATGTGTTGTTTTCCCATTTGTTTTGTGTATGTCCTATATCTTTTTGTTTCTCTATTTTTTGGTTACTATCTCCTTTTGTGTTAAATATTTATTTTCTAGCATGTAATTTTAATTCCTTTGTCATTTATTTTATTTTTTGTTATTTTCTTAGTGGTTGCCATAGGATTACAATTAACATCTTAATTTATAACAATCTAGTTTGGATTAATGCCAACGAATTTCAATAATACACAACATTTTGCTCCTATATAGCTCCAGTCCCCACTTTCCTATGTGCTATTATTGTCATACAAATTACAACTTTATACATTACATGCCTATCAACACAGAAATATAATAACTGCTTTATATAATTTTCTTTTAAATCAGATATGAGAAAACAGAACTACAAACAAAAATACGTTTATATTGTCTATTACATGTAACTATGTAGTTAACTTTACTGGTGCTCTTCAGTTTTTTGCGGGTATTTGAGCTACTGTCCTGCGTCCTTTTAATTTTGACTGAAAGGCTCTGATTAGTATTTCTTGTAGGCCATGTCTGCCAGTAAGGGATTCTCTTGGTTTTTGTTTATCTTGGAATGTCTTAATTTCTCCTTACATTTTGAAGGAGAATTTTTATGTAAAGTTTTTTCCTTTCCTCAATTTGACTGTGTCATCCCACTACCATCTGACCTCCATGGTCAAAATTCAGCTGTTGATCTCATTGAGGATCCCTTGAACATGATTTTCTTCTCTCTTGCTGCTTTCAAGATTCTCTGTTTTTTGTCTTTTGGCAGTTTGATTATGATATCTGTAGCTACAGATCTCGTTGATTTTATCCTACTTGGAGTTTGTTGACCTTCTTGGATGTGTAGATTAATGGTTTTTAAATCAAATTTGAGAACTTTTCAGCCATTATTTCTTCAACTATTCTTTCTTTCTCTTTCTCTCCTCTTCTCTTTCTGAGAATCATATTATATATATGTTGGTATGATGTTCCCACAGATGTCTGAGACTTTGTTCATGTTTCTTCATTCTTTCCCTTGTCTTTCTTTTCCTTAGACTGGGAGGAACAATCTCAATTGTTCTGTCCTCAAGTTTGCTGATTCTTTCTGCCTATTCAGATCTGCTATTAAATATCTATAGTGAATTTTTATTTCAGTTATTTTATCTCTAGATTTTCTATTTGGGTCCTTTTTAAAAAATAATTTTTGTCTCCTTACTAATATTCTATATTTGGTGAAACATTATTCTTATATGTTCTTTTTGTTCTTTGGTGGTTTTTTTTTTTAGTTTTTAAAACATATCTAAAATAGATGATTTAAAGTCTTAATTACTTTGCCTAGTAATTTCAATTTCTGGGCTTTTTCAGGGACCATTTCTACTGACTGAATATTTTCTTTTGTACTTTCTTTGCATATCTTAACATTTTTTATTGAAAATGAGATATTTAAATAATGTGATGTGGCAGCACTAGAAGTCAGATTTCTCTCTCCCCCTCAGTTTCTTTTCTTTTTTTTTTTCTTAGCTGTTTATTGTTGTTGCTGCAGGTGCTATTTATTTGGTTACTAATTTTCATGAACCAATTCTGGAAGTCTATATTCTTTGTTGTGTTTGGCCACTTTCTTTGCTCAGGTTTTTCTTTTAGTGGCCAGTTAATTACTGGACAGAGATTTTCTTCAATCCAGAGCCAGAAAATCTCTAAACATTCACCGAAGCTCTCAATATGCATTTTGGGGCGTGGTTTCAATGCTCAGGTAGGCAGTTTACAACTCTGCCTTAGTCCTAACTTCCTGCTTGTGCAGAGCCCCAAGGTGAGCCAGAGGTGAGAATTTAGGATCTTCTGAGGTCTTTGCTGTGCTTGCACAAAACGCCAAATATGCATGTGGCTTTCTAGATACTGGATTGTACATAATACAAAATTTTCAGTGGCCATCTCATTCCCAAGCTTTTCCTTTTAACTTTTTTGGTTAGCTTCTCTTTTTTTTTTGTCCCAATTGTTATTGCTGCCTGAGACCTGTGATGTTGAACAGTTGCCACTGATTGTTTTTGACAATTTTTTCTGGGAAAAGAGGCTTTTCACACTGAATAAGCTCTGATTCAGGTCAAATAAAGAAAAGCCCTGTGGATAGGGGTTTTTAGGGAACCGATAGACAAGTTAAATAATTACAGTTGTCTGAAAACTGTATTTTTGATGTTCTCCAATCCCATTCTGTTCCCTCTAGGAATTTCTAGGCTTCTGATTCTCACCATGATTGTGGAGTTTTTGTTTTCAAGGCACTGTAGAGATGAGAGAGGATGGGCATAGGGCAAGTTCAAATACCACATGGCTTGTTGTTCTTACTGAAATCCAGGTGTTTTTCTTTTCCTTTTCCTTTATTTTTTTTTTTAGATGGAGTTTTTGTACTTATTGCCCAGGCTGGAGTGCAGTGGTGCAGTCTTGGCTCACTGCAACCTCTGCCTCCTGGGTTCAAGTGATTCTCCTGCCTCAGCCTCCCAAGTAGCTGGGATTACAGGCATGCCCCACCACGCCTGGCTAATTTTTTGTATTTAGTGGAGAAGGGATTTCACCATGTTTGTCAGGCTGGTCTTTTACTCCTGGCCTCAAGTGATCCACCCACCTCAGCCTCCTAAAGTGCTGGTATTACTTGAGCCACCATGCCTGGCCAGAAATCCAGGTGTTTTTCTTGAATATTTACCTCTCAGATTGTTGTAAGTCTTTGGTTAATTTTCAGAGTTCTAAAACAGTTGGTTTTAACAATTTTTGCCAGTGTTCTTTCTTACTGCCTTTATGGAGAAGTAGCCTTTTCAGAGATCCTTATTCCAACATTCCCATTTATATTTCTCATTCTGATCCTATAAAACTGTAATAACAAGAAACTTTTCATATAACAGTCATTTTAATTGGGGTGGGGAGGGCAATCTGGTTATGACTTCTGTTACCCTGTTGGTCTTCAGGATTAATTTGGCTGACTGTGCAAGTAGCCTGTTCTCACCACTTAATGTACATCTTTCCTGATATTTTGCCCTTTGCTAAACAGGATGACCTATTTAGATAGTAGATGACCGTTCTTCATTCTTTATCTGTATTAGAATCTTACCCACCAATGTACATAATTATCATTTTCTGAAAGGTAGTCTATTTTAGGCAGTAGCTACTTTGTACTAAATTAAATCTTTTTGACATAGACAGGCAATTTTCACCTAAATGGGATTTGAATATATTTGAATATATACTTGGGAGAGAGCCCATCTTAATAAGTTAATTATAAATTATTTGCATAGTAATATTTAAATGGCAAACTTCTATAAAATAAGTATTACTAAATGTTGGGATATATTTACATATGTTTTATATTAAGATTCGTGTGAAATTATTCTCTCAGTATATGTAGAATGTCACAAATTTGTGGCTAGACAAAGTTCAAGCTCATCTTTTGCATCATTTATGAAAAATTGTTTTACTGACTAAAAAGGTTTTTAGTATAATTTCAAGGGGAATGGTTATATAATTTGAAATGTCAAACTCCTAGTCATCAGAATTATATGATGTTTTGAATATATTTTTCTCTGTATAGTGGTCTTTACTTTTCAAAGTGCTCTTACTTTTGCTTTAGTTTCACCAGAATACTAGAAGTTGGTAGGGGTGAGGTCCTATTTTGGGGTAAGGAAGTTTATCTAGGTGATATATACAGTGGTTGAATAACATACCTGTAACCACACTATGTGCTTATGGTATAGCCCCTCTCCTCCTCCTCCAGTGCTTTTTCTACCTCGTCAGACCATTCCTCTGCTTGTTGCCTTATTAAATGATGTAGATAAAAATAAATACAGGTCTTGGAAGCAGATCCATCACATCCTGATAGTGTGTCCTTGGGCAAATTATTTAACTTCTTTGAACTTTATTATCTCATCTCTAAAATGAAATGAAATTATCATAACCCTTACCTCAAAAGATTGCTATAATAATTAAGATAAATTATTATGAAGGTAATAATAATTGGCTCAGCATGGTGGCTCACACCTATAATTCTAACTCTAACACTTTGGGAGGCTGAGATGGGCAGATTGCCTGAGCTCAGGAGTTCAAGACCAGCCTGGCCAACATGGTGAAACCTCATCTCTTCAAAAAATACAAAAAAAAATTAGCAGGATGTGGTGGCACATGCCTGTAGTCCCACCTACTTGGGAGACTAAGATGGGAGGATTACTTGTGCACAGGAGGTCGAGGCTGTGGTGAGCTATGATCATGCCACTGCACTCCAGCCTAGGTGACAGAGTGAGATCTTATCTTAAAAAAATATTAAAGATAATAGCAACTCAAAATAGCTAACCAAATGCTAGCGTTATTTTTATCTTGAAAATAATTAAAGGAAACTTTACCAGGCTTTGTTATTTTATTTGTTGTATAACTTAAAGTTTAATAAGCTTTTCTTTAAAGCAATTAGTTATATTTCATAATTCAAACTACTGCCCACACCAATATGATTTAATGAGGCTTGATAATACTAAAAAATAGAATTATAATATAATTATTTTGAATATCTTAATATGTCTTATAATAAGCATAATTTCAGATTCATCTGCAAATTGCTAGATTAACTGTAGGTGAAAGAAGGTCTTAGGTAGGTTGGGGCTGGAGTGGGAAGGAAGGAGGATTATCCTGAGCTTGGTTTGATTCGCTTCAGGACTGTGCTAGCTGCTGCTCATGGATTTAAAGTAAAGGAGCAGACTAAGATTCCTAGCATAGTCTCCCCAAAGAGAGAGCGTTCAGTGCTTCCTCGAAGGACTACTTCTTCCAGCTAATTTGTTTATTTATTTATTAGCACCCTAGATGGGACAGGAACCTTTCAGCTATTTAGAATCCTGCTCATATACATGAACAATTCAGTTACTCCCTTTGTAGTTCATTAATTTGTTGCTTAACAGGCATTTATCAGGCATCTGTTGAGCCAGCAAAACACTCCTGGTCAGTAGTGTAAATTCAATGTGCTGTACCACCTGGTAGGACTCTAGACTAGGTAGGTGCTCCGTACATGTTTCTGATTATCTTCTTGTTTCTCCACCATTCTAAAAAATAGGCTATTTGTTTGCATGGTGTCTTGTGTGTAAAGAGTCACAGAAGTCCCTGGATGATCAGCTTTATGAAATGAACATTTTCGTGTTTTAGGGAATATAATTTGGCCCACAGCATATATTAATTCAACCGAAATGAGTTGTGTAATAATACCGTGTGTCATATGTTATAATCCGAAGTATCCTGCCAGTCAGGTGGCATCACCCTAGTTTTCTATAGGTGGAATTGAGCTAGAGAGGTCATGAAACTTGATCACTGTCAAACAGCTGGTAAGAGGCAGATGCATGATATAAGTGCCTGTCTCAGATGGCAATAGTGCTAATTCTTTCCGTTATATTATCTATCTTTCTCTGTTTTAAGCACTTTATTCAGCAATAATCATGAACACATTAGAATTAAAAAAATATATATATATATAAGCTCGAATAATGAAATTGTACAGTGCTAAATATGGTGAAACACTGTTAAAGTTACATTGTGGTTTGCTGTAAACTTCTAGAGCAAATTTGTAAATGCAAGAAAAACAATTGGTTTAGGAGTTCACACTTAAGTAAACTACATGAATGCTTCTTGATTACATCCCCAAAGCACTCAGTGAGCATTGTCTTCCATTGGTTTAATGGAATTTTTCACTTATGCATCTCAGTTTTTAATATGGCTACATTGCTTTAACTAATTTTAAAAGATTATTCTAGTTGCTTGTTCATTTATTTAACAAATAATGAATGCACACTTACTATGTGTCAAATACCATTCTTATCATCAGGAACACAGTGGTGAACAAGACAAAATTCTTGGCCTTCTAGAGCTTGTATTCTAATGGGGGAAACAGACAGATAACAGATAACCCATTAGTATAATGTCAGGTGTTATGAAGAAAAATAAGTGCTGCAAAGAAAAATGAAACAGAATAAGGGGAGAGAGATTAATTGGGAATGCTGTCTTAGACAGGTGGTCTAAGGAGGCAGTATTTAAGCAGAGAAATGATGAAGTGAGAGAATAAGCCCTGTGACCATCTGGAAGCAGAGTGTTCCAGGCAAAGAGGACAGTAAGCACAAAGGAATGAGAGTGGAACTGACTTGACATGTTGAGGAACAGCAAGGAGAATGTTGAGGCTGGAGCTCAGTGAGCAGAAAAGTGTGGCTGGTTCTGCAATCAGAGAGGTAGGCGGGGGCCCAGATCATGTGGGGGCTTGTAGGTCATGACAGAGGCTTTGTGTTTTTTTCAAAGTGGCCTGAGCAGCAGTGGAGGGTTTTAAGAGTAGAGAGGAAAATCTGATGGATGTTTTCATAGGTCAGTGTGGCTGCAAGATGGTCTTGAAGAGAAGCAAGGAGACCAGTTAGGTTATCCTATCAGAGAGGTCCAGTAGGGAGAGAGGTGATGTGGTTTGGAATAAGAGAGGAATGGTGCTGAGGGAAGAAGTTGTCTGATTCAAAGTACACTGTGAAAGTGGAGCTGATAGAGCTTACTAAGGGTTTGCTTCATTCATGTAAAAGAAAGAAGTCAAGGATAACTCCCAGGGCTTTACTGAAAGGAACAGGTTAAATGGTTGTCAATTACTGAGATTAGGAATATTAGGAGAGGCAAATATTGTGGGAGATCAAAAGTTCTATTTTGGATATGTAAAATCTGAGATGCTCATTAAACACCTAAGTGGTGATGTTACGTGTAAGAGACTTGATCCAGTACTTTACCAGTGGTGAATAGGAGGAAAACAGCAGAGGTGGTAAAGAACCTGTAGAGAATGAAGTGACTATGGCATTCTAGAGGCCAAGAGAAAAATAGCTTCAAGAAGGGCAATGTGATCAGCCATGCCAAATGCCACTGACAGATGGAGGAGGGTGATGTGGCAGGTCAACCAGGCCTACTGCTTAGGAATGATGAGAAAGCCCAATAACAGAGATGAAACACAGGAGTCAGTAAGTGTTGAGGGGTGAGATTTCTCCTACATTGTAACATAGGCTTGCTTTCCAACCTAAAGATATCAAAGGCAGTGCACCCAGATTTCTTTGTCCTTCTGGCTTGTCAGTTTTTCCCAGTTTTCACAAGCTGTATTGAACTTCATACTTAAAGTGCCGCACTATGAGGAGCCAAGGAGATTCTGAGAAGCTGCATCCATTCAGTCACACATATTCTTAGCTCCTGAATCCTTTCTATCCACTGCTGGAAGATTAATAGTAAACAGAAAGAAGACAACCTTGAACTGGGTCCAAGTCATCATCACCTTCAATCTTTGTATCAAAACTAGACTTTTATGTTTCACTCAATGGAGATAAGGGTGGAGAACTGACCATTGGATCTGGCACATGAGGGTCATTGGTGAGCTTGATAAGAAGGGTTTGATAGGAAAGTCTCCTTAGAGAGGGTTCAAGGAAAACTTGACTGTGAGAAAGTGAAGACAGGAATTATAGACAGCTCTTTCAAGACCCACTGTAGAGGAAAAAAGAAAATGAAACACTAACAATAATAGTGTAAGATAAAGATAATGTTTCTGAAAGATGGCAGATATTATAACTTATTTGTGTGTTGATGAAAATGATCTAGAAGACAAATTAAATTGGTGATGGAGCATAGAAATGAGATGAATGCAGGATAACGGGATAAAGACACGATAAATGAGTGAGTAAAATCCTTATTTAGGGGAATGAGGATGAGATACAGGGCACTTGTGAGAGTCCTGGCCATAGATTGAAGAGAATTGGATTATTCTTCCATTTTAATCGTAGGAAAGAAAGAGAATATGGAGACAGAGGAGGTTAGTTGATAAACTGATTAGTGGGGAGATAGCTTTCTATCATGTTGAATTGACGATGGCTGAATATGTGCTTATCCTGATGGGTTCTAATGATTGTACAATAAAGACACTGTGTTTACACTGCTGCTTCACATGCCCAGCAGTGTCACTGACATCTGCTTGTTTTATATTGCTATACCCTGGCTGAGCAGTTCATCCTTGAGAGTCATTCACATTTCCTGTATGGAAAGCAGAGGAGTTAGTGGTGGTGTTGCCTGATTACTTGAGCATGGGTTCTACCCATGAAGACTATAACTGTGCCTTTTATCTTCTGAGCACAGTAGCATTTTAACATTACCCATCAAGCTTGTCGTCTACAATAGAGGGCTGTTCAAAGGCTTCACTAGGGAGGCAAATGTGCCTGGAAATCCCTTTCATGGTGATTTATTTCATAGCAAATGAATTTCATGTCTAAATCTAGCCTGACCAGAGGTCTTCCTGGAGTATAAAACCATCCCAAGAAGGGTGTGAGACCTTTGGTTGGGAAAGAGGGCACCATCTTTTCCTGAGATAAAATTTGTGAATTGGGCCAGAATTAACTGCTAAGCTGGTGGCAGACTTTTAAATTTGTCTTATGGAGGTACGTCCCTACATATGTGGGGACGTACCTCCTTCAGCGTTTGCTCTTTGATGTCTCCCTTTTAAATTTGGAAAATGTTCAAATCCATGGGTGAGGTAAACTGATATTCATTTATCCTTGGCAACATTTAGCAGATACCAGTTTGATGTCTTGTCACAGAGATGATGGAGGTGCTGCTAAGTTGAACAGAAGCTTCAAACATCCAGGCATTGTCAACACTCAGGATATAATGAATATATTTGTATTAAACTGCAAAAATAAAGTAATTCATGGAGGAAAGCTGTTTTCCAGGTACTATATCTGTCTCTGTACCCATTCTTCACCCAATTAGATTTCCATTTTACCTTAAAATTCTTTGCTTCAGGGCTGGACGTGGTGGCTCACGCCTGTAATCCCAGAACTTTGGGAGGCCGAGGAGGGTAGATCACAAGGTCAGGAGATCGAGACCATCCTGGCCAACATGGAAAAACCCCGTCTCTACTAAAAATACAAAAAATTAGCTGGTGTGGTGGTGCGCACCTGTAGTCCCAGCTATTCGGGAGGTGGAGGCAGGAGAATCGCTTGAACCTGGGAGGCGGAGATTGTAGTGAGCCAAGATTGCACCACTGCACTCCAGCCTGGTGACATAATGAGACTCCGTCTCAAAAAAACAAAAATTATTTGCTTAAGTATTTAGCCAAATTTTAGAAACTTAATAGATGCTAATTAATTGCATTGAGTGCCCAAATGCTACTTGATATTTATTGAATCAGTTAGTAATGTATGAAAAAGATCACATTAAAAAATTAGTATGTAATTCATAGAAGTGGTGTTTTGATTTCTTAGGGAATATGTTTTCGAGTTTTCTTATAATATGGGTGAGACTCATAAACTCAATTAGAAAATACAAACAAAGACGAAACCCAAAGGATTTGGAGTCTTTGATAAAATTGTTTTACAAGTTCTATTCAATTCATTGTTCTTTTAAATTGAGAATTTACTATGCATTGGGCTTGAACAAGAAAAACTCTAGATTTCTACTCTAAAGAAAGTCAGGGCCACAAATACACATGCCTTTACAATCCTGTGTGATCAGAACTTTGATAGGGAGTGTATGGAATATACCATCATAATATTAGACTCAAATCTGAAAATCACATGAATACTTCAGATGCATGTTGCTATTTTTCATTGTATGTACTTGTATTTTAAGTTTCATATACATATAATTTAAGTAAGTTTGCTAAATCATGTTGTATTTCAGCTCATTTGTAAAGCATAGATCATTTATCTGCATGTTGAGAAACGGGCTTGCCCAAATATAGAGGAGCACTTTCATTTTAAGCTTTAAAAAAGTAAATTGAGCTTTATTTAGATTTGAAAATACGACAACAAACACATTAGTTTTATAGGCTTAAAAAAGCTTTTTCTATAAGTGTATATCCTTTGATATGCTGATTTAATTGGGAAAATAAAATGGTATGATTATAAAATTTACTGTGGAAAAGAAGGAAGAATATGTTTAGACTTGAATATGAATGTGTATGTAAAATTTGGATTTTTAAAAGTAGGAACAAAAGAAAAATGTAAAGGCACAATGACAAAGTGAATGTGCTATTAAAATGGAGCTTGTTATTGTCATCAACGTAAAAGGCCACAACAGGATTTCTAACGCGTTCATTCTTTTTGCCACTGGGGGTCACTGTAAAAACGTTGCTTGAACAAGTTTAAAATTTCCCTGATGCTTTTTGTGGAGTTTGAATGCAGAAATTTAATGTAGAAAAGAAACTCTGTTCATGAGAAAGACTTATTAGAAAAATAAGAAGATAACAAACATATTCTTTCTTTTTCTGAACTTAATTGCCAGTTAGTAGTATGAATCTTCATTTTTTTTTCAGAAATTCCCTTTATATTAGCATATGGATGTGTTGCATTGCTATTCAAGGTAAAAGTGTTTAATAATGATGACTTAGGTGTTTCAGAATAATTGTGCTCTCATGTCTTTCTTATTTCAAAGACATTAAAAGAAAATTAATAATTTACTATGCAATTAAATCTTACTCCTAGATTCTGATGTGACCATGAGTTTCCAACATTTCCATTAATGTAGTAGCTTTATTAAAAGTTGTTATAAAAACATATTCTATAAGCCATTCCCAGAATATATAATTAAGCTAGATTCACATAGTTATTTTGTGGGTAGTATAAATAAAATATGACCATGAAAAAAAAAAAAAGCAAAATTCTTCTAAATTTCTGTACAAACTCCATTTTTCCTTGCTGACTTTTAGGATCTTCCCTTCCTTGCTCTCCTGCCCTCTCCCCTTCCTCTTTTTCCTCTATTCCTTTCCCCCTGCCCTCTTCTTGCTCTCCAGCATTTCTTGTGTGGCTGCCATGTGCCTTGAATAGAAGAAAAACTATTTTTTTCCATTGAGACAAGAGTGAAGTAAAGAAGTGTACATGAGGCTTATATGTAGATATCTGGAGAGGTATTTTAATAATTCATTTCCTGTTGACATAGATTTTTCACTGTAAGTGGGGAGCAAGCCTGTCAGCTGATGAAGAACTGGGGTCGGGGTGGGGTAAGGACATAAGAGAGAAGGAGGTTGTGTAAGACATTTAGGGAGAAATATATTTTGACCAGCTACTGTGGAAAATGTGGAAGGAGAAAGTGGACGGCATTGGGGGACTCTATTGAGGCCATAGCGCATCTGCACCAAGCTTAGTGGTTGGGTAATTCCTAAAACCACTCCACAGCTGGGAGGTTGAAGAGGCAAATACTTGGTTTGCTTTTAGATCAGGATTTTGCAGGGAGGATTAAATGAAAGATAAGTGGGCAAAAGACCTGGGGATATCAGCAAAATAATAATTGGAAATATGGACTGTGAAATACTTGGAAGAAAGTAAAATAACAAAGAATCTGTATGTTTTGCGGAAAATGAAATGGTTTCAGGGATCATGTTCTGGACAAGATTGAAGAATAGTAATGTGTTCATATAAAGAGAAGAAAGAAAATGGGAGAGTAGGAGTTTGTGGTTAAAGAGACGTATATTAGAGTTTATGATTTACAGCTGGAACAAATCCAGGTTATAAATGCCCAGGATGTGGTCATGGGAGGAAATTGCTAAAATGGCATGCAGGTGAAAAATCATTGAATGGAAGCAGTCAAGGAACTCAGTAGCCAGCAGACTGGATACATCGTCTTCATGCACATTGCTGCTGCTTGGATAATAGTGGAAGTAAGGGTAGTGAGGACTAGCATGATGATGATGCTAATACCTTCAAAAAATGTGTGTGTGTTTGTGTTGAAAATGGGTGTTGTAGGCATTTGGTAGAAGACAGCAACAGGGGGAATATAAGCTGCTCTACCCAGATGATGTGATTCCAAAGCAATGTTTTAATGTGAAGGTGGAATATTTGGGTTTGGAGAAGCACCAAGTAGTAAGAAAAATTCTTTAATCTCCCCTCTTTTCCTCTAACCCCATACTCTATGGAGCCTGGGAGAATATACAGTCTCTACCTGAAGGGCATAAAAAAGAGAACTCAGTTTAAATAAAGGCAGGGAAATGAGAGCTATTGTTTAGACAAGAGTGTCAGTGTGTTGGAGTAATTTGGTGACAATAAAGACGGTTCCAGATGGCACAGTGAAAAGGATTGGCAAATAGGCAGTAAGAGGAGGAAGCAGGCAGCATGTTGGAATGAAAGTACAAGCTGTTCTGCTAAAGTAACAGAGAAACATTCTGAAGAAATTTTGCTTTAATAAGAATTTACATTAATAAAACCATAAACATATAAAAATTACATTTAAAAACAGTACAGCCCTCAGTGGCTAATAGCACCACTCCGGAGCCAAACGGTCTGATTTGAATCATGGCTCCACCACTTATTAGTTGTGTGACCTTGGGCAGATTTCTTAATTTCTCTGTGTCTTAGTTTCCTCATCAGTAAAATTGGATAATAATAATAATACCTTCCTTATAGGGCTGTGTTAATATTAAATTAGTTAATGTCTGCAAAGTACTTAGTACAGTGCTTGGCACTTGATAAAGTATATTAAAATGTTACATAAAAATAATTTGTTAATTTGGTTAAAAAGTGAGTTTGTGGCTCATGGACCTCAGACTTACAAAATTATTTCTCTAGCAGGAATTGTTGTTATAAAGACTTTAAACAACCAATCGTTGTAGTGGTTTTAGGAAGCATATAGCTATTAAACTTAAATCTCACTCAGCAACGTTAACCTTTGTGTTATACTTCCTTCTTGCCCTTTTCTCCTAGGGCTGCTGACACTATCACTCGTCCAAGGCCCCTTGCACATTGATGGGTTATAAAGATGATAACCAATTATGATGCACAAAGCCAGAGCCACCCTTTCAAAAAGCAGTTGATTACCTATGCAAGTGCGTGTGTGTTTCTTGTTTTTTAAGAAGCCAATTACAATTTCAATTATTAAAAGAAAAACAGAAAATCACAATTTTCAGTAATGGTGTCTGTAGAGGTGGGTATAATGCAAATCATGTTCCCTATTTAGTAGGTCCCAACAAAGCCAATTGCCTTAATGGAAACTTTTGCTGTAGTAGAAATTCCTGATCAAGGACAGATGACCAGACTAGCTTGGACTTGGTTTGTGAGCGAAGGACAACATTGACTGAAAAAGATCTGGTGGTTCTAACTGGTCACAAGTTAACCAGCTGGAACCAGTTAAAAGAGTTTCCCTGCTGTTGCCTGCGCCCAGGACATACTGTGGTCAATAGTCACTAATATGAGTTATGTGTTCAGGATTCCAAATAGATTGCTGAGGACTGTATGTGGAGCTTGATTAGTTATTACCTGAGATGTAAACTCCCGTGAGAAAGCAAGACTGGGAAATACCTCACAGTCGCTAGTCCACAGCAGTGGTGGGTGCCTACAGGGCAGGCAATTGTGAGGTCTTTCTATGCTGGCAGTGAGGGAGGTGTCTTGATTAAATCCTAATTTACTTTCTGGGAGAACTCTCTTGTCTGTTGTCTATTATTCTTCCTGTGTTCAACTTCTGAAAGTTTCTTTCTTGTCCATTATCATCTTTGACATATCTGAAGTGGTAATAGGGGATTGTGACCTTCTTGCGAGATGCACGCTTTCACAGCCTGCCTTCTTGTAAACACTTGGGGTCATAAAGGTTGTTTCAAGACTCGGAGGATTTTTCAGGTCTGGCCTTTTGTTTCTTTGTGAATTCAATTACTTTAAAACCCAGTGAACTTCTCTACTATCTGCTCCTTGTTAATTCCATGTACAAATAACTGTACCCAATGATTTTTCCTAGACGCAGATCTTAAAATCTCTGTATATACGCATGTATGTTATTTATTTATTTTTCTTGCTGTCAATACCCTCCACCCCCTTCTTCTGTCTCTTTCAACTTAACTATGGTTACCCTGAGGCTACCTGAGACAGTAGGCTTGGGTAGAGAGGTGTGCATTATAAGTGTAAAGTTTGATGAGCTTTGACAAATGTAGACCCATGTACCACTGCCATAACCAACATAGAGAACATTTCCATCACCCATAAAATCTCCCTTGTGTCACTTGCCGGTCAGCCTCTAGTCTAGTATCCAACTCCTGGCTCCAAGAAACCATTGAACTGTTTTCTGTCACTATAAATTAGATTTGTCTTTTCTAGAGTTTCATGTAAATGGAATCATACACTAAGTACTCTTTGTGCCTGGCTTCTGCTCAGCATAATGTTTTTGAGATTCATTCATGCTACTACATGTTTTTAGTAGTTCATTCTTTTAAATTGGTGAATTGTATCTCATTGTGTGAATATGCCATGTTCTGTCAATCCATTTAACTGTTAGTGGATCTTTAGGTTGTTTCTAGTTTTGGGCTATCACAAATAAAGCTGCTATAAATATTAATGCACAAGTTTTCCATGTTTATATGTTTCATTTCGCTTAGGAAAATATCCAAGAGTGAACTTGCTAGATAAACATATGTTAAAAAAATTTTAAAATCTATGTTTTTCTCCAAAGTAGTTGTACAATTTTTATTCCCAAGAGCAATATGAGTGTTTAATTGCTCTACATTCTCACCAACACTTGGTACAGTTAGTTTTAATTTTTTTCCTTGTTGTATCTGTGAGGTGGCATTGATGTACATGTATCTGAGTGTCATCTTAGTGGTGATGCCGAGCATCAGTTCATGCCCTTATAGGCCATTTGTATATCTGCTTTGTAAAATGTCTGTTCAAATCTTTTGCCTATTTCAAATTGAGTTGTGTTTGTTTTCTTATAATAAATGAATTAAAAATATACCTGATGCAAATCTTTATGTATTTCTAATATTTTCTCATCTGTAGTTTACTTTCTCATATTCTCTAACTATATCTTTTGAAGAACAAGTTTTACTTTTGATTAGGTCCAATTTATCAAGTTTTTATATGGCTCTTTTGATTGTGTCTATAATCACATTAGACTTTGCCTAACCCAAGTTTGCAGAGATTTTTCTTCTATTTTTTTATCTAGAAATTTTGTGATTTTTGCTTTTAAAAAAGTTTAATTTATTTGTTTATTTGAGACAGGGTCTTGCTCTGTTACATAGGCTGGAGTGCAGTGTTGCAGTGTTGCCATGGCTCACTGCACTCGACCTCTTGGGCTCAAGTGATTCTCCCACCTCAGCGTCCGAGTAGCTGGGACTACAGGTGCATGCCAGCTTCAATGTGTTTTTCGTTTGCATTTCAATGATAATTACTGAGGTTGAGGATTTTTTTCATATATCTGTTAGCTATTTGTATGTCTTCTTTTGAGAAATGTCTATTCGGGTCTTTTGCCCATTTTAAAGTCAGATTGTTTGTCAGCTATTGAGTTATTTGTGTTCCTTGCATGTTCTGGATATTACCATCTTGTCAGATGCACAGTTTTCAAAAATTTTTTTTCCCCATCTTGTAGGTTGTCTCTTCCTCTGTTGTGCAGAAATTTTTTAGTTTGATGTAATTTAAGTTGCCTATTTTTGCTTTTGTTGCCTGTACTTTTTTGTTCTTATCCAAAAAATCTTTATCCAGACCAGTGTCATAAAGTGTTTCTCCTTTGTTTTCTTTTAATAGTTTTTTGTAATTTTGGATCTACATTTCAGTCTTTAATCTATTTTGAGTCAAATTTTGTATATGGTGAGAGATCAGGGTCTGGTTTCATACTTTTGGTTGTGGAAAGCTAGTTTTCCCAGCACCATTTATTAAAAAGACTGTCTCTTTTCCAATTTGTGTTCTTTGTGCCTTTGTCAAAAATCAGTTGGCTGTGTGTGGATTTATTTCTGTGTTCTCTATTGTGTTCTATTGGTCTAGTTTTAGCCTTAAATTTGGGTCCGTGATTCTTTTTTTTTTGTTTTTTTGGATATGGTTTTGTATGGATATGTAATTATTTTTCATATTTTTCCAGTACCATTTAGTTTGAATGAACTGTCCTTTCTCCATGGAATTACATGGGCATCTTTGTCTGAAACCAATTATATATGTATATGTATGTGTATGCACATGTTATAGGTTTAATATATATATTATATCTATATTTATAATTCTGGACTCACTGTCCTGTTTCATTGGTCTGTGTATCTACCCCTATGCCAATAATGTACCATCTTAATTACCATAGCTTTGTAGTAAGTTTGAAATCAGATAGTGTATTTTTTATCATTTTTAAAAATAATAGATAGTTTATCTTTTAATGTGTATTTGTAATCAGGTTGTCAGTTTCTGCAAAAAGCTTACTGGGATTTTGTTTGGAATTGCATTAAATCTGTAGCATGTACTATCCAATATTCTAGCCTCTATCCACATGTGGCTATTTAAGTTTAAATTAATTAAAATTAAACAAAACTTAAAAATTTGTTCCTCATTTACACTACCGTATGTCAAGTGTTCAATAGCCACATGTGGTCAGTGTCTTGGAAAGCTCGATACAATACATTTCCATCATTGCAGTAAGTTCTATCGAACAGCACTTCTGTAGACCAATTAGGAGAGAACTGACTTAATAGTATTGAATACTCCAGTCAATGAACATGGTTTGTTTTTTATTTATTTCAGTAGTCTCTGCAGTATATTATAGAGTACACATTTTGAATATATTTTATTAAATGTGTAACAGTAGAAGTACTGTTATTGGGTGATGTGTTCTATAGATGTATTTTAGGTCAAGTCTGTTGATAGTGTTATTTAAATTTAGTATACCTCTTGAATTTTTATTTACTTGTTCTTTCAATTACTGAGACAGGAATGTTATATCCTTAGCTATGTTTGTGTATTTGTTCACTTCTCCATTTAGTTCTGTTGACTTTTGCTCAGGTGCTTTTTAAAATTTAAACTTCTAATCTCTGCATTTTAATTGTAGCATTTAGACCAGTTACATTCAATATAATTATAAACATCAGTTTAAGTCTGAAATTGGGCAATTTGTCTTCTACCTATGTTATAAACCTTTCTATACACAAAACACATGCTATATCTTTTACATGTTTTAAATGACACCCAGAACGCATTGACATTTATGCTTTAACTTTCAAAGATGTTAAAAATGAGAAAGAAATATTCTTCATTTACCCATGCACTTATTATTTCCAAAGGTTTTTTTTAAAATACCTTTGTGTAGATTTGAGTTACCAACTTGTATTACTTTCCTTCAGCTTGAAGAACTTACAGTTTCTTGTAGGACAGGTCTCTGGCAACAATAACTTTTGTTTGCCTAAAAAAGCATCATTGCCTTTATTTTTGAAATATATTTTCACTGGATTTTGAATTTTAGGTGATAATCCTTTTTTTATGTTAGCACTTTAAAGCTATCTTCTAATGTCCTCTTTCATAGTTTCTGATAGAAGTCTACTATTGTTGTTATCTCTTTGTGTGTGTCTTTCTTCCCCCTCTGCTATTAAGACTTTTTTTTTTTTCATCACTGGTGTCAGCAATTTAATCATGGTGTGCCTTGGTATGTTTTGTGTGTGTGTGTTCTTTGAGCTGTAGAATCTGTGAGTTTGTAGTTTTCATCAGCTGTTTTTTCTTATAATTCCTTTTATTTACTAATTTTCATATTTTATTTTATATTTTTGAGAATTTCATGCATATTTGTAATAACTGTTTCAATGTCATTTGCAAATTTCATTGCTTTTAGGTAACATTGTATTGACAGATTTTTTTTTTTTCCTGATGATAGGTCATACTTTCCTTTATTCTTCATATATCTAGTGGTTTTTGGTTGGATGCTGGATATTTTGAATTTTATTTGAGGGCTGAATTTTAAAATATTCCTTAAAAATGTGTTGGATTTTGTTTTAGCAGATAGTTACATTACCTGAAGATCAATTTCATATTTTTTAATGTTCTTGTTTTGGTTTATTAAAGAATGGGTTTATGGTAGAGTTTACTGAGATTTGACATTTCTGGTGTCTCTAGTAAATGCAACATATTCAATAAGATCTTTTACTGTAGCTGGTGGGAACTTAAATTATTCCCATCCCTTTGTGAGCTCTGGGAATTATTTGGCTTAGAGCTTCCTGGAATTTCTTTTCTCCTCAGCCATGCATGTAGAGTTATACCTTTTATAACCTGTATGCCATGCATGTATTTAAACAAAGACACAATGGGATCCCTATGAAAATTTCTGGACCTCCCTTTTATTTGGTACACTGTCCTGCAAAGTCTAGTACCTTGGTCTCCTTGAACTCAATCTACATCTCCTCAGTTTTGCATGACTAATGTTTAATTGATGGTTATCTCCTTGGATTTTTCCTCCTTGCCTTGTGGTCCAGAAATTACCTCCAAGCAGAAAGTGGGTAATGTCTGAAAATGACTGTTTTATTTATTCTATCCAGTTTTCTAGTAGTTTACGGAAGAAAGATATGCCTGAACTCTATTATTCTCTTTCATTCAGAAACAAATTACCAAACCCTGGGTTAAACTAAAAATTCTTAGTGGATCTTTGTTGCTTAGGGCCTTTTCAGTCCCTTACTCTATTGTTTGTATCACAAAAGCAGGTTAGCTTTTTTAAAATGAATAGATTCAAATTTTTGGATGTTCTTTAATCCCTTTTTATCTCCACTTGCAAAATGATAAATTTCTTGTGTGAACTTATGTCGTTTTTAAATACCTTGCTTTAAGCGTCACGCAACAATCAAGACAACTTAACATTCTGACCTTTTCCAACAGCTTCTCCTTTCAAATCCACCTTAAATATCACATGCAGTAGGTTTACAAAATATGCAGTTACTGCAGAACATGAATCTTCTTCATTTTTCTAACTTGGAACATTTGTTTCCTTGCCACTTAACTTTGCTATCCCAGCTTTTCATTAAGGCAGCTTTCTTCTTCACAGTACCATTGTTTCTACTAATAATACAGCAGTAAGTAAACTCAAACATGTAATGGTGCAAACAATAGTCCTAGGTGGATGTTCACAGTGCTGTGGTATTTCTTCTCCATGATGTTTTTCAGAGATCCAGAATTCTTCCATCTTGTCACCTTTAGGGACTTAGAGAGTTATGGTTAGATTCAGCAAAAGGAAGGCAAAGGAGCATGCAGGAGCGCATGTGGGAAGTTATACGGACCAACTCTAAAAGTGGCACATATCGCTTCCCACATTCCACTAGCTGAAACTCAATCACAGGTATAACCTAAGGGAGATTGTTGCTCAATTGTAAGAAGGGTTTGGAAATGTTACTTAGTTGTTTGCCAAGGATGAAGAAAATGGATCCAAGTGGACAAATAGCAGGAAGAGTTAAGTGTATGTGGATTCTTTTTCTTTCATTCTTCATGTCTCAGCTTATTTTGGAGTGCAAATTCTCAGAGACCTGCTTCACACCTTAATTTCCTTATTTTTGAGGTAATTTTTTCTTCTCTTGCCTCCTTCTCTTTTCTTCTTTTTCCCTCTCTTTTTCATTTCTCTTTTTTCTCTGAATATTAAATCTTCCAAGTACTTTGCTAGAATCTGGACTATATTGGTAAGCAAGGTAGAGTCCCTGCCACCAGTGTGACAGTCATTTTTATGTTTTCCACTATTTACTTAATATTTTACCTAGCATCACATACAGTGATATTACCTGATGATTTTTAAAATAAAAACTATGTTATTCAGAATTGTTGCAAGTAACAAGAAACTACTATTCAGGGAAAACTTACAGGAAAAAAGGTGAAACTCTTCCTATTCATCACCGATTGCTTTCAGAATTAAAATATTCCATAATCTTTGCCAGAGAGAAAGAACAACATTTATTTCAAATCACCCTCCCCTACAACTCCCATCAAAACCCAAAACAAAAAAATGCATTAACTGAAGGACATCTAATTTCCTAAGTCTGTTTTTGATTTTGCTGTATACATTTTTGTATTAACTCTATATTGATTTTTTTCATTGCTGTTTTTCCAGCGTACACAGTGTTCCAGATTACTTTTCTGGCAACTGCTAACATGGTTTTTGGCTATGTTTCATCCCATTTCTTAATTAGATGAAATGAAACCCCACTTATTATTTAGTTGCATACATAAATGGGAGAAATGTGTGTTCTTATAGGAAAATTACCTTGCTGACAACAAATCTAGGTAACATGGTAGAATGGTATCATACTATCTTCTCTGGATTTTGTATTTCAATTCTTGGCTGATCCTAAAAAAATAAGCTTATTTTAAAAATTAATTTATTCACTTAATATTTACTGAGTTCTTATTCTGTGTTTGGCACCTATGTGAATAACTTAGAATATGTTTATAGTTCCTGTTTTTGAAGAGACTATGCCCTGGTAGGGAAAGTCAAAATATAAGCAAGCTCCTAGTGTTGTATAAGAACTATGATTTCGGTCAGGTGCAGAGGCTCATGCCTGTAATCCCAACACTTTGGGAGGCCGAGGCGGGCAGATCACAAGGTCAGGAGATCAAGACCATCCTGGCTAACACAGTGAAACTCTGTCTCTACTAAAAATACAAAAATTTAGCCAGGGCATGGCAGTGTGTGCCTGTAGTCCCAGCCACTCGGGAGGCTGAGGCAGGAGAATTGCTTGAACCTGGGAGGCAGAGGTTGCAGTGGGCTGAGATCGTGCCACTGCATTCCAGCATGGGCGACAGAGCAAGACTCCATCTCAAAAACAAAAACACCTTATGATTTCAGTGTACATAGGAAGCTTTAAGGGCACAAAGAAAGAGCTCTGAATTATGCTTGTGGGAGCCTGATTGAGGACCTGTAAATGAGACCTGAAAGAGATTTTGAAGGATGGGTGGGAGTTGACTACAAAAATAAGGAAAGGATATTTGGAGCTGATGGGAATGGCATTATAAAGGTGAGGAGGTCATGTAAAGAAGTAAAAGTCATTGGGTTTGACTGAAGCTTAGTATTGGAGTAGGCTGAAGACAATTAGTGAGAACTGAAGCTGGTGAGATCACAACTTTTACTTCTTGAATGACTTTTATGTACCATATACTTTACATGTATTATTTAAATTAATACACTTTATTATTTTGATCAATTTTAGGTACTCAGCAAAATTAGGCAGAAAATACAGAGTTCCCATATAATCTCATCCCCACCATGTATAACCTCCCCTCCTATTAGCATTCCACACCAGAATGGCACATTGTAATCAATTATCCCAGAGACAGTTGCACACACATGTTTATAGCAGCACAATTTGCAATGATGAAAATATGGAACCAGCCCAAATGCCTGTCAGTTGATGAGTAGATAAAGAAATTGTGGTATGTATATGTGATGGAATACTTTTCATCATCAAAAGGAACAAATTAATGTCATTTGAAGTAAGCTGGATGAAACTGGAGGCTATTATTCTAAGTGAAGTAACTCAGGAATGTAAACATAAAATTTTAATCTATTTGGCTAAATACAAAGGAGGACAATTTCTGAATCATATGGTAATAATATGTTTAGTTTTGTTAGAAATTTGCAAACTGTCTTCCAAAGCGGCCATACCATTTTGCATTCCCACTAACCATGAATGAGAGTTCCTTTTGCTCCACATCCTCTTCAGATTTGGTGTTGTCAGTTTTGTGGATCTTGGTTATTCTAACAGGTGTGTTGTGGCATCTCATTGTTGTTTGAAGTTGCAGTTTCCTAATGGAATATGATGTTGAACATCTTTTCATAGGAGTACTTGTCATCTATTTATCTTCTTTGGTAAGGCTGTTCAGGCATTTTTCTTATTTTGTAATTGAGTTGTTTCTTATTGTTGAGTTTTAAGAGTTTTTCAAATATATTTTGGATAACAATTCTTTATAAGATGTGCTTTTTTTTTTCTGAGCAGAGCTTCTAAGCTTTAATGAAGTCCCCTTTATTATTTCTTTCGTGGATTATGTCTTTGGTGTTGTGTCTAGAAAGTCATTGCTATACCAGGGTGATGTAGGTTTTCTCCTATGTTAACTTCTAGGAGTTTTACTGTTTTGTGGGTCTATTAACCCACCTTGAATTGATTTTTATTAAGAGTGTGAGATCTGTGTCTATATTTATCTTTTTGCATGTAGCTGCCCAGTTGTTTCAGCAAAAGTTGATGAAAAAACTATCTTTGCTCCATTGTATTGCCTTTGTGTCTTTGTCAAAACACAAATATAGTCTGTTGACTATATTTATATGAGTCTGTTTCTAGGCTCTATTCTTGCACGAGTACCACACTGCATTGATTATTGCAGCTTTATTGTAAGTTTTTTTTCTCCTTTCTTTTTCTTTTTCTTGAGTGTAACTGGTTTGTTTTTGATATTGTAAGTCTTGAAGTAACAGGTGTCAGCCCTCCAACTTTGTTATTCTTTCATATTGTGTTGGCTATCCTGGGCTTTATGTAAATGGTAGTGTGCTTTTAATTTCAAATTCTGCTGTTTATTGTTGGTATATAGGAAAATGATTGACTTTTATGTATTAACCTTGTATTCTGTAACCTTGCTACAATTGCTTATTAGTTTCAGGAATAGTTTTGTCAATACTTCTGGATTTTCTATATACATAATTATGTCATCTGTGAGCAAAGGCACTTATTTCTTCCTTTACAATCTATAAAGAGTTATTTCATTTTCTTTTCTTATTGCATTAGCTAGGACTTCCAGTATGATGCTGAAAAGCACTGGTGAGAGAGGACACTTTTGCCTCTTTTCTGATCTCAGTGAGAAAGCTTTGAGGTTCTCCCCATTAAGAATGATGTTGGGGCTGGACAGGGTGGCTCACAACACTTTGGGAGGCCAAGGCGGGAGGTTTATGTGAGGTCAGGAATTTGAGACAAGCTTGACCAATATGATGAAACCCCATCTCTACTAAAAATTAAAAAAAAAAATTAGCTGGATGTGGTGGCAGGCACCTGTAATCCCAGCTACTTGGGAGGATGAGTCAGGAGAATCACTTGAACCCAGGAGGTGGAGGTTGCAGTGAGTGGAGATTGTGCCACTGCACTATAGCCTGGGGGACAGAGTGAAACTCTGTCTCAAAAAAAAAAAAAAAAAAAGAATGATGTTAGCTGTAGGTGTTTTGTAGATGTTCTTTAAGTTGAGAAGGTTATCCTCTATTTTTAGTTTGCTAAGATTTAAAAAATCATGAATTGGTGTTGAATTTTATCAATTTTCCTGCATCTATTTTTAAAATTTTTCTACATCTATTAATAGTATCATGTGATTTTTTTTCCTGCTTTATCCTCTTGATGTGGTGGATTATATTAATTAATTTTCAAATATTTAACCAGCCAAGTATTTCAATACTTGGGATAAATCTCACTACATTGTTGGACTTGATTTACATTTTGTTGAGGATTGTTGCACCTATATTCATGAAAGATATTGGTCTGTAGTTTTCTTTGAATATCTTTACATGGTTATGGTATTAGGGTAATGCTCATGTTGTAGGAGTTAGTATTTCCTCTGATTCTAACTTCTGGGAGAGATTGTGGAAAATTGGTATTATTTCTTCCTTAAAATATTTGGTAGAATTCATCAGTGAACTCATCTGGGCCTGGTGCTTTCTGTTTTGAAAGGTTATTATTAATTTAATTTCTTTGTATACTACAAAGACACAGATAGGGGTGAAGGAATATTTGCCAAGCAAATGGAAAGCAAAACAAAAAGCAGGGGTTGCAATCCGGGTCTCTGATAAAACAGACTTTAAATCAACAAAGATATAAAAAGACAAAGAAGGGCATTACTTAATGGTAAAGGGATCAATGCAAAAAGAAGAGCTAATTATCGTAAATATGTATGCATCCAACAGAGGAGCACCTAGATTCATAAAACAAGTTCTTAGAGACCTACAAAGAGATCTAGACTCCCACACAATAATAGTGGGAGACTTCAACACCTTACTGTCAATATTAGATAGATAAATGAGACAGAAAATTAACAAGGATATTCAGAACTTGAACTAAGCTCTGGACCAAGTGGACCTAATACACATCTGCAGAACTCTCCACCCCAAATCAACATAATATACATTCTTCTCAGCACCACATCACACTTATTCCAAAATTGACCACATAATTGGAAGTAAAACACTCCTCAGCAAATGCAAAAGCACAGAAATCATAACAGTCTTTCAGACCACAGTGGAATCAGATTAGAACTCAGGAAAGAAACTCACTCAAAACCACACAGCTACATGGAAACTGAACAACCTGCTCCTGAATGACTACTGGGTAAATGAATAAATGAAGGCAGAAATACAGATGTTCTTTGAAACCAATGACAACAAAGACACAATGTTCTAAAATCTTTGGGACACAGCTAAAGCAGTGTGTAGAGGGAAATTCCCAAAGAAGAAAGCAGGAAAGATCTAAAATCAACACCCTAATATCACAATTAAAAAAACTGGAGAAGCAAGACCAAACAAATTCAAAAGCTAGTAGAAGACAAGAAATAACTAAGATTAGAGCAGAACTGAAGGAGATAGAAACATGAAAAACCATTCAAAAAAACCAATGAATCCAGAAGCTGTTAAGATTAACAAAACAGACTGCTAGCCTGACTAATAAAAAAGAGAAAAGAGAACGATCAACTAGACACAATAAAAAATCATAAAGGTGATATCACTGCTGATCCCACAGAAATACAAACTACCATCAGAGAATACTATTAACACCTCTATGCAAATTAGAAAATCTAGAAGAAACGAATACATTCATGGACACATCCACCCTCCCAAAACTAAACCAGGCAGAAATGGACTCCCTGAATAGTCCAATAACAAGTTCCGAAATTGAGGCAGTAAGTAATAGTCTACCAACCAAGAAAAGCCCAGGACCAAACGGATTCACAGCCAAATTCTATCAGAGTTACAAAGAGGAGCTGGTATCATGCTGCTGAAACAAACAGGACTACTCCCTAAATCATTTTATGAGGCCAGCATCATGCTGATACCAAAATGAAGCAATGACACAACAGTAAAAGAAAATTTCAGGCCAATATCCCTGATGAATATCGATGTGAAAACCCTCAATAAAATACTGGCAAACTGAATCCAGCAGCACATTAAAAAGCTTATCTGTCATGATCAAGTTGGCTTCATTCCTGGGATTCAAGGCTGGTTCAACATATGCAAATCAATAAATGTAATTCATCACATAAACAGAACTAATGACAAAAACCACATGATTATCTCAATAGACGCAGAAAAGGCCTTTGATAAAATTCAACACCCCTTCATGCTAAAAACTCTCAATAAGATAGGTATTGATGGAATGGAACTCAAAATACTAAGAGCTATTTATGACAAACCCATAGCCAATATCATGCAGAATGGGCAAAAGATGGAAGCACTCCCTCTGAAAATCAGCACAAGGATGCCCTCTCTCACCACTCCTATACAAAATAGTGTTGGAAGTTCTGGCCAGGGCAATCAGGCAAGAGAAAGAAATAAAGCATATTCAAATAGGAAGACAGGAAGTCAAATCATCTCTGTTTGTAGATGACATGATTGTATATTTAGAAAACTCCCTCATCGCAGCCCCCAAACTCCTTAAGCTGATAAGCAACTTCAGTGGAGCCTCAGAATACAAAGTCAATGTGTCAAAATCACAAGCATTCCTTAACACCAAAAATAGATAAGCAGAGAGCCAAGTCATGAATGAACTACCATTCACAATTGCTATAAAGAGAATAAAATACCTAGGAATACAACTTACAAGTGATGTGGAGGACCTCTTCAAGGAGAATTACAAACCACTGCTCAAGGAAAAAAAAAAAAAGGAAAAACATTCCATCCTCATGGATAGAAATAATCAATATTGTGAAAATGGCTATACTGCCTGAAGTAATTTATAGGTTCAATGCTGTTCACATCAAACCACCATTGACATTCTTCAAAGAATTAGAAAAAAAAGAAAACCACTTTAAGTGCCATATGGAACCAAAGAAGAGCCCATATAGCCAAGATAGTCTTAAACAAAACCAACGAAGCTGGAAGCATCATGTTACCTGACTTCAAACTATACTATAAGGCTACAGTAACCAAAACAGCATGATACTGGGACCAAAACAGACATATAGACCAATGGAACAGAACAGAGACTTCAGAAATAACACCACACATCTGGAACTATATGATCTTTGACAAACCTGACAAAAACAAGCAATGGGGAAAGGATTCCCTATTTAATAAATGGTGCTGGAAAAACCGGCTAGCCATATGCAGAAAACTCAAACTGGACCCCTTCCTTATACTATATACCAAAATTAACTCTAGATGGATTAAAGACTTGTAAAACCCAAGACTATAAAAACCCTAGAAGAAAACTTAGGTAATATGATTCAGGATATAGGCGTGGGCAAAGACTTCATGATGAAAACACCAAAGCAATTGCAACAAAAGCCAAAATTGACAAATGGGATCTAATTAACTTAAAGAGCTTCTGCACAGCAAAAGAAACAATCATCAGAGTAAACAGGCAGCCTACAGAATGGGAGAAAATTTTTGCAATCTACACATCTGACAAAGGACTAATATCCAGATTCTACAAGTAACTGAAACAAATTTACAAGAAAAAAACAACTCCATCAGAAAGTGGGCAAAGGATATGAATAGACTCTTCTCAAAAGAAGACATTTATGCACCCAAAAAAACATATGAAAAAAAGCTCAACATCACTGATCATTAGAGAAATGCAAATCAAAATTACAATGAGATACCGTCTCACATCAGTCAGAATGGCAATTATTAATAAGTCAAGAAATGATAGATGCTGTTGAGGCAGTGGAGAAATAGAAAAGCTTTTAGGGAACGTAAACTAGTTCGACCATTGTGGAAGACAGTGTGGTGATTCCTCAAGGATCTAGAACCAGAAATACCATTTGATCCAGCAATCCTATTACTGGGTATATACCCACAGTAATATAAATCATTCTACTATAAAGACACCTGCATATATATGCTTATTGATGCACTATTTACAGTAGCAAAGACTTGGAACCAACCCAAATGCTCATCAGTGATAGACTGGATAAGAAAATGTGGTACATATACACAATGGAAAACTGTGCAGCCATAAAAAGGAATGAGTTCGTGTCCTTTGCAGGGTCATAAATGAAGCTGGAAGCCATTATCCTCAGCAAACTGACACAGGAACAGAAAACCAAACACCACATGTTCTCAGAAGTGGGAGTTGAACAATGAGAACATATGGACACAGGGAGGGGAACAACACACTGGTGCCAGTTGGGGGTTTGGGGGTGAAGGGAGGGAGAGCATTAGGACAAATAGCTAATGCATGCAAGGCTTAAAACCTAGATGATAGGTTGATAGGTGCAGCAAATACCATGGCACACGTATACCTATGTAACAAACCTACACGTTCTGTACTTGTATCCCAGAACTTAAAGTAAAATAAAACAAAAAGCGATATAAATTACTAGGCAAATACTGTCTATTTCATCTAATGAAGAAAGCAACTGAAAAATATCATGTATCTGATGTGCTACACAAAATGTCTAGGTTCTCACATTATTTATTACTGAAAGAAACCTTGGAGATGATAGTTCTAACTCTTTATTTGACAGATGAGGAAAACTGAGACTTGGGGAGTTTTAGTGACTTGCCTTGAGACTAGAATCCAAGCCTGTAATTCCTATTACAGTCCTCTTTCCATTAAATCATATTTCCTTTCCTAAGGCAGAGTAAATTCTGTGTGGCTTTCAAGTTTACTTTTGGTGATGGCACTATACCTGCTTTTCTTCTTTTAATTTTTTTTGACCCCAGTGACTAGAACTGGATCAATCGTAATCCTGGGTTCATGACATACTCTTATTATTGGTCCATGCATAACCTATTTATTTACTTGCATTTAATAATGTAATACATAAAAATTTCAAGCATTCATATTAGGTGGAGAACGTGGGAGGAAAATGAAAATGTAGAATTTCCATATATGCGTGGTACAAAAATATACTCATATATTTGGAAATTATTTTAGTGCTACAGCTGTTTGTTTTTCTCCCTTGGGTTGAAAATTATCTTCTGGATGGGCAGCTTGGCAACTCACCTCCTCATCACATTGAAATCACCAAACTTGAGTAGCACTTAGAAAACAAAGTAAGACAGAAAGAAATGGGAAAAGAACCAGGAAAATGTGCTTTACATTTAGTATTGTGACATATATGTCTTTAAAATTTGTTAGTCTTCTGAAAATTGTGTAATGTTGGGTTTGTTTATGATGCAGGTCTGAGAACCATTGGTGTTATCACCAAACTGGACCTTATGGATGAAGGAACGGATGCCAGGGATGTGCTAGAGAACAAACTGTTGCCTCTTCGCAGGGGTAATGTACTGTGGTCTATACAAGACTGTTTTTTTCTTTTTCTTTTCTTTCTTTTTTTTTTTTTTTTTTTTTTTTTTGGTGCTATGACAGAGAAATGATTGGGAAGCCACTAGAAGGTTTAGTTTTAATGCCTTCTTAGTTGTAAGATGGATATATTATTATACTTTTTATAGAATGGCTGTATGTTCCCAAATGTTGTATTAGAAAATAATCCAAAGGGAGAACTATTCCTTAAAATAACAGGAATAAGAAAACAGGAAAAGGAAGAGATTTGAAGGGAGGTTATAAATATCCAACATAGACTGCATAAACTTATACTATTGTAAGTCTGATATTTACTTGCCTGCTATATGAAAAAACTGCTAAGATATATACTCTTAAAATGCACACAGCTTTTTAAGGGTGAGAGACATTATTGTATTGATGATAAAAAATTCTTGTGAGCTCAGTCAGTGGCCTGAGTACTATGTTCAGTACTGATATTTCCCATTGAATTTTATAAAGGGATCCAGTCTTCAGGCCTAAAACTAGTTTTGCTTTTCTTAGTCTGCCTGTGTGAGAGCCTTGAACTCTCCCTAGAATAAGCAACAAAAAGTGTCCCCAACTCCATAGGTTTGTGTTTTGTTTCAGGTTACGTGGGGGTGGTAAACAGAAGCCAGAAGGACATAGATGGGAAGAAGGACATAAAGGCAGCCATGTTGGCAGAGAGAAAGTTTTTCCTTTCCCACCCGGCTTATAGACATATTGCTGACCGAATGGGGACCCCACACCTGCAGAAGGTTCTTAATCAGGTAAAAATGTTCTTTCAAACAACAAGAACAATTATGAAATTTGTAAGTGGCTGCTGGATTTCATCTATATTATTTTTAAGTTTTTTTTTTCCAACATAAGACATGCAGCTTCAATGATAGAGATTTTAAAAATGAATATTAGTACCTCAAATCCATACTATTACCATTCTTAGTGAATAGAACTCACCTTCCTATTATTGAAAGAACAATGCTTAAAGCAGAAACACATACCTGTTTAGGAACAGTGAACAGGGATATACATTTTAGCATATATTCATTTGTAATATGTAGTTATCTTGAGAAGATAAATTTGTATAGCTTTGAAAAGTTGATCTCTTGAGATCTGTTTTTGAAGCACCAGTCTGTAATGGCTAGATTATACTTTCTGTTAAATTTTTTATGGCTTTACTTAAGATTGATTTCTTAATTTAAAATCTTAAGAATAACAAATCCTAATTAAATAATCATTGATTTCCACGCATCCAAAAAGCTTTTCTAGATAACCCCTTTTCCCACAATAATTTAGAACTGGGCCTTCTGCCTACCCCACTCCATATACTATGCACACACTTCTTCTAAAAATCCTCAGTGCTCTTACTTGGATGCAGATATTCCTTCCCCTATTGGAGTTAAGTGTTATGACAAGCATCATTGTCATTTAATGCAGGGTCCACTCCTTGAGTTTTGATTATATTGACTTAATGTGATTAGCAGCCTTTCTCACAAATATTCTTGTAAGTTATGCTTTAACTGTTACCTATGAACTTAATCAGGCAATCAATCAATCAATCAATCAAGTAGTTACCAGATTTCTGATTCTTAGCTCCTGGAAAGTATCAATAGAAACTGTCACAATATGGGGCATTATACCTGAACCATTTAGGCAAAACAACTGAGAAGAAATTTTGGAAAATAAAAAATTATCTATAATTCTATTTTAAGAGACATAACACAGCCTATTATAAAGTTTACACTTTATAATTAAATATAAATAAATATTTGGAATTTAGAAAGCATCACTATGATTGTATCATTTAAAAATATGAATATATTTTAGAGAAGGAGCATTGTTATACAAGAATCCTAACATTCTAGCAATATAGTTTGCATTGTCAATACTCTCTTTAGAATACTGCTTTTTACAGCTGTATTGGTCTATGAAAAACACAAACTGAAAAAATCTTAGAGGAAAATCACTAATATGATTAGAAAGATAAGTTGGAAATGAGTGAGGTTTTGAATACTGGAAAAACAGAAAGAGATGGTTTACTATTAGGTTATTAAAAGTGACCCCCAAGTTATAACACAATTAGATTTTTGTTGACTAAAAATTAAATGATTTTTTTTAAACCGAAGATTTCTCCTTTCCTGGATAATCACTTTCTCTTTATTGCTTAAAGAATCTTTGTATCTTTATACTATCATAATATGGCTGTTTCAAAGTGTACCAATACTTCTGATCCTATGGGATAATTTATGTGGAAAATACTGGAAAATGACATGACATTTTGAGAAACTGAATGAAATTATCACGTGGAGGGAAGGCAGAGAAAGAGGTAGTGAGTTGTATGAGATGATATTGGAGATGTAGGCAGTGGCTGAATTCTGTATTGTTTCTAGGCCAAACTGAAGATTTTGGCTTTTACCTAAGACCAACAAGGACTCATTTAGGGATCCAGAGTAGAGGAACAATAAGATCAGATCTGTGGGTTAAAAAAGAATATGATATTGAAGACAGGAAGATCAAGAGTAGACCAGTTAGGAGTAAAAGTGAGAAATTATGGCAGTTTGGTTGTGGTGAGGGCCAGTGGAGATGGAAAAAAGGGGCAGGTTTGAGAAATGTTCAGGAAAATTGAGGACTAGGTGGTAGATTAGTACTGTTGGGTGATAGGAGAGGTGGAGTCAAGGTTAAGCCCCAGCATTCTAGATTGTTACAAAGTTGCCAAGATGGGGAACTCTGAAGGGAAGATCAAATACTTGATTTTGGACATGTTGAGCTTGAGATGTCATTGACACAACCAAGAGGAGAAGTCAAGCAGGTGGTCAAATATGCATGGCACAGCAAAGATAAACTTTTTGTTTGGAGACATTTTACAGCTGTAGGTATTTGGATGTTTATTGAAGCCATGGATGGAATGAGATTGCTTCAAGAAAGAACAGAGAGTGAACAAAAAAGAGGCCGAGGGCCTAGGTTTAAGGAATTTCAATAATTACTGGTGTGGCGAAGAGAGCGAATTGTCCAAGGAAATAGAGAAGATACACCCAGAATGGATAGCAGAAAAATTAGAGGAGCTGGAGTCATGAAAGCCATGGGAAGAAGCATTTCAGAAAGCCACGATATTGCTTTGCTATGGAGATGTCTGAGAAGCAAGAGGTGGAAATCAGGTGTTTTTATTATTTACCAGTTCACATGACAATCAGGTGGCTGCTGGTTTCTTGTGGTTGCTGTTTCTGTTAGATTTGGTTTCTCGTCTCTAGTGATGTTGCTATTGGGAATGCCATCCTTTCAACTCTTTTGCTGCCTGCTTCATAGTTAGAACAGCAACACATGCCAGGATGCTAACATAAAAAATAATTCATAACTCTGAGCAAGTGGGTAATGCAGTTATAAACTATTGACAAATAACTCTAGATTTATTTAATAAATATATTCAGGTAACCTCCGAAAAACATAAAGATGACTTAAAATAGTTCAGTCAGTCTGGGTATGTTAATTCTTCCTACGTTTAATGTTCTTTCTTTTTCTTGTATTTCTAGGAAGTTTATATTCTTTTTATTGATTTCAAGTTCATCACTTAGGCAGTTCAGGAAGGTTATCGTGTTTTTACTTTTAATTCAGACTTTAACTGCTTTGTAACAGAAAGACCATAAGACCTAAACAATCTGGGTTTTTATCTCACCTTTGTTCTTAATTAATCACACACTCTTAGGCTCTTAGAGAAGTTTTCCTTGTACTGAGTTTGAGGTGCCAGCTGATCCCAGTGGAAATGCCAAACACATGACTATGTCAAGCCTTCAATAGCAGAGAGAGCTTTCCCTCATTCAGTCATGGAATTGCACTGGGACTGAGAGGTGGAAGGACAAGTAAGTTCAGCCTCAGCTGCAGAATCTGGGGAAAGTTAACAGCTGACAGATGCCTCTGGCACCTTGGCCACCTGAGCTCCATCAGTGTGGCAAATCATTTAGTCCTGAGAACATCAGGCAGCACCTGTGACTCCTAGCGTCCTTAATTTCTATCACATACTAACTTAAAGTTCCTTTCTACAAGGTAGGAGATCTGGTAAATCAATCCATGCTAAGGTATTATTGGGCAGCCTCATTAGTAACAGTAGCTGCATTTTACCAGGGTCTTCCCAGATTTAAAAAGATAGCTCAAGTGAGTGACTCTAAATGAAGAAATGTTGAGCATCTCTGAAGGGCAGTGGAGGAGAGAGTTGGTGCTTCTCCCTATCTACCCAATAGTCAATCTCAAATGTATACATAATGTTTGAAATTTTGAATGATTAGAAAAACAATGGAGGATGATCTTTGTCTCATGAGTTAATCTTTATTCTGTGTATATGATTCAATCTTCAATCTGTATGTATGATTTTGTTTTATTTAGCAACTTACCAACCACATTCGAGATACCCTACCAAACTTCAGGAACAAACTACAGGGACAGTTGCTTTCCATAGAACATGAAGTAGAAGCCTACAAAAACTTCAAACCAGAAGACCCAACCAGGAAGACCAAAGCACTGCTGCAGTAGGTCACCTTTCCCTTCCTTGGCTTAGCATTTTAAACTAATTTCTTTAGTTTTCTTTTGCCTTAGTCTATTTATCATGTTGTTGCCTAGGTTTAACAAAGGCAGCAAGTAAACTATATGAGGATATCTATATGATACACAATAACTCTTGAATTTTTATGCTTTCTGGAACGAGAATTATTGATATTATTCTGTTATTGTCAACTTACCAATTGACCATCCCCATGCCCATTTAAATTGTGTTTTTAAGACTGGATTCAGTAAGTGAGTAAAACCATTCACGATGACCCAGTAGGAATTTTTGTCCCTTGTCTTAGAAGTGAGTAAATACAGATGAAAATATCATTTGTTTTTTTCAACTGTTTCTATGGATGTCAATTGTATTTATTATCTTTTATTCCAATTATTTTATGTAACTTCTTTGTGTGCATTTTTTCAGTGGAATGAGAACCAAGGATTTAATTAAAAAATGCTCACAATAAGGCTGTACTTTTTTTTCTTTTATGTAATAATTTTAATGTAGCCCTTTGAAAATGCAAATGTGAAACTGCCAAGCAGCTTTTCACCCCTTCATGATTTTCCCATGGTTACTAGAGTTATTCCTGAGGTGCCATGGGGTAGGAGAGCAGAGAATTATTAGAGAATTCCTAGGTCTTTATATGTTACACTTTCTTTTCTCCCTTAACTCCTTCTGGCACCATCTGTTTCTTTATCCCGTGCTGCCACCATGTCAAGTCCCTCTCAGCTAGAAGACTCCCCTGCCCAGCATACACTGTAGGACACTTGAGGTCTACCTCCGAAGATGATGTTCTGTACCTCTTACGGCGCCCTTTTCTCCCCTGCAGCCTGGCAATCAAAGCCTCCTTTATTTGGCATTTAAAGTGCATACTATAATTTCCTTCTTTGTGAGGAGATTTCCAAATACTCAAATATTTGAATACAATATTAATTACTTCATCTTATATTTCCTCATTAAAAATATTATACAAAGGAAAGAGTTGTTGTTTTTTTTCCCCCAGATGTAACTCTTTCCTAATTTATTCTTTCTTTTCATTCTTGGGTTTGGTTGAGCTCTTGTAAAAACTTCAAGTTACAGAGAAATCTATTTCTGTTTAGGCCCTAGGTCATTGTCTTAATATCCAACTAAAACTATTCTACTTGCAAAGACTGGGTCTTGCCTCTGTGACTTTATTGGACTCAGATTACAGAACTTTTCACAGCTAGATTCTTGACTTGTAGAGGGCTGATTCAGTTCCTTTTTTATGGTCCTATTCTTTTTGACCTATTTCTTTTATCTCTTCCGTCCTTCCTTCCTGCTTTCCTTTCTCTGTTCTTCCTCCTTCCTCTTATCTCTTCATGCCCTCAGTGTCTGGTTCTTTGAATTCAATGATAAGATTTTTGCCCTCAAGAAGTCCCAGTAGAGTAGGGGAAAACAGACATAAAAATTAACATGATTAATTGTGTTAAACCTAATAAATGCTATGTTTTTGTAAGTGTAAAATATTAAGGAAGCCCCGATCAGAAAGCAGTTACATGTGAGGAAGGATGTGAATTCACAGAGAAAATAGAGGCCCTGAAGTAGGGGAGGACCTTGTCATGTGGAAGGAGGGGGCAAGAGCATTGTGAGAACTTTAGTAGTATTTGTTCTAGAATTAGTAAGTGGGCAAGGTGGCTCAGGCATAGGGTTTAGGGAAAGGAGCAGCTAGAGGTACAATTTCTGAAAAATTTTTCATGTTTCAATATGTGTATCACACCTTACCAGGTTTTTAAAAAAATAAAATTAGCATATACATGAACATAGCTAAATCCAATTATAGTCTAGCTTTTTTGGCCTACATATTTGCAGTTACTTTTAATTTATCCATGATTTTGATGGAAGAGAATAAAAAGATACAAGTTTTAGATAGTTTGAATTTTTTTCCTTTTAGATTTTGAATTTGAAAGTAGTTCCAGTATGTTTAAAACGGAGTTTCTAAACCTGGTAATCACAAATGAAAATAGTTTTTTCCCCCCTGTTTCTTCCTTTTTTTTTTTTTTAAGCAGCCAGTGTAAGGTAATTCATTCCTTCATGGAACAAATATTTATTGAATCTCTCAATTATGTTGAGCAGAGAAAGTTAAAGAAAACGCATGGTCCTTGCCCTTAGGAGAGTGACTGATAAATGTGGCAATGTCTGTATTGTGCCCAGTGCTCTGCAGGAAATACGCTGAAGACACAGAGGAGGGGCATTGAGGAGTGATGCTGGATAGAGTCATGGATCATGAAAAGTTTTTGGGAAGAATCAATGATTGAGCTGAGTCTTAAAGAACACGTAAAAATTAGTCAGGCAAAGCAGCAAGGGACAGAGAGAATGGTGTTTTGAGCAGAAAGAAAAACAAGTGTAAAAGCACAGGGACATGGTGCATTTGGGGAACTACAGTGGCTTCCTTATGGCTGGCTGGAAGGTGAGTGGGATGAGTGGTGAGAGATGGGGCTGAAGAGGCAGCCAAGGCCAGACCATGAAATATGGGGAGATGGGCTAAAGAGTTTTGATTATATTATCAAATTGTGGGGGATCCATTGAAAAACAAGTCCAGAGCTAGTTGTAGAGGGGTCACAAATCTGTGTTATTATGATAGGGTGAGGTCTGACTTTGACAAAGATAAACCCAAAAGCAGGATGGTCATCTAGAGGAGCCTTCAGTGATGCTGGGAGGCATTGCCGAGAGCTGAACCAAGGCAGTGTCAGCAGGCATGAGGAGGAAAAGCTCAACCAGCTGAGCTGTAATGGAGGAGAAATGACCAAAAAGTGGTGACTCCCTGCAACTGTTGGGTGAGGGAAAGGGAGGTATGCTGGATGCCCCAGATTCCCTGCCTTGGGTGAGTGGTGACATCCATCATGAGGGGAGATTTGGGAATGCAGGAGGATCAGCAAGTTTGGGAGTCAAACAAATTGAGAGGTTGTTTTAGGTGTGTTGAGTTCAAGGCTGCTAAGAGGAAACAAACATCCAGTAGACGGTTGAGCATATGGGCCATTCACTCTCCTGAGAGTTATAAGCTAAAGCAGAAGGTGTGGAGAAACTATTTCTCAATAACTACTGAAGCTATGGCATCCTTGAGATTACCTAGGGATAAGTGTGAGGAGAGACTGAAGCTGTGATATTGGGGAATAGAGCTGGAACTCCTGGGACACGAGGTGGTTGTGATGTGTTAGGAGTTCAGGTCCATTTGACTATTCTACATAAAGTTTAATTGCTAAACTCTCTATTTCGAGTATTCTTTAAATATCATTTTATGACTGCAATCAAATGAACAGAATGCATCGAAAATACATATATTTAAATATTTATTCTAATTAAATGTTTAAAATCTTGATGTGTGTTTTATATAATCACATTGTGAGTGCTAAATAGAGTGTAGTGTTAACTCTGCCAGTAGGTGCCACTAAGAGCACCTGGAAAAGGATTCTAAGGAATAACCAGAGGAAAAGAAAATGAGGAGTTCAAAGGCTTGTAACTTTGACTTGAATCTATTTCTCTTTAACTATTACAGGATGGTTCAGCAATTTGCTGTGGACTTTGAGAAGAGAATTGAAGGGTCAGGGGATCAAGTAGATACCCTGGAACTCTCAGGTGGTGCTAAAATCAATCGTATTTTCCATGAACGCTTTCCTTTTGAGATAGTAAAGGTTTGTGTCAAATGTTATTTTTTCCTTGGTTTCACTTCGTTTCCATATTCTGTTTTACATAACTCTTGATACAATATTGAGTGAGTGGTATAGAACTAACATGGTTCTTTGAACAAAACCTCCATATTCAGGTAATGAAATTCAGGAGAGAAATATTTTCTTACCGATGATTCCGATTTTATTTAATGAAATTTAACTACATTTCAAACAGAAATACTAAGTGGGGTTTCCTATGATGTTTGTTGTCTAATTAATTTAAAAATATTTCTTGAGCATGTACTATGCACCAAATTTCTAGGTGCCAGTGATTAAGACAGAGAAGGTTCTGGCTTGTTTAGTGGGGAAAGATAGAAAATTAACAAATAGACAAAATGAGGAAGTTTCAAGTTTTTTTTTGTAACATAATGTAAGAGAGAGCGGCTGGGTGAGCCACTTTTAATGGAATAGTCAGGCAAGTTTTGTCTGAGCAGGAGACATTTAAACTGTGCCCAGAATGGCATGAAGAGGTCAGCTGGGTTAAGATCTGGGGGAAAGGGGTTGTTTAAGGCAGAAGTAGCAACCTCAGGTAAGGCACTGAAGTATGACAGGTGAAGAACAGATGTGGCTGATGAAGGAGAGGGGCATGAAATGAATTCGGAGAGGACGGAAGTGTCCAGTTCACACAAGGCTTTCTAGGTTGAGGTAGAGTCTTTACACTTAACAATGGGAAGTTACAGGAGAGTTTTAAGCAGTAATGTGACTTGATTTTATTGATGATTTTAGAAGAATAGTATACCTGCTGGATTGTAAAGTACCAAGAGACAACATGAGGAGAACAGTAGGCCAGACCAGGGGTGGATTCATTTTCTGTGGGATCTGAAGCTTCTACAATTTTGCAGGCCCCCTTGAAGAAGAATACAAAATTATAAACACACAGTTAGGCACAAGGTCTTGGAAGAAGCCTGTGCAAGGTTGAAACACTGAGAATTAAACTTCTTTAGCTTTCCAGTAAAAGTGCCCCAGCAAGAAAGGATAGAGAGAGATGGGTGGCTTTGGCCTTTTAGAGATAAAGTTGCTAGGGCTTTGATTGAAATGGGGGATGGAAGAAAGAGAAGTTTTGAGATGACTCCCAAGGTTTTGGCTTTCACAGCTGAGTCAGTGGTGGTGCCCATCAGATGAGGGAAATGGAGGAAAAACTGTGTTTGTATGGAGAAGTGAATTAGTAGTTCTGTTTTGGACGTGGTACGTGTAAAATGCCCACTAGGCAGTTGAGTAGTTTTAGGGACCATGCTACTTGTCCCATACGAAGAGGCAAGTGCTTATGTCTTGGTGTGGGAGGCAAATGAGTAAATAGATAGTTTCATTAAAATGTGCCAAGTAAAGGGATAAACTTCAGCACAGGGTGCTATGGAAACATAGCTCACAGACATAAATCCCAGCTTAAGTGTGTAAGGGGAGGCAGGCTTCTGAGCTGAGTTTGGAAGAACGAGCAGCTAGTTATGCAGGAAGAGGTAGATTACAGGAGGAGGCGTTCCAGACAGGAGAGGAATGATAAAGGCTCTCAGCTGTGAAGCCATGGGTTGTGGGTAGAAACCTAGAGCAATTTGTCATTCTAGGGCATAAAGTGTGAGGGGGAATGTGGACAGACAATGAAGCTGGAGAGGCCAAATCTCAGAAGTCAGGGATGAACTCAGTGTTCTCTGGCTATCCTTTCGAGGTCTAAGCTCTATGACACTTTGATCATACTTCCAAGTAGATTTATGGTACCTAGGGCTTATGAGAAATATTTGTGCAGTAATCTATCCTGAGTTGGCTTGTTAAAATAGTACTATTTTTCTTTTACAAAGAGGCCTCGAATTCAAATTGTTAAAGTGGCCAGGGACAAAAGACAGCCATTGTTAATTTCAGGACATCTGTACTGCTACTGTACATCAGGTTATACCCTCATTTATGCATTCTCCTGTGCCCTCAAATTTAACATATTTAGCAAAAGAATGAAGAATTATACATTTCAAATGAATGGCTAGATTATGTCCAGAAGGCATCCTTATGCACAGCACTCCGTATCTGTAATAGAGTTAAAAATCCACTGCCCCCAAAATCCCAAAAATCCCTAGTGTTCTGTGTTGCCTTGAACTTTATATAAACAGATGTTTTGACCATCTGGGTTTAGGTTGTGAAAGACATGAGTATCCATTTATTAATCACGAAGTTAGGTTATTCTCATTCTGTAATGTTCAACAATATTATTCAAAGGAATTAAGTGTCATAACCATAGCTCATTTTGCATCTGCAGATGGAGTTCAATGAGAAAGAATTGCGAAGAGAAATAAGCTATGCAATCAAAAACATACATGGTATCAGGCAAGTGATTCACATTTTTCTTGTCATCTGTTCAAGCTACCAAAAGAAAATTAATGTTTATAAATGGCTAAGAAACTCATCTTTTCATCATTGAATAGGGTAGAATACAGAGGTGGGAATAAGAAACAGGAAATCCTACTTTGGGGTTTAATGGTAACTTCCTGTATTGCTGTAGTCAGTTTTTCCCAAGTGAAAAAGCAAAAAACATTTTCTGTGCTTCCACCCTGTACTCAGCAAGATCTGTTCTCCAGAACCTTCAGTTTTCATGAGGGAGGCCAAACCTGCTCATAATTAATCATTATTTACACCAAGAAGGGACAGATTAATTTTGACTAGTGTTGTGGAGCAAGATTGGGAAAGATTAATGGAGATAGTTACTTTTCAAGTTTATCCTTGCCTGTGGAGAGGATGATTTCAACAGGCCAGGGTGTGTTGTGTGTGCGTGTGTGCTTGTGCGTGTTGGGGGCATGTATATGAGGTGGATGTCAGTGTGATGGGACAGGAGAGGTTGGAAGGATGGAATGGAGGTTGTTGAGACTGGAGGATAAAAGAAATGATTTTCTGGTGGAAGGGGGGGTATGACCAAAGGCTCAGAGGTGAGAGGGCACAGCATGTACCCATGGAGCCAGGAGTCATGCACATGCGTGGGACTGGCATGAGGAATGTTGTCAGGAGAGCAGAGGGGCCTAGCTGCATAGGGTGGGGGTGGGGTGAAACTTGTGTCTGAATTTCCCCTTGTTTAAAGTGAGATTATTCTAAATTACCTCTATCTCAATCTGTTTGGACTACTATAACAAATGACTATAGACTGGGTGGCTTATAAACAACAGAAATTTATTTTTTACAATTCCGGAGTTTGGAAGTTCTAGATTAGAGCATGAGCATGATTGGGTTCTGGTGAGAGCCCTTTTCCGACCTGCACATTGCTGTCTTCTCATTCTGTCCTCATGTGGCAGAAAGAAAGCTAGTTAGTGCTCGGGCCTCTTCTTATAAGGGCACTAATCCCATTCATGAGGATTCTGCCCTCATGATGTAATTACCTCCCAAAGGCCCCACCTCCTACTGCCATCACTCTGAGGGGTACAGTTTCAACATATGAAGTTTTGGGGGAACACAGATATTCAGTTCATAACAATTTATTTAAAGAACTATGATAAGAACAAATTATTTTAAAACACATATTTCTTCATGTACAGAAGGCTAAACATAACTTAATGAGCATATGTTGAATTGAAGTATCTTTAATTCAAGGAAATAAAACTTAGGTTGCCTAGTATATAGATTGCCTCATGTGAATGAGGTGGCCACTGCCTGTTGTCGTTTGTGGCTCAGCCTCTGCCAAAGGGCCAAGTTGAGACTATATTGGGAACAGACCCTGAGAGGGCAAAGCTTGACACTGAGTGTGCATGTGATGGGTGATTTAACAAAGAAGTTATGATGCTTGAGTTATTTATTGTTTTAAAACTTAGATAGTCTGCTCCACAAATCTCAAATAGTTTGGGAAGATATGAGTTTATAAAGCAAAGAGGGGAAAACGTCTATATCAAAATCTATTTTTTTTCTTTTACCACTGATAGGATTTCTAAGTTCCTCTATTCTATTTCTTCTCCATCGAACCCAGAATACATTTAATGTAGAAACTGTCTTGCTTTTTAGCTGGGCAAATCTGGTATTTGGACATGCTTATCTGATAAATACAGTGGAACCAAATTACATTTTTTGGGTCATACAGTATTTGAACTCAGCCAAATACAGTATTTTTACTTAACTTGTGAAACTCCTTACCATATACAATTGTCAAATAACAACTGCAAAAATCTCAGTAATTCAGAATTGTCAATTTCTGATTTATATGCCTACCAACAGGAGATTGATGGTGGTTATTACAAATTTGCCTGTAAGATGATAAGAAATGCACAATGTCCTGAGTATAAGACATACTCACGGTTTGCTTATTTAGGCCTTTATATACACTTGGTTTGATAATTTTTTTCCACATTTGATTCCATTCGCTATTTGAATAGTAGAAGCCCTCTTTGCCCCTGAAGGGCTTGATGAAGAGACACTTTGTTTTTCTTCATTGTTTTGTTAGCACTGAATGCTGACTCTGAGCAACGGAGGGAGACAGTCCTTATGGAGCAAATCAAGATAAATAGGGTAACAGTTCTCCCTACTGTATAGTGATGGGACTAAAATATGTGCCCAGCTTCCTGCAATGTGAAATAGAATGCTGGGCTTCCAAGAAGGAAGGTCTCAGCAGCAGGACTGGAGAAAGACTGCAACTATAAGTTTGCTTTTCATCTGGGCTTTAAAGCACAGACAGGATTTGAATAGGCCAAAATTGACAAGAGGGTGAAATGAACATCACAGACAAAGGCAAAGACATACAATATAAGCAAAGGCAAATTGACTGAAAGAGGATACATGAAAGGTGAGGGGAAAATAACTGTGAAGAAAGATTAGAGTCAGACAGTGGAAAATTTTTAATATTGCACTAAAGAATTTGGATTTGATTTTATACCTAGTTCAGAGAAATTACCATTATAATATAGTATGATTACTACAGTTAAAAATAGAGGTGAGCATGGGGTGCTAAGCAAATGACAAGAAAGGACATCCAGTCAAGATAGTATAAGGGAAGTATTGAAAAAATTTTCCAAAAGAGGTACCATAGAATTCAGTGTTGAAGGAAGAGAAGTTAACCAAATAAGAAGAGGTGAGGAGGGGAGGGAAGAGGGTCTGGGAGTTGGGAGGATCCAGTGCCAAAGCCTGGAGCCCGCCAGCCTGTAGTCATGGCCAAGGCTCAGAGTTCAAGGGACCCTGTTATTGTAGCTTCTCTCCATTGACCTTTTGTTTAAATTTGAGTAATCATTTTTCCCTTTTTATGAAACACAAGTACACACACATATATATATCTACTTTCCTGAGCTCCTGCTCTGCACTAGAGAAAAGCGTTGTTATAATACCAGTTTGAATTAATTAGAGCCTAAAGGAAGACACTGTTATTTTAGTTATCATTTGTTATTTTTGTAAATTCATTATTTAGGCATCTTGAAATATTAAAATTAATTCATAGCTCCCCTGACTGCCTTATTCTCCCAGTACTCCAAGATCTCAGATTGGGAACCACCAGGGTCACAGTAACATAGCTTTCCTGGAATGAATAAATTATATAAACCAGAAACTCTACTGTTTTAGTGTATAAAAAGTAAAGCTCACTTGGTGTTCCACAAAGGGCAAGAAATTGCTTTTGGAATCTTTTAGAAATAGGAATCTAAATTGAGAACACCATTTCTATTGTAGCATTTATTTTTATTGCTGTGAAACAATGAGATAAGACAAATTACAGGTAAATATTAGTTAAAGGTCACATGATGTACCATATAAACATTTTGGGCACTTTTTCAGCTAATATTAATCTTCCATAGATTGGAACTTATTATGACTTAGCAGTATTAAAGATATTATTATAATAATGCTGTGGATAGAACAAATCATTATGTAATGTTTAAACTTGGTCTATTACATGCTTAATTTAAAGGAATGTTAAACATTTTTCAAAACATTTTTGAATATTACTCAATTAAAAACATCTTACGGGCTGCTTGCTTTCTTACCTTCAGGACAGGGTTGTTTACTCCAGACATGGCATTTGAAGCGATAGTCAAGAAACAGATTGTAAAGTTGAAAGGGCCATCCTTGAAGAGTGTAGATCTGGTAATACAGGAATTAATCAACACCGTGAAGAAGTGTACCAAAAAAGTAAGTTTGAATTATTTAACTTTCCAGTATGTGGCTTTGGTTTACCAACATTCCCTATCTCATTGCATGATTCTCTTTCCCTGACCCTCACTTTGTTATAGATGTTGTGTGTTTGCCTACAGGGAAGGATTGTGGAAAGTACTGAGTGGGAACTGCTTCCATGAAGGCAGACATATTGTCTTCTATCATTCCTAATACGGTGGTTTAGAAAGAGTATATTTCTTTGGCTGGTTTTCCCCTTGTTGTCTTTAACAAATAAACATTATTTCTGAATGATTAGGCAAATGCTCTAAGCTTATTTTCCCTATGGTGCATGGATGAGGGTAATTATTAGAGGAAGGGAATCATTGATAGTATGTATATCAATAAGAAAATTCTTCCAAATTACAAATGTATTCCACTTGAGCCTGAGCGTTCTGGGAAGGGGCAGTGTAGTATAGTGTGGGGGATAAGAATCCAGCCTTGGAGGTTCAATGACCTAGATTCAAATCCTGGCTCTGATACTTATTTTCTATGTGACCTTCAGCTTAACCTCTCCAGTCTTGTTAATTTATCTGTGAAATGAGGATGATGATGATGATAATAATAGCAATACCACCTTAGTGAGGATCAAGCAAGATGATGTCTGAAACCTATGGGACACCTAACACACTGATTAACGATAGTAAGCGCTCAGTAAATGGTGACTGATCCATAAATTGCCATTTTAGCAGCAGCCAGTATTCTCTACCCTGAATATCTATTGAATCTATGCTGTAAAGTGTTAGTGCAGGACTTCCTAGGTAGGAGGATTCCTCATCGAGGAATATGGAGAACATGTGCTCAGTTCTTCAGTACATGAAAGGAATATCTTGTATTAAAAAACATAAAAAGAAAATTAGTGATGGTGTTTAGAGTAGGGTAGGTCTAGCCCCGTGACAGTTAACATCGGTGCTTTGAATATTTCTTTAATTCAGAATGTAGATAATTCTGTTTTTGTTGGTTTTGTTATCCTTCCCTTTATAGATGGTTACTAGGAGTTACCTTTCTGAAAAACCAGTGGGAAGAAAGCGAAAGAGAGAATGAGAGGGACAGAGAATAAGAATGAATATAAATATTATTTCCCAGTTACCTGACAGAAAGACTCAGGTAAAGAACAGATGTATGTACTAAAAGAGGCAAGTGAGCTGAATTCCTAGATGTGAAGGCTAAAAGATAAGCAGTAAATGGAACTAGCTTGGGACCCAGAGTTGACTCTAGGAGGTTCAGACCCTTTCTCTAGAGCTCCCACTGCTTATTTCCTAAACTTCTGTTTCCTCTTCTCCAAAACAAGAAGAGCCACAGGAGTTAAAGGACTGAGGGGCAGGAAGAAGAATGCACATGGGGCTGGAAAAAACGATCTTTTTTTTTTAAGATGGAGTCTTGCTCTGTTTCCCAGGCTGTAGTGCAATGGTGTGATCTCGGCTCACTGCAACCTCTGCCTCCTGGGTTCAAGCATTTCTCTCTGCCTTAGCCTCCTGAGTTGCTGGGATTACAGGCGCCCTCCACCACACCCAACTAATTTTTGTATTTTTAGTAGAGATGGGGTTTCGCCATGGTGGCCAGGCTGGTCCCGAACTCTTGACTTTTGGTGATCTGCCGACCTCGGCCTCTCAAAGTGCTGGGATTACAGGCGTGAGCCACCATGCCCTGCCTGAAGAAAATCAATCTTTCTACCAGTTCACCACTTGGAAACTTGAAATCAGTTGCTAACACTTCTCATCCCTGCTACCTCGCCTACTCTTCAAAATGCAACCTATTGTGTCCCTTGTACATGTAAAGCTCTCTTAATCTCTTAAATGACTTTGGAGATTAATTGATACTGAGTTTCCTACTAACCCTAAGGATTGCCACTCTCAGTACACAGATGTAGCGCTTCTCTTTAGGTTGTCCATGTTTCTTTCTTCTGCCAGTTAACCTGTCTTATTTACAAGCAACAGTTGTGCTGTATTTGTTCCCAAAACTGTTTAGCCAGTTGCCTGTATTTTAATAACATACTTTAAATAAAGAGAGCAAATTAACTGATCCAATGCAAAAAAGACTCTGAGTTTTGTTTCTGTGAAAACTAAACTGAATGCTTTGAGAAGACTTGACCAATGTTAGCTACAAAAGCTTTGCTATTGACTAGGTGCAGGCAAGATAATGGCAAAAGAATGTGTGTGTGTGTGAGGAGGGGGTTATAAAAATCTGGATAGGTTCTGCATTCAGATTATTACACAAGTGTCTTCAGGTTCTCCCTCCACTGTAAAGAAAGCAAAACTGGAAATTATAGATGAAGGATGTGGTTTATGTAAGACAGAATACGCATAACTCCAATCAGCAGATCCATATGCAAAGAACAGACCTTGGCCTTACATCAAAAGATTGGCACATGTGTGGACATTTATGTTTTAAGTTACATAAAGTGTTTATGGTATGCATGAGTCATTTTTTTTTTTTTTATCATTTCCCATTTTATCTGACCTACTGGAAAGCCAGCAGTCAGTTCTGATGGCATGGGATGAGACAGCTTGTTCCCAGACACTTTTTGGCTTCTATTCTTCTCCACCCTTTCTATTATATTCCTTGGATTGGTCTCCTATATACTTTTACTATGTTCTCAAAACTTTCTATAGTTTGCCTTGGATAATAATAAAACCTAGCTTTTTCCTTGAGATTACTGTTTACCTCTTAGCTTTCTTCAGTGAAGCATATTTATTCCAGCCCAAACTGGAAAAATCTAAGAGCTTTTATTGGGTATGACATTTGCCCACTTCTCCTTCTGTGGCTTCCAAACATTATTCTTTCACTTTCTCATAGTGTTCCATTAAGGACCAGGCAATGTCAGCTGTCCCTGTTCCTTATATTCACTGTCACCTCCAAGTGCCAAGCCACTCCATTGCATTCATCAGGATCTTTGGCTTACATTTGTATTCTCCATCCCCAATTCACCTTCAACTTGGAAGTGTTCAATGTCCATGTAGGGATCATGTCCAACTCCTAAAAGCTACTTTTCCTTGAGATCTTTGCTCTCCATTCAGCCCACAGTAGCTAGCATCACACCTTCATGACTTCTTTTGGCTCTTGTTGTCATAAAAAAATGTTTTACTAAGAAATTGTAAATCTGAAAGGGCTTGCAGAATGCTGATCACCCTCTTCATCCTCTTTAGATTTTAAGCCAATTGGGAAATTAATGGAAAAGCTCTATTTTGAAGGTTTGAAATTTAGTGTCCACTTCACTGCTGACAGATCTAGGTTGGAAAATGTGGCAGGGCCGTGTTGCTAAAGTGGGAGCCTCCTGTTATTTCCCCTTCCAGCATTAAACCTTAGAGCCCACTAGGCGGATGCATGAGCAGATATACATCCATCATTAGTTTTCTTATCTATTACTTCAGTTTTACTTCTATTAACTTTGCCACCCATTGAAACTCCAGGGCTGCTAAAAGTTACAGCTTGTCTTTATTACCACCCCTCGCCCGACCCCAGGCTTCTAAAGAGCTTGGAGATAACTGGTGCCACAACATATTCACGGTCTTCTTAGTCCAATTTCAACTGCTGCCCAGCAGTGCTTCAGTGTCTTAGTATTTAGCAGCCTCCTGTGTTCTCCACAATAATGATGGTAAACTTTTTAGCACTGTCTTCCAACCTCCTCACTCATGACTTTCATCTTCTTTCAATGACGATTTCACAGATAAAATAGGGGCCATAAATGAGCACCATGAAATATTGATTCTTGTCTTCTATCTCTCAAATCTACTGTATTCACAGCCACACTCCCTTTTTATCCTTGTCTCTGTTGAGATAATATTCCTGACCAAGGGGATGGGGTTCCTATCTGTACTCTCACCTCCTTAGACGATTTCCCCATTTGAGTCTTTTATTTCCTGAACCATCATCTTCTCCATCACCTAAAAAAAAATCAGCATATAAATATATCTATGTCTGTCCTAATTTAAAAAGAAACAGTGACAAAGACGCATCTGCTGCCTTATTTTTCTCCTCTCATGGTCAGCCTTCTTGGGAAAAAAGTAATTTATGCTTTACATCTTTACTATCTCATTTCCAATTAATTCCTCAACTGAAATTTGGCTTCCACACCACTATTTTATGGAGTTAATTATTGTAAAGATCAGTGAGAGTCCTGATTGCCAAGTCTAATGGGCACTCTTATTCCTGATACTATATTCCGCTCTCTTTATAAAGCTGGCACTCCCTTCTCATGGTTCTCTTCCCTCTTTCTCTTGATTCCTTCTCCATCTCCTTTGAGCATTCATCCACTTTTGCCTGCCTCTAAATACTGAAGTCCCACAGAGCTTACTACTGGTTTTCTTCTCTTCTTACTATACTTTCTCCTTGACAGATCACGCCTGTGATAGTTCAACTACCATTCAAAATATTGGTGATTCCCAAATATATACCTCCAGCTCAAGCCTCTTTATGAAACTGGCTACACACTACTGCTACTATTCTCTTTTACTTAAAGCCCTGAACATTACTTTTAAGCCTGAATTACTCCAGTGGCCCCCTAATTGATCTACTTCTGGCCACTCTCAAATTCATCTTTGCCACTGCTGTTAAAGTGACTTTTCTAAAATACAGATATGCCTTTACCTATATCCTCAAAATTATTCAGTGGCTCCTCAGAGCCTTGAGAATAAAGTTCCGATCATTTAGGGTTGTATTTAGCTTCCCGTCTGATCTCTGAATACTTCTCCAGCTACATCTTTGGTCCCACTGCTTGTTTCAGCCATTCTAGATGATTTGCACTATCCTCAAAGATTGTTCATGCCTTTGACATTTGTATAAGTGATTCCTTTTGTCTAGAATGTCTCACTTTCCCTTCTGTCTTTACCTGCCATCCCCTCTCATTTTTATGGAGACAGCTCAATCCTCATGTTTTCCTTAAAATCTTCCCAAAGGGCCTCTGTGAGTCCCTTCCTGGTCTCTCTCCTGACTCCCTTTTGAGTGCTCCTGTTGATACGCTTTGTGTATGTATATCATAGCATTTATGATACTGCCTTGAGATTTGTTTGTATTTACTTGTTTACATATCTCCTCTTGTTGATTATAAGCGCCTTTGGAAAAAAGACGCTATGTCTTTTATCTTCTCTCTAGCCCATAACACAGTGACCAATTCCACATAGGGGAATTTTATAAGTATTTATTAACAATTTAGATGTTCTAAAGTTATCCAGTGGCCAAAAATGTATATACTTGGTTTTAAAAGAGTATTTTAGCCGTCCCTTCTAAAATGATAAAATTTAGGCAGGTTTTCTTTCAAACATCTATCCTTTTTCTTATACTGCATTTTGATGTTCTTGATTTTTGGTCTTATTAGGTCTACCTTTAATATCCTTTATTTTAAAACTGGTCTAATTAAAATATTTTGCAAAGCAAAATAATCCTAATTAGACTTTATTATTTGCCTCCTTTGACCCACAGATAAGGTGGCTATATAATTTATTGTTCAGTACAGGACATTTCTGAGACTTCAAGGGGATGCTATGAATACTTTCAGTGAAGTAATAGGAGTAAACAAACACTACCCCGGGCAATGTGAAAATAAGTAATTCCAGCTATATTGTAACTATATATTATAGCATATGCACATATATAAACATAAAATACCATTTTCAATTACAACTCCTCATGTTGATGCCTCATGTGTAAAACCTTAAATGCTTTTTTCTTAAGTCACATAAATAAACATCAGTGAAAAACATGAGATTTATGTGTGTTCAAATAACAAAACACAAAGCTAGACTCCTAGCCTGGGAGAATGCATTTCTTCCCAGATATTTTCTCACTGTTGTCTCTGGGGCACTGGAGGATGACAGGAGCATTAGAGCTTTATGAGCTATTTGGCTTCATGCCAGGGATATATCTCAACTTTGGAATTTATTTTCGTGGGCATCACTTTTCAGCTGCTTTTCTTTACCTCCTCTTCTCCAGTGCATCATCACAGGGTGCTGAAGGTCTTTCCAGGAAGCACTGAAAACATCTTGTTTTTTTTTAACCGCAGTTTAGCAATGGTGCCATTTACTGGCCTCTTGGGAAAACACATTCTTGGATCGTTATCATACTCCTGTTTAGAAAAAAAAACTTTTGCAAAAGAAAAAAAGATACCTCAGTCAGCTATTAGAAATACAGGGAAAGGGCTGGGTGTGGTGGCTTATGTCTGCAATCCTAGCACTTTGGGAGGTGGAGGTGGGTGCTTCATTTGAGGTCAGGAGTTTGAGACCAGCCTGGCCAACATGGTGAAACCCTGTCTCTACTAAAAAAAACAAAATTAGCCAGGTGTGACGGATGCCTGTAATCTCAGCTACTCAGGAGGTTGAGACAGGAGAATTGCTGGAACCTGGGAGGCGGAGGTTGCAGTGAGCCGAGATTGTGAAATTCCACTCCAGCCCAGGTGACAACAGCGAGACTCTGTTTCAAAAAAAAAAAAGAAAAAGAAATTCAGAGAAAGATTTTTCATTAAAAAGTGCTGTTAGAAGAAATGCTGAATTTTGTGGCGTACTAGGTAAGTAAATACCTAGCCCTGAATACAGATAACTAAACAAGTGAATCCAAGTCCTTACCATGGCTTACATGGACCTACACAATCTTGCCCCTCCCCCTACCGCTTTTCATCTCTAAACTCACCTCTTTCCCTTTCTTTCCTCCTCTTAGTCCACTCAGCTACACTGGTTTTCTTGTTTATTTAGCAGGCCAAGGAAACATGACTGTAGAGCCTTTGCACTTCTCATTTTTAGTGTGGGAAATGATCTGCCTCAAGCTATCTGCATGGATCAAACCATTGCTTCTTTCAGGTCTATGCTATTCAAATGGCCCCCAAGCAGTGTCTTTCTCTGACTTTTCTATTTACAGTTGGATAGCCCTCCCCCAAACACACACACACACACACACACACACACACACACACATCGTTCATCTACTTACCAAACCTTATTTTTCTTTGCAGTGTATATTACTGTTAGCATATTAATTATATTATTTTTATCTATTGTTGTTGTAAGACAATAAAGGGATCTTGAGAATACAAGTTCCATGAGAATAAGAACTTGGTTTATTAAACTCATCGCTCTGTTTGCAACCCCTAAAACAGCCTGGTTTTCAGCAGTAATTGTTGAGGGAATAATTAAAAAAATAAATGAATTATGTCTCATTGACGCAGCAGGTGATGGTCAGTTTGGCTGAAGTAGGATGAAGGAAAATGGCTTCAAAGCATTATACTGTTTAGGACTTTCTTTTAGGTTCAGATAGATGTGCTGTGGTTTTTACACTGTTTGAAAAGACTTGCGTTTCACCTCCTCTAATGGTTGCCATCCGGTCAAACTCTGTGCTGTGATTTGCATGTAATACATGCCCACGCTTCAAATCAGACTATTTTTTTTTTCTTTTTTTTTTTTTTTTTTTCTGAGACACAGTCTTACTCTGTCACCAGGCGCCAGGCTGGAGTGCAGTGGTGCAATCTCAGCTCATTGCAACCTCTGCCTCCTTGGTTCAATCAATTCTCCTGCCTCAGCCTCCCGAACGGCTGGGACTACAGGCGCTTACCACCATGCCCAGCTAATTTTTGTATTTTTGTTTTTTTTAGTGGAAACGGGGTTTCACCATATTGGCCAGGATGATCTCGATCTCTTGACCTCGTAATCCGCCCGCCTCCGTCTCCCAAAGTGCTGGGATTACAGGGGTGAGCCACCGTGCCTGGCCCAGACTGGTTATTAAAGTCTGAAACTTTTGTTGGGTATTATAGGAAATTCAGGCCTGGGACTTGGTTTTAACAGGATAGACTCTCACCTTTTAGTCTTACAACTCATTAAAGGCTTTGTAATCTTTATAATTGGTTCTTAATTTGTAATTTACCATGGCCCCTGATTTTCCTCCCACTTTCTGTTTTGAAGTTTTTTCATTTTAACTGCTCATTAATATGTCTACCAGAGATAAAATTGGAAGAGAAAGATGAAAATCTGATTATGATTTTCAGGTGTTGTTTTGTCATCGTGTCAACTCACCCTGACTTCCTTTTTGGATGTTTCCTGAATTACCTAAGTAAGAGGCTTAAGTAAGAGGCTCTTCAGACTACTCTGGGGCACCCAGGTTTTATTTACCCAAAGTTGGACTTTTTGTTTTGTTTTTGTTTTTCTACTCTCCTTGTTTCTCAGGTGAGGACTTTTTTTTTGTTTGTTTTTATTCTTTAGCATTTCATAGATAACACTAGAGTTCTCTTCATTTCTCTCTTTAAAGGTTTTTCCATCTTTTATACCTCACCACTTCTCCCACTATTTGTAGAAAATATTTGAGGTTTCTGGATTAGGTATTTAGCCAACTGGGGAAGGAGGGTTAACACTGTACCCACTTGATTGCAGCCTGCCTCACTGGGATTTGGCACTCTTTTTCCCTTCCTGCCACCTTCACTTTGACCTTCCTTGACTTCTCATATGCCACTCATAAAATGTAGAACACCCCATAAGGAACTTTCCCCATTAATCCCTGTGCAACTTAGAAAACAGTCACTATTTCTTGATCTCTTTATGTTAGAATTGCTTCTCATCTTCAATCACCTTTATAAATGTTTCTATAAATACATCTGTTTAAAAAAATATTTTTCATAACAAATGTGCTGTGCACAGATAAGTGTCTTCTCATATACTGAATAAATCCAACATTTTACTATACAAAAACAAAGGATTACTAGGAATTTTGTTGGGTTGGGTGGGTGGTTAATTCACAGAAAATGAAATAAAATTATTGTATGCTTTTGTGAGTGCTAAAATCATTTGTTTGTAGCAAGCGGACATCATTGAAAGGTTTATAGCTTTTCTTAAATAAAAACCTTTATCTTTAGGTCAGCCAAACCAATCAAGTCAAGTGATAGGTATAGAAGAAATTTTGTTCTGACTTTATTTTCTTATTGATGTGGAACTATGAACAGATGTTTACCTGATAACTCCAGTCTTTGCTAGAGGCATCAAACATGTTACTCCTGAAGCTACAGAAATCTTGCCTAGTTTCTTGACTGTTTCGAGAGAAATGTACTAGCATAGCATAGATCTTATAATCTAATTAACTGTTAATGCATTTTGGAAGTATATAATTTTTGTTTTGTTGGATAGAAATGTCTTCCAAGTGATTTTTTTTTTCTCTAGGAAAATGTGGTCCATACTCAAATTTAATTTTTGTATTGAGGTTCCACCAAAATAATCACTACCCTAAATAATAATTGTAATGCTGGATCTTATTGAAACATGTTTTTCTGCTTTCTCTCAGAACATGTATAATTAAAATCTTCTCCTTGAATTAAATATTGAAGGTTTTGATTCCTAAAGTCGTGTGTATTGTATTGTTTCTCCATTGAATCTTTAAGATCGGAGAGAAACTCTACAAAGCAGAAAGGTGTGATAAATGCTTTTGACAACACTTCAAACTTTTCTTACCATAAAAGAAATCATAATGGTGACATTTCATATTGGTTATAACAAGAATACATTCTGCAATAAAAGACATAATATAAAATTAAGTAATACATAATAAAATAATATTCCTGAACTGGCAAAAAAAAAAAAAAAAAAAAGAATATTCAGTGAAGGCTGGGTGTGGTTGTGGGTGCCTAAAGTTCCAGCTACTGGGGAGGCTGAGACAGGAGAATCGCTTGAGCCCAGGAGGTGGAGGCTGCAGTGAGCCAAGATCACACCATGCCACTCTACTCCAGCCTGGGCAACAGAGCAAGAATCTGTCTTGTGTCTCAAAAAAAAAAATAATGCAATTTGAACAATAAGCTATTTAGAACTCATTTGCTGTTTAATAAATGTACAGCTTTGACTACAAGTTTCACTATTAGGTAAGCATCAAATCCTCAGAGGACATCTCATAGCTGGTTCATGCATTTATTTCTTCATGTTTCCCCTTGGTTTTAAAAAAATATTTCTCATGTATGACTATTTATCTGTATAGGCAACCTGCTACTCAAGACTGTATTGTTTCTAATGTCAGATGCCATGACATAACACGTGATTGAACATTGAGCTGGACTATAGCAGTTGCCCAATGAATGACTGATATGATATAAATTTAGGAATGTAATTATTATAATTTATACCAGAGCTTTAATCCCTTGGCCCTATAAATCAATTTATAGGTTTTTAATTAATCATTAGGGCAACAAAGGTCTAAAGATGACATCTTCTAGGTCAATATTAATTAGGCATACATGATTGATATTCTGATGACTTTGACAGATAAGAGCTCCTGTATTCTTATAACTGTAGGCTTTTAATTTGACATTCAGAGCAAAAGTGACTGACAATTATAATGGTATAAATGATTGAGGAAACAGTGATCGCACATTAAATAAGAAACACAGAAGAGAGATGAGGGACTGAATTGAGCAATCAGTTAAGTATGTTTTAAAGCTAAGTAAACGGTGACACAAACTGAGCAGGGCAAAGTTTGAATGATATCATGAAATAAGCTCATTATGAGATTAAATGGGATAATAAAATGAGTGGTAGAAAGTCTAATCAGAAATTATTTTAAATGTCAGTAGGACTTTTTTTAAACCCTCTGTATGTATGTATCTTAAGAATTGGGACTAGAGCTTTATATTTGAAAGTCGGCAGTTAAAAGCAAGATTTTGATTAGTGTACTCCCATAGCCAGTTCAATATCCACCAGCTAGTAACCAAACCAGTTGTTTTGTTAATGCCATTCAGTGATGCCTAGATCTTACCTTGCTTACTGCCTCTTCAAGGTTTTCCTTTTTTGTCTCCATAATGGTAGTTCTTCTAGTGTGTTCTCTTTTTCTTTTGCTCCACTTGGAATTTAGGCTTATTGACTTCCAGTTGTCTCAACTGTAGGTACAAAATTGTGGCTCTTACAGATTCCTTTCCTGGTAGAATTAAGCCCATGGGCAGTAAGCTTGGAAAGATCAGGAGATACACACATGCACACAAATCAATCCTCCTGTAGATTGGAGGCATTCTTAGATGTCTCTGCTTCATGGGATATTCTTGTCATTTTGGCCTTTCCCGGACTTAATGATGGTCATGTACTGGCCTGGGGTCCTTCAGCTATCAAGTGTTTACTTTCTGAATAAATATTTATATTGCCACTATTTGGTGGTTTTAAAAATAACTTTCTGCTGTAATCTATTTTCTAAATGTTGTTAAAAGCATCCCACTCTTCCTTGGTAGACCTCGATTGCTTGTGTAGTTACTGCTCTGAAGCAATGTGATCCTATAATAGTATGGCTGTCATTGAATAGCTTGGGAGGCTATCTGAATACAGGGGGAATAGATTGCTCTGGTGGCCTAGGGCAGACTAATGGTTGGTGTCAGATGCACCATCCAGGTTTGCACTAATCAAGAAGGAATGAAATTGATCAGCTGTCTCTTCCACTCTGAAGGCTTTTATAAGCCTCACAAAAAATAACTTTCAGGATTTTCAGAGAGTTAAGAGGGGTTCTGGTATGATAGAACTTTTTCTGGAGAATGTTTCTAAAATGGAAAGTATGAGTTCCATTTGTATCTTGCAATAATTCATAAAATAAGCCCCCAGATGAGCATACATCTCAGGATTCAGATAAGAGCCAGTAAGCCGGTGAGGAATTGAGGGCCTCATGGAGACTCTGGTGATGATTTTTGAGGTAACCCAAGCAGCCAGGTTTCTATGTTTTTATGTTTTCTCTGTTTCTATGTTTTATGATGTTATGAACATAGTCTGTAGAAATATTTGGAAATATAGATAAATAAAATTATGCATAATTCAAAGAGTTATCTCTATTAACACTTTATAGTATCTGTGCAAAACCTTTTTCTATGCACAGAGAGTAGACATGTGGCAATAGAAGATTTAACATATATGTGATCTTGTGATTATGATGGTTCCATGAAATACTGCAGTTATCTTGCTAAGACACTAATATACATTGTGCATGCGATAAAGTTGATGTGCATAGTAACCCCACGTGATCGTACAGAAGCCACATTTCAGGGAGGCCAAGATTTAACTCCTTACAAGTTTGGAGACATATTATGTGCTACAGTATTATTGAAGAACTTTGGTATTTGTAAGATTGGGCTATATCCTTGAAAAAGATCAAGGGTTTGTGGTGGCATGTGACTGTGTGTATGTGCATGTGTGTGGATGTGTCTTAGTCCATTTTCTGTTGCTTATAACAAAATACCTGAAACTGGGTACTTTATACATAAGGAATTTATTTCTTACAGTTACGGAAGCAGAGGACTCCAGCGTTGAGGGTCTACCTCTGGTAAGGGCCTTCTTGCTGGTGGGGAGTCTCTGCAGAGTCCCAAGGTGGTACAGGGTATCAATCATATTGTAAGGCCGCTGAGTGTGGTAGTGTGCTAGCTCAGGTCTTTAGTTCTCTTCTTTTAAAGCTACCAGTCCCACTCCCATGATAACCTGTTAATCCATTAATGGATTAATGCACTCATGATGGCAGAGCCTTTATGACCCAATCACTTCTTGCAGGCCCTACTTGTTAAGATAGCCACATTGGGGATTGAATTTTAACATTAATTTGGAGGGAACAAATATTTAAACCAAAACATTATGCCTGTGCATAATCACATTATATATTTAGTAGCCTAATTTTTTCACTTAGTGTTGTAAATACTTTATCATATCATTAGATAGTATTAAAAGTATGATTTGAAATGGCTACATTACATTATATAAGTGGATCTACCTTAATTTATTTAACATCATTGGATACTAGGTAGTTTATAGTTTTATTTGTTTATCTTATTGTTGCTTTTCTAACTAATGCTGGGATGAATGTCCTCATCATTGTAGTTCAGACTTCTGTGAGGTTATTACATTGAGATCTCTCTCTCTCCCACTCTCTCTGTGTGTATGTATGTGTGTGTGTGTGTAAGACTTTTGATACATAATGGCAAATTGCTTTCCAGAACGATTTCTCTTGTTGACACCCCTTAGCAAGTTTAAATTGTGCTAATCTTAATATACCTTCACCTGCAGTAAGTCATAAAAAATTATAGCAATTTGCCAATCATGGGCATGAGTTATTGCCTTTCCTTGCATTAGATCACTTTTACAGTTTGTTTTTCCTTCTGCTTATTGACGATTGCATTTTTTACAAATTAAATCACATTATTTGCCTATTTTATTGAGCTATTTATTAATCTTATTAATTTGGAAGCACTTTAAAAATAATAATTGGAATTAATATTTTGGCTGGCATAAGTCATGAATGTTTCCATTTTTCTCCATTTCTATGGCTATCATCCCAGTAGAAGCCACCATTATTTCTATTCCATCTGCATTGCTTCAGTAGCCTAAATTCCTAACAGAATTGCAAGGATCTGCTTGATGTGGCCCCTCTCTACTTTTCTAGCTTTGTCTCGGGATCATTTTCCTCAATTTCTGTACTGATTTTCTTTTACTTTTGTCACCACTAATTGCCCCCACTTCCACCATGACTTCACACATCTTCCTGTTCCTGGCAAGCTTCATCTTCTCCATGGTCATTCTCACACACCTTTCCCTGTCTAAGTCCCTCTGGATTAGGGTTCCTTAAACATTCTCATAGCATCCCATTCTCTTTCTTCCTTATATTGAAAACAACTGTAATTAATCTAGATTTTCACTTTTGCAAACTATGTTTTGAACAATTACCTATATAACTTAGATGGGGTGGGTGATTGACACACACCGTTTTCATAGTTTTGCAAAAAAAAATGTACATATACTTATCTATTTTCTATGGGGAGAATTTAAAAAGTTAAAAGAGTCTCTCTGTGCTTCATGGGATGAATCATCCCTGAAGAGTAAAGGGCTCTGGAGTCTTAGAAATTATGTTAGAATCCTGAACCCACCATTTCTGAGCTGTTCAGTCACGGCCATGAGTTACTTAACCTCTTTGTGCTTTTCTCCTCTATTAAATGGCGTTGGCCAGGCATGGTGGCTCACACCTGTGATCCCAGCTCTTTGGGAGGTTAACGCAGATAGATCACCTGAGGTCAGGAGTTTGAAACCAGCCTGGCAAACATGGTGAAACCCTGTCTCTACTAAAAATACAAAAATTAGCTTGGTGTGGTGGCGCATGGCTGGAATCCCAGCTGCTCAGGAGGCTGATACAAGAGAATCGCTTGAACCCAGGAGGCAGAGGTTGTGGTGAGCTGAGATCACGCCACTGCACTCCAGCCTGGGCGATGAGAGCAAAACTCTGACTCAAAAAATAAAATAAATAAATAAATAATAAATGGGGTTAATTATATCTCTCTTTTCTGATTGCTGTGAATATTAAAGGAGGTAATTGATGAAGTCTTTAGCCTGGCACATGATAGGCACTATATAAAATGTTAGTCATTATCCTTTTCTTTGTCCTCTTTTCCTTCTTCTTCATCTTTGAACTTTATTAAGTGCTAACTCAGCAGAGCACAGTGCTAGATGGTATCTAGGGTTCTGTTTTTCTCCTAGGGAATTGCTCTGCTGGTTTTGAAGTGTTTCCTCTCACATAACAAGGTTACTTCTGATGACAGTTTGTGAAGCCTCTCCCATCACCTTGACATTCTTCTTTAGGAGTTGATGATATTTCATTTTTGCTTCCAGAATGGCAATGAGTATCTTTGTAAAGTAACATAATGTATCTCTGCTTCTCTTTTGGTGGTGTAACTTTTTGAGTACTAATACTCAGATCTGCTTTTCTTGACAGCTGGCAAACTTCCCCAGACTCTGCGAGGAAACAGAAAGGATTGTTGCTAACCACATTCGTGAGCGAGAAGGGAAGACAAAGGACCAGGTAAGGAGAGGTCTTTGGTGGGCATGGGGACGGTGGGAGGTCAAAGATCTCTGAAACATTGTCTGGTAGTTCCCAACAGTCACCCTGTCGCTTAAAGGGAAAAAAAAATGGTGGAACACAACTACGTTATATTTATTTTTACTTATTTATAAATTATACACATACTATATTAATATTTATATTAAAAATATGAGCAAATAAAAAGACTTCAGAAGAATGAGATGCAAAAGCAGTAATAAGAGTTTCATTATTTTTTTCCTCAATGTTTCATGGATCATACATACATACTACTTTGAAAACCACAAATTCAGGAACATACCACATTTTCTCTTTCAGACAGGAGTTCTTAACTTTTAAAGGGGTCCACAGATAGACTCCATAAGATTCACAAACTCCTAAAACATTATTTAAAATTCTCAGTGTTTTTATTTTTTTCTGAGGAGAGTGGACCTAGCTTTTCATCAGCTTATCCATATATCCTATGATTGAAAAAAAAAAGTTGAGAATTACTCTTTTAAACATTTCTATTTTGTGAATATATTTGGTTGGAAGGAGTGACCCTGAAATTGTTTTCTAATCCTAGCTCTGTGATTTGGAAATATTATTTTCAGTGAGGATAATTCATTTTAAAAAGTAAGGGACTAAATGGAAAGAATAAAAATCTTCTGAGGTTTAAATGGATTTTTCTTAGTTACTTATAAAACATTATAATGGGAAATACAAAGGGTTTTACATACCCTTGAATTCCATGACACAGCTGCACATGTGATCTTGTGGAGAGAACACTGGACTTAGGTCATGTGCTTGCCACAAAATAACACCATGTTCTTGTACAAATCAATTCTTTTGACTGTTGTTTTCTCATGTATGGCATTAGTATGTCAGCCTATATGCGCTCTGAAAGCCCCTGCAGTTTAGTATTCCAAGATTTTGTGATTTGAGTTGGAAGGAGGTGAGGGAGAAATAGGGAAAAGGAAGAAGACAAAAGAGAGAGGAACAAACCACAGGGAGAGACACACATAGCATATAGAGTGTATGTGGGGAAGAGGAGCGGGTGGGGGAGAAAAGGAAGGACAGAGGGATGGAGACCCAGCAGGTTGGGACATTTGTGAGTGATTCTAGTAACCACCTTTTCTCTGCTTGAGCTGTGAATTCATTTTCACTACTTTTTATCATTGTGTTTTGAAAGTTAATAATTATTTATAGTCTTTTCTTGTTTATCAGCTTTCACACTCTTGGATAGCTGCAATACCCAAAAGAGGAGAAAATAGACTTTGTGACGTAGTTGAGATAAACAAGTCAGTATTAACTCCTGAGTCAGTGAAATCAAGCCTAGAGCCAGATATGGAGCCCCAGGGCCAAAGGTTCTCCCTAATGTCTAAAGTCTTGGCCCCTCCTGGGCTGAGAAAACTTAAGTTCTTAAGAATCAGCTGTACTCCTGACCTTAAGTAAATAAGCTAACTGTTTAATTTAGTATCTTTTGTCCATAATATTCAAATGATAATAAATCTTACTTAACTCTTTGGGATCCTCTGTCAAAATAATATTGAAGAAAATATAGTATAATTATTTTTTAAACCATTTTAAATATTTCAAACCATTTAAAATATTTTAAATAACACATCCATGTCAGGTGTTAACGTCTTCATATTTCAGAGTTTTTGTTCTAGTGAAATGGCATGTTCAAACTTCACAATGTTGTAAGATTGTGGGGTCTGGGTTCTGACTATCTGACTTTGAATTCAAGCTCTGTTGTTTTTTGTGTCACTTCTGACAAGTTATTTGACATCTTTGCACTTCATTTTCCTCATCTTAAAAAGAGACAATAGTGATCGTTAACTCACAGGCATTTCGTGAGCATGGAAAGAAGTAAGCAAAATACAAGGCCAGGCGTGGTAGCTCACAGTTGTAATCCCAGTACTTTGGAAGGCTGAGGCCGGCTGGTTGCTTGAGGTCAGGAGTTTGAGACCAGCCTGAGAAACACGGTGAAACCCTGTCTCTACAAAATTTAAACAAAATTTAAATAATATATATATTGTTTTATATATATTAATATAATATTAATTCAAGGAAGAATTGCCTTTTCTAATTTCAAGGGAAATTGTTTTCAATCTGTAACTCAGATACGATTAATTTATTCCCCAAGTGGAAGATAGCGCAGGCATCTCCCTACTAAGTCACAGTCTCAGGTGGTCTGGTCCAACAGTTATCAAGTGCCTAGTCACAGCTGGTAGTGATCACCTCTAATGCAGACTTGTGTGGCATAGCAGAAATATGCTTGGTTTTGGTAGTGTGGACATGTCATTTTGGATAGATCTCACATTTGAATTCTGGACTCTGTGCTGCCTGGGGCCATGTGGTACGTTTAAAGTATCCAGTCAGACAGAGCGACCCATATCCTCAGGCCTCTGTGCCTGAGCAGCTCTGGGGCATTCTCAGAGTTTTCTTTTTTCTTTAAAAAGTAGAATTACTACCAACTTCTGATCTGGAAGCTTTGTGGGAAAAAAATCTTCAAAATTAAAAATATGGAAAGCCATATATCTCTCTGTAGCTTTTTCTTAAGCAGCAGTTTTCTGAATGTCTGAGTGTACCAGCTGCTTGTCTTGGTGTTCCCATACATGTAATTGCATGTTGAAGCAGTGGACTTTCTGGGTGATTACTGCTACCAGGGGTAGCTTTACATTTCTTCAACTAAATATTCAATAACTGTGGGTGAAAAAGGCAGTGAGAATCTCTGAGAAAGTGAAAAAATGAGAAAAAAAATGGGCTGTTTTTCTTTTCATCCCCCATATGTGACCTGGCTCTTTTCCTAGAGTGAACACAGACTCCCAGTTTCCAGGAATATGAATGAGAACAGCCATAGCTTTTATTTTTTTCCACTTTTTTCCTATACTGCAGTCCAAGTTAATGTGTGTGCATGTCCAAAAGATATTCATGACAACCTTTGGCGATGCTGAGAATTATGTAGATATTTTGCTCCTTATGGTGGCAACAGTGTATTTATGTTTAAATATTACAGTTTATTGGTACAAACTTTTGGCCAAATGGATTTGGAGTAAACAATTTAATAGAATCTGGCTTTATTGTTGGGAGAAGAGAGGCAAAAATACAACTAATCCAATAATGAGCATGCTTCCCAATGTTTCAGTTTTCTTCAAGATATGAAACACAACTGTATCTGACTGTGAAGTTTTTTTCATACAAGTATGATGTTATTGACCCAATAGCTCCCATTCCTTGACTTTATTTTTGGTAGTGGGAGTGGATTTGGAGTGAACTTTTAAATCCTTTTTTGGCAGGTTCCCTTGTGACTCTCAGCAAGATTTGGTCAGATGACTGGTTGAGATTAGCCACAAAAGCAAAGCCTCAGAGCCCATAGCAGTGGGTTCTGAGTACAAAACAGGAACAAGTGGCCACATACTAATTATATATATGAGAATAAATTGCTCCCTTGGAAGTTAACTGTTCTTGGCCAGGTGGTGGCTCATGCCTGTAATCGCAGCATTCTGGGAGGCCAAGGCGGGTGGATCACCTGAGGTCAGGAGTTCAAGACCAGCCTGGCCAACATGGTGAAACCATGTCTCTACAAAAATACAAGAATTAGCCAGGCCTGTTGATGGGCACCTGTAATCCCAGCTACTTGGGAGGCTGAGGTGGGAGAATCACTTGAACCCAGGAGGCGGAGGTTGCAGTGAGCTAAGATCATGTCATTGCACTCCAGCCTGGGAAACAGAGTGAGATGAGACTCTGTCTCAAAAAACAACAACAAAAAAAGAGAGTTAACTGTTCTTCAAGCCTGGTAGATAGTTACATAATTAAAGCCACAAATATTTATTGGGCACACTAGGTTCTAAGTTCTAAGGATAAAACGGTGAACAAGATAAACATAATCCCAGCTTCTACAGTCTTGCAGGGAAGAGAAACATTAAACAAAAAATATATAAATAATTAATTATATTTGTAGTAAATGCCACAAATAAGTATAGGGTGCTCTATAGATATATACATACACACACACATATATTTGTATATATAGTATATATATATACATGTACATATGCATATGTATGTATACATGCATACATATATACTCGTACATATGTATATACATCTATACTCATACATATATGTATATGCTTATATATGTATACATATACATGTGTATGTATGTATATATGTGAACACATATATGCATATATATACATATGTGAATATATAGCACCCTATATTTATTTTATATAATACATAATTTTATACATATACATAATTTTATATATGCATATAATTATGATATATAGACTATATGAGAGTACTAGTACAGTTCAACCTGGTCTTGGGTTGGGTAGGGGTAAGGATCAGGGATGGCTTTCTTGAGGAAATACCCACATGTAGAATATGTCTGTGAACTGTTATCATGAGGACTGATGCACTCAAATGCTACCTTCAGTGAAGGGAGGCAGCAAACAAATACTCACAGTAGTCACCAAAATTTATCCAACAAAGTCGAAGCACAGAGCTCTGGAGATATTCAGGCAGAGATTTGTAAACTCTGTGTTTCCCCCTCTCAGCAAATCTCAGCATCCTAGAAAGAGACAGGACTCAGCTGGGAGAATACAAGGCATGTAGGAAGAGGAAGTCAGTTTTGAATATCTCTGGAATAATACCCTCTGTTTTTGCAGGTTGTGGTTGCTCCACTTCCCTCTTGTTTTCCCTCAGGCTCCTTGTCTCCCCATTGAATACTATTTTCCACAGAGGGACCTTCCAAGTCTTTGACTTAGAGATTATGAATGTCTTATGATTAGAATATTTTCATATTGCCTGGGACATGTATCCAGTTTACTCCATTACAAATCTTCATTTAATTCTCATTATGTTTCAGGCACTGTTCTAGGCACTGGGGTTGTAACAATGGCCACGACAGATGAGGTCTATATAAGAAATATGTAAAAACTTGCTATGTTAGCTAGTGTTAGTGCTGCAAAAGAAAATAAGGCAGAATAACAATAGAGAATAAAAAGAGTGCTAGTTTAAATAGAATGGTCAGGGAAGATCCTCTGATGAGTGATATTTTAGCAGAGATCTGACATTACTACTATTACTATTATTATTATTAAGAGATGGGGTTTTGCTGTGTTGCCCAGACTGAAATACAGTAGCTATTCATAGGCCTGATGATGACTCACTACAGCTTTGAACTCCTGGGCTCAAGTGACTCTTTCACCTCAGCCTCCAGGGTAGCTGAGATTATAGGCACGCACCACCATGCCCAGCTTCTGATTGATGTTTGAATTTAATGATTTATTTGTATGTTGCCTTTTTGAATTGTCCGACGAAATGCTTCTCTTGAAATGTGTAAAGCATCTTGAGATGGTTCTTTAAGCTGATAAAGGTAGAAGAGGAGAGAGAAAACAAGAAGTGAATTACTAATTTGTGGCTGATATATGATGTCTGCAAAAGCAGTAAGCTCAGAGCAACCCCTCATGGGCCTTCCTGCCACACATCTTTTTATTTATGCTGGCCGTTCTTTTGAACACTATGCCTACATTTTAGAGAAATCAAATAATTCTTGATTCTGTATTAAGTTAGCAAATAGCCTATACCTCTGTATTAAGTTAGTGAATAGTATACGCCTATGCATATAAATAGTCTATGCTATTTTCTTCATGTGATACCAGATTTACTTTTTAGTAGATTTTTAACTTACAAATTTAGAGTGTAAAATTATGAGTCTAATAAAGAAAAGTTAAGTTTACTTTTCATTCTAATTGAAGTATCCTTTAAAAAATTACATAAAGGTAATTAATTTGTGGGCAATTACTGAATTTAATATTTGAGAATTTTTAGATTGGTTTTCACTGAAGTGTTTCTCTTTGACTTACAGGTATTGCTATTGATTGACATTCAAGTCTCTTACATCAATACCAACCACGAAGACTTCATTGGCTTCGCAAAGTACGTGAAACACTTGATTGTCACATGCATTCCTCCGGTTGATCTGTCTCAAACACACATTGTGAATTTTTGCTACAGTTTCACCACCTTTTGAGAGTACAATTTGTGTCAAGATTAACTTTCAGTTTACTTATTTAGGAAGTCTGAGCTCCGTGGTCATAGGGCAGGGATATTTACTATTCTCTCAATAAAGTAGTTGGCTCTATTATGCTACATATGAAGTCATATATGCCTTAGATACTCATCATCTTATCATTTTTGGATGATGTTCTGCAGTTTGTACTTGATCTCCTATAGATAAGTGGTAGTTAATGCACGTTTAAAATTTTGAGTGGAATAGTTTTTCACATAAATTTGAGGTATCACGTGTAATTTACAGGATACAAACTATTTAACTTTTCTAAGTGAGAATCTAGAGGCCTGTTTTTTTTAAAACTTTCCTTTGTGAAATTTATGTAATCTGTCAGGATGAATATTTTCTTTTCTATAAAGTGTATATATAAATATTGCCATGCTTCCTATACATTATCATGCAAACATTATGGTTAGTTACTCAGAATTGGCTGTTTATTGTGTGACATTTTTAAGAACCTGAATTCACTATTTTTTCCTGCCCATTAGTGAAACCAATTTTTGTTTGAGTTAAATAATCTTGATACTACCTCTAAAATATATTTTTGGCATTTAAGTGGTTCCAACTTCAAATATATAAAATATAGCCTATTTTATATAAAATGTAAAATAAAAGAGTCTATGTACTTTTACTTAAACTGACTATTCAAGAACAGGGACAAATAAAAAATAAAACGTGACAAAATGTTAAGCTAATTTATTTTATTACATTCTGACTGGAAGAAACAGATATGCAGACCCTGTAACCTAAACTAAACAGTGGCCTGAGGAATTTATAGTCAAGTTTTAGGGAGAAAAAGCCCAATTATCCAACAGAAAATTATCTTATCCTAAATTTGGCTGTGGTTGTGATAGTCTAGCCAATTGTGTAAATATATTTTGCATCTAGTGGCTATTACTAGTGAGTGGCAGATAAGTTTTCTTCCACCGTTTTCTGTCCGTAGTATACATGTAATCTTGTTAGAACCCAAAGATAAGTATATACCCTGGTCTAGTTTTCTTTGAAGCCACACTGCCTATGCCCGCTTCTTGATAGGTATTTGCTCCACAGGCATTTTGCACAGGCTTGCCCCCCTCTCTTTAGCTCCATGACTCTCACCATGTGCATGTTCCTTTCCTTCTGCAGAATCACCTAGACTGTAATGTGCATCCTTATCCCTAGATCTGGAAAGGGATCTGAGAATTTTTTCCAGGTCTCCTCCACAGTCAGTGAACTCCAGGTAGCCTGTGCCAAGCTCTACTCTAGTTTCTACAGGGGAGGGGGTGAAGAAAAAGAAAAAACTTTTTGTATTTTCATAATTGAGATGTATAGAGACACACATGGAAGAATTTAAACTGACACATTCTTCATTTTCCTCACTGCTTCTCTGAGGAGTTTAAAGGACAAACAAATCCTTGAAACAGTTAAAATAACAGGAATGCTGCCTTTAAGGATGATTTTCATGGATTATAAATGCCAGTTAGGTTCTTACGAAAACGTAGATGTTGATGTAAACTTGACACAATAACATAAAAGCAGAAAGGATGCTGCTTTGTTGTGGTACCCCAATTAGAGGGGAAAATGTAGAAAAAGTCATAATCTATTTAGAAAGGTTCAAGTTTAAACATATTATATAACCCGTGCTTCAATTTAAATTTCATTTTTATACTCTTCTTGAAACTTTTTTTTCTGTGATAAATGAGCTAGAGTTTCTTTTTCAATAATTTTCAATATTTGCTGTCTTAGAAGCTGTTGGACTACAGTTTTATATTGATCATATTGATTTATAAATGATCAAGGGCATGTGATTTTTCAAATTTAATACTTCCAAACACAGTCTTTTAATGTAGTCTCTCTGTAATCCAGGTGACTGGTTCTGTTTTTCCAGCAGTGAGATAGACTATGAATCTTTAATGATACTGGGGAGAAAAAGAAGCATAGTTAAAACTGCTTTAGAAATCCAGCAACTCTACACATTTCTCATCTAATTTAAACTGCACACATAAGCCTTCTTTAAAGTACTGTTCTGGGAGTCAACAGTCTAGGTTATTTTTCCAGGTTATGCCACTGATGAGCTTTGGGTTTTGGCAAGGCACTTAGCCTTTCTATATCTGTTTACTGATGTGTCAAATGGAATAATAATCCTTGTCTTGTATACCTTTCAGGATTGTCAGAAGATCAAATTAATGAAGTTATGTGGAAATGCTTTTAAAAAAACTGTGGTGTAGTCTATAAAAGTGAGAGATCCTTTCTCTCTCTCTCCTCTTTCTCTTTCCCCATACACGCTCGTGCATGTGTGCACATACACACACACATTTGATTACTACATGAACCATTTTACTTTGTGATGAAGTTACAATGACTTAAGTATGATTGCCACTGGAACATTTTTTAGTTGCTAATATCATTATCTCTAAATGTGATATTTTGCCCTGAGATTCAGAGGTAAATGTCCTTTCCATTAGTATGTCGACTTGGAGTCGACATGGGGTGATTATGAAGATGAAGAAATGTTCATTTCAAAATAACTTTGAGGGGTTGTGGTTTTTTTGTGCTTTTAAAAATTAAAAAAATATGGTTGTAGCTATAAATTTTAAAGTTGGCAAGAATGCTGTTTCCATCAAGGAAGAAAAGTCAAGCCATATTTGAAGACAATTATGTAAGTATTTTTAAGTTCCAAAGACAGAAAATTAAGGTCTGGGGTTGAAGAAAACAAGCATTTGTTTCATGAGATTTTTAGAGAGTTGCCAAAGAAGAAAGAACTGCCGCCTTAGATTTATAGGATGGTGATGTACATAGTACTTTACACACGTAATTTTTTTCAACTGGGATGACTTTTTGTTCTAATTTTTTTAAAAAAGGAAAATAAATTGCTAAAATAGGATTAATAAAATATTTAGTTTCAGAGTAACATTCAGGACATCTCAAAGTTCTTCCCTCTGTTATAGAATTCACACTGCCATGTTGAATATGTGACACTTTTTTTCCATCTTCTAGTTATTTGTTAGACATGCACTGTAAAATATGTACCATGTGTAATGTGTCCAAATAAGCACTGCTCTGGGCTGGCTTTGGAATTTCCTGGCTTCTAAATGCTCTTTTAACTATAATATAGTTTCCGAGCCTGAAAGTTCAGTATTTCAGAAGAAAACGTCAACTTTCCTTGTGATTTAAGGATTTTAATTTATCATTCTCCTCTTTAGAAAAAAATCCCTAAATTACATCTATTTGTACATAATATAACTAGTTTTTGCTATCTAAGAAAATAGGAACTGGCCCAATTGTTCCTTCATTTACTTCCCCTCATCCTCAGTAATCCTCACTTGAACAAAAAGGCAAGCTTGTTTGTGGAATGCCTTGGGAAGTGAAATTTCAAACTCCTCTGCTCTTCTTCATTTGTTCTGACACAATTTGCTTTGTGAGTTACTAGGATTTATGCAGTCCAATGGTTAAAGAGAAAGATGGGCTATAGATATATGCCGTTAAAATAATACCTCTATACACCACCAGCAGCAGACTAATGTCTGTTTGTTTTTCAATCCGCTCAGTAGGTCTCAACACCTGTTTTCTCACAGTTGAAATGACACAGTGTGCAGATTGCAGTTCTTGTTATATGAGCACCATGAAAATTCTATGGGTCCTAAGATTCGTTATATCTTTTTCCTGATCCTCTGGAATGCCTCTGTTGCTGTTTTACTAAAGGCAGTGCATTTGAACCTTGCCACTAAATTCCAGAGAAATCTTAGTCTTTCCCTTTACATTCTTAGTTTATTTTTCCCTAATGCATAATTATATTCTATTATAATGTTTCTAGTTCCTATTCTTACATGAGAATGTTCTCTCTCTTGAGGAATCAAAACTTAGTTATTGGAATATTAAAAGATCCGTTTTTTGACTCACATGCAAACTTAGGAATTAAATGTTTGGTTTCCTACTGAGATTGTTGTCAAGTAGAAATACAGGGGTGAGCAACTTGAAAGGACATCATTCATATCACCTGTTCAAATAAGTTATAAATTCCAATGTTCCAATCACCATTTTAAAAATAAGTGGACTTCCACTTTTCTCTTTTTTTCTTCAAGTATGTTATTTTAAACTTCCTCTTCATCCTTACCATGAATCTTAGGAGATAAGTGAGCCTTCTTTTATAGGCTCCCAAGTTCTGTAAGATTTTCTTATGTAATAATTAGCCTGAGACTTCACTAAAGATCCTAGAGGAGGAACAGACATCGTTTCTTCTCCCTTTGGCTTCAGTCTGATTGGACAGTGCCTGGACTATCACAGGGTAACCTGTGATAAGTTACACTCTTGGAACTCTTGTGAAGTGTTCGTAATCTTTCTTGGATAATATAAAAGAACAGTCTAAAAGAGCTTCTTTACTCTGTAGCACTGTTGCACAATAGAACTTTCTGAGATGACAGAACTATTGTATAATCTGTGCTGCTCAATGCAGAAGCCACTAGTTGTATGTGGCTATTGAGCAGTTGATATGTGGCTAGTGCAATGAAGGAAATACATTTTTAATTTAATTCAATCTAATTAAAGTGTTAATCTGGCTACCAGCTACTACATTGGACAGCAGAGCCCTACAGTATGGTGAATCCAGCTGATGGTTCTGGCACTTTCACTGTGGGTCTTACTTTACTGACAGCTTAGTGGTGACCTTCAGTGGTAGCTACTAAAAGAGAAAAAGCAAGGAGACCTCTTAATTGCTGATAAACAAGTCTAAAAGAGCTTCTTTACTCTTTAGCACTGTTGCACAATAGAACTTTCTGAGATGATGGAATTATTGTATAATCTGTGCTGTTCAATACAGAAGCCACTAGCTATATGTGGCCATTGAGCAGTTGAAATGTGAGTAGAGGTAGAGGTACACCCTGACATTTCCCATGGAATCTACATCTGGAAAGGACTTTCCATTTCCTTAGTGCATCTGAGCCCTCTTTCAGTGGCATTAGAATGTGCCCCTTCTTCTTTCTCATCTTTCTTTCACTTTTCAGTTCACTGCAATCTAGTTTCTACCACACCATTCTACTGAGACTGCCTTTGGCCAGGACAAAACCATTAATCCAATGGAGAATTCTGAGCCTTTCATTTGACATTATTAAACATTCCTTGTTGAAGAGATCTGTTCCTTTGTTTCAATAACCTCCCACTCTCCTGGTTTTCCTCTTTTCACTCTAGCCACTTCTCAGTCTTAAGGAGCTCTTCATCTTCTGATCCTGGCTTAAGAACTGTTCTTTAATCAGTTTTCCTCCCTAGACCCCCTTCTTTTCTCACTCACTGCATTATTCCTAACTGATCTTACCCACTCCAGTGGTTTTAGTTGCCAAGTTTATCTGATGACTCCAAATCTAGATTTTCATTTCAGGACTTTTCACTGGACTGTGTACCATATTCAGATGTCTACTGGACATCTCTACTTGTTTATCCTAGAGCAGCCTCAACCTTTTAGTCCCAAACTAAACTCATCTGCTCTTATAATTGATAACTTCTTTGTTGCTCCCACTTTCTATGGATGACACCTCCCAGTTCTATTCTTTGCTCCTTATTCCCCTCACGTCTTTGTCTCCATCCATCTTTAGAAAGTTCATGTGATTCTATCTCCATTATATTTTTTGAATTCATCTATTTCTTTCTATCATCATTGCCACTACTAAAGTTAGTCCTCTCTTACTTGTGTTACTACAACAGCCTCTTCCCCCAACCCCCATCATGCTCTTTCTCCTTCCTCCTGAGATTCTCTGTTACTTTCAGAATAAAGTTTAAACTTATTGATGTAATTTCCAAGGCTCTCTATAATCTGTCTCCTGCTTACCTCTTCAGCCAGTTCTATTGTCACTATTCCTCTTTACTCCCTAACTCCATGCTTCAGCCAGTCTGGCCACTTTGAGATCCCTAAATATACCATAATTTTGCTTTAACACGTGCCTGTGATATGCTTCCTCAAATTACTTAGGTTTCCTAGTACAGATGAACATTGATAGTCTGGTTGGAAATAATGCTGGCATCAAAACAGAATTCCATAACTATTTCTTAAGATACTACCATAAACACTCTGCTACATAGTGTTAGTGGTGAGAGAGGTAGAAATACCAAGATTAATGCTCTTGGCTATCAAGGAGCAGGTATTGTTGGAGACCCAACTATGACACAATCTTGTATATAAAATACAGGCACAGACCAAGGCTTTGGAAGTGCATGAAAAGGAGAGATAACTGGAGGTTTCTAAAAAGGCATAATTCAGACATGGTACTTGACTGGATTTTTAAAACTGGACAGGACTCCAGTAGTCAGAGAGAGGGGGTCTGGGTTGGCTGCTTCCTGTCTTCTCTGCTTGAGTCAATATTATGCATTTCAGGGAACTAATTTGTACTAAAATGTCGCTCTGATCATGTCACTTGCTGGCACAGAAACATTGAATGTTTTCTGCTGCCTTCAGAGTAACAGCCAAATTCTCCATAATTGGCCCCAGCATACAGTAATTGTACTAGGTGGCTTTTAAAGTCACTTACAAACCCCAGTCTATGATTGGATAATTCTGTCCTAATAGTTTTATTCTCCATAACTTCCCCATATGCCTTACGGCTTTTCTACCTCCCGGCTTTGCTAATACCAGTCTATTCTCTTAAAATGTAGTCAGGTGTCTTCCTTTATTAAAGTTTGTCTTCTTTTCAAGTTTGCTGCAAACATCTCAGATCATATCACCTGAAATTATATTTCTTGTCTCTAAATATTTTTTTTTTTTTTTGAGACAGAGTTTCGCTCTTGTTACCCAGGCTGGAGTGCAATGGCACGATCTCGGCTCACTGCAACCTCCGCCTCCCGGGTTCAGGCAATTCTCCTGCCTCAGCCTCCTGAGTAGCTGGGATTACAGGCACGCGCCACCAGGCCCAGCTAATGTTTTGTATTTTTAGTAGAGACGGGGTTTCACCATGTTGACCAGGATGGTCTCGATCTCTTGACCTCGTGATCCACCCGCCTCGGCCTCCCACAGTGCTGGGATTACAGGCTTGAGCCACCGCGCCCGGCGTCTCTAAATATTCTAACATAACAATTATGATGGTATAGGATTTATCTGATAAATGGTCATACATCATAGACAAGGATAGAAGAGACTGTGCAAAAAGGATTTGAGCCAAGAGGTAACATTAGGGGTTCTCTGATTGTCTTCTAATATACTCTTATTTTTTTTTTTTAAGTTTAAACTTCTTGTTATATGTTTTTATAATAATTGTGTCTCAGCATACACCAATTTGGTTCTATGTTTTAGTGTTCTGGCAGAGCCTTTCACAGTGACTTGTGTGTAGTAGGAATTTATATGATCAACAACAAATGTGTGTATGCACACACACACACTCACATATAAGAAGAAGATATGGGTAATTATATCCCACATTTAAAACAGAAGCACTTTTTTTTGGCTTTCTATTACATCCTCACATATTTATTCATATAGATTTAGTTATTTGTTATTTTTTTATGTATGCATATCATTATTTGTACCAGATAAATCATAGGCTTTCGATTACAAGAACCATACCTTATTCATATTTTTATCTTCCACAGAGTTGATGCCCTTCAGTTTTTGATTTATGTTAAATGAAAACACTATATATAGGTATGTCTTATAATATTTCCAAGTTAGTTAAGTAACTATATCCAAGAACATGTCCAAGGGCTCAAGTTAACTTGCAAGTCCTTGCAGGTTTCCTCATGAACACAGTTTTAAATACATGCTTTGAAATACTCTCAGTTCAATAATTATATCATACCGAAGAATTATGACAAAGAATCTATTCTAAGTAGGCAGGCTATTTTTTATTTTGTTGTTTTTGAAGTAACCTCAAATAGCTAAATACATCATTTACAATAGAATGTTTAAGGTTATGGGGCCAATTGCTGCAAAAAGATTATTTTTTAGGTGGAAAATAGAGGCAACTTAGTGTTTTTTCTAACTCTAGTATTTAAAATGGGCTTATAAAGTAAATTTTTTTCTTTCTGCATATTCTTACAAGTGGTAGATCCTAAATATGCATTATTTCATAGATGGAAACTCTGTCAATGGACATGGTCTTTAGTATAGCTAATAAGCTTCTGAGAGTAATTTTGCATCTCAAGCAATATTGGACCTAAAAGGAACCTAAAAAACAGCTCATTTAGTTCCTTAGCCCTTCTCTCTACCTCCGTTTCTGTCTGTCTCTCTTATGAAGCACACATACACGTTTTATAGCTGAGAGACTGAAGTCCATTTTGATCAAACTTTTTGCCATAGGCAGCAAAGGAGTCGTTAACAATCTCTGCCTTTTGCTTTATGTTCAGCTTCTTTTCCCTTAAGTGATATGAAGGGGACTGACACATAATTTAAGAATCCCCAATAATTTGTTCAAAGTAAATACCTGTGGGTCTACAACAGTTTGAAAGTTTTCACTACTAGTCAGTGCTTTAGTAAAAACATTTCTCCTTAAACACAATTATGGTGCTTGGAAGAGATAACCATGACCTATGAAGATGTCATGATCTCATTATAATAGTTTTTCCATTTATTCCTGGAAGACTGGGGAGCTTGGAAGACACTGGAAAGGTGACATTTAATGTGGAAAAGAAAGTAAGGAGGAGATCCGAAGCACTTAGGAGAGTGATACTGAAGATGCTCTGTGTGCCAGGGCATGAGGGCAGCCAGAGGGCGGTGTGGGCACATTGGATCCTGGTTACCTCTTTCACAGCCTCACCTACCAGACCTGAATAATATAGATTTAGATTGTTCAGAGAAATAGTTAAAGAGGAAATAATTTCATGGTAAAATAAGAGGATTAACCATTTAACAGAAAGCTAGAAATATTAAAAGAAAAGGAAGAAGTTGAAATTAGCAAATTTAAAATTGAAAACCAAAAATATACACAAAATATTTTTAGCAACCAAATACAGTGTGGCCTTTCACCACTCACCCCCTGCCCACCCTCAGTGGAATGTAGTGTTTTTTCATGAGTTTGAGTGAAGGAAAGCAGCTTAAATGTATCTGAGGAGTTTATTAAAAGCTGTTGTTTTGACTAGCCATTCCAAGTGTGGTATTGATTTCTAACTTGTTACTGCAACATAACATACCATCACTTTAAACAGTTAACTGAGGTCTTTAGTCTTCCTTTTCTCTATTTTAGACTATTTCATTCATCTCCAAAACAGTTTCCACAAACTATTAAATAGCCTGTAAGAATACTGAGTATTGCTGATCTTCCCAGAATAACCAAAATGAGTTGTATTTCTTATATTGATAGATGTTTTTTAATGGCTCTATCAAAAGAAAGCCTTTCTCCTTTTGAGGGATAGAGTAACCTAGTGATGAAATGTGTGGGCTCTGTTAAGTTGTTGGAGTCCAGTCTGGCTTTTAACCCACTGTATGTATGTCCAAAATGGGGGTTACAATGGCATCAACCTCATTGGGCTTTTCATCCAACAGATATTTCGTGAAGCCAATCATGTGCCACGTCCTTTGTAGGCCCTGGGGATATAGCAGTGAACAAAACAGACACAAATACCTGCTCATGAGGAGCTTATAGTCTAATGGAAAGAGGCAGACAAACACAAAAAATAAATACACCCTGTAGTGTGTTGGAAGGTGAGAAATGCCAGATAGAAAAATCAAACAGGATAATGTGGATGACAGTCCTGGAGGAAGGGAGGGATGCAGCTATAAATAGGGTGGTCAGAATAGGCAAGACTTGAAGGAGATGTTGGGAACCATGCAGATAAAAAGGGGACGCATATCCTAGGCAGCTAGCTTGCTAAAACACTCTTAAGTGGGAATGTGGTGGGGGGGTTTGAAAAAGAGCAGGCGCCAATATGACTGGAACTCTTCAGGGAATGAGGTGAAGGGTAGGAGGAGATGAGTCAAAGAGGCAGGGGTGGGGGTTGCTTGAGTAGGGCCTTGTAGACCCTTGTATGGACTTTGGCTTTTACCATTAAGTGGAATAGTGTTGTTGATGTAGTAGAGGGTTTTGAGCAGAAGAGTGACACAGTCCTTCTAAAAGTATCACTCTGGTGTCTGTTAAGAATCGACATCAGGGAGACAAGCGTGGAAGCAGAGGCCAGAGAATAAATGATTACAGTGATCCAGTTGAGGGATGACAGTGTCTTGGACTAAGATGGGACCAATAGAAGTGATGAAAAGATGGTTAAATGTTATATGTGTTACATATAAGAAAGTAGTCAACAGCATTTTCTGATGGTCAGATATGGGTTGTGAGAGAAAGAGGAGTTAAAGATTTTGGCCTAAGCACTTGGACTTATGGTATAGATTTGCCAGTAATTGGCCGGGCACGGTGGCTCACGCCTGTAATCCCAGCACTTTGGGAGGCCGAGGCGGGTGGATCACGAGGTCAAGAGATCAAGACCATCCTGGTCAACATGGTGAAACTCCGTCTCTACTAAAAATACAAAAAATTAGCTGGGCATGGTGGCGTGTGCCTGTAATCCCAGCTACTCAGGAGGCTGAGGCAGGAGAATTGCCTGAACCCAGGAGGCGGAGGTTGTGGTGAGCCGAGATGGCGCCGTTGCACTCCAGCCTGGGTAACAAGAGCGAAACTCTGTCAAAAAAAAAAAAAAAAAAAAAGAATTGCCAGTAATTAAGAGGAAGAAGGAAGACTGTGGATGGAGCAAATTTTAGGGGTGATTTCAGGAGTTCAGTTTTGGCATATTAAGAATGATATGCCCATTAGATACCCAAGTGCTGATGTTAAGTTGTTAAAAACATGAATGAGTCCAGAGTTGGGACTTATACATGTTTGGATCTACATGGCAGATCCAAACCAGGGATGCATTAAAGGAGTTGTCAGAATATATTGGAATTCAAAGCAATGAGACTGGATATCACAAAGACTTTGTGATGTGGAGCCATACTACTTGGTACTACCACTTATTAGCTGAGTGACTTTCAGGAAGTTGCTTAGCTTCTCTCCTCGTCTATGAAACAAGAATAATCATCATAACTATTTCATGGGGTTGCTGTGAGAATAAAAATGATTAATATCTATAAAGCACTTAGAACATGGTATATACTCAATAAGCATTAAGTTAATTTCCTTTACAACTCTTCTGTCTACCTGTGGGACATTGAAAATATGTCAACTCATATGTTATTAATGATACAATGCTGCTCTTCTTTCAGTGGTGTTATTATATTTTTGGTTTATGTGCTACTAGGAGTTATGTGCTATTAGGAGTCCATTGAGTTGGTTTTACTTACAGAATTAAACTCACCTGGAATTTCAGTATTAGGTCTGCCTCCATTGATTTCTTTTAAGCCTGTTTATATTTTAGTATTTGTTACTTGTTCAGGAAAAAATCGTATGTGTCTCTTCAGTGCTGCTTTCCTTTGCTTTTCTTAGTGCTCAGCAGAGGAGCAGTCAGGTTCACAAGAAAACCACAATTGGAAATCAGGTAGGAATTGCATAAGAGAATCAGTGTATGCATGCCCCAAAGAATTTGAACTAAATCGCTTGATTGACTATTTTTTTAATGCAAATTAATCATGTGCAAATTTTGCTTGAAATGCAGCTTTTCATTTTATTTTGTTTTTGCTTTTATAAAATTTTGGAGCGAATTGCATTTTTTTGGGCTATTTTCTGCAGTTAACCATAATGATTTATTTTAAATAACCTTTCTGCTACTTGCTCTGCATTTCAAATTTGACTCCTCGTGTCCTATTTTGCTTGCTTATATTACCCCTAAGTTTAATTTAACATTGAATTTGTGAGTCAGTTGAAGGTTAAAATGTGGTGAGTAGTTGCATGAGCTTTCTGGGGCTGCTGACTAGTTCACACATTTGCACAGCTTGGTATCAGTGAAGGGACAGCTCAAGAAGAAGGCAGTTGGTGGATTTAATCTCTGCCACACTAAATTCCTGTTGGTTAATGAACGTGTTAATTCCTAAGAAGATCTGATCTTTCGAGTTTTTGTGTTTTTGGGCTGACCAGCTGTCTCTGACTAATAGCGCTCTGCAGAGATTGTATTAACTCAACAGTTTGCTGTTTCTTTTATGTTTATGTGATAATGAATATTTGCATTGTTATTTCTTTTCAAGTCAAAACAATGATGGTTTTACAGTTTTTAAAAAACGTTCAGAGGTACAATTATTGAACAAATTGAAACCTCTGCTCTAGATTTTTTCCCCATTGTTTTGAAAGGAGAAGAGGTAATAACAGACTTTATTTTAAAAACTTTTTTTCTGAACTAAAGCATATAATTCTTTGCTATTTCAGGGAACCAATCTTCCGCCTTCAAGGCAAATTGTACGAGCTAAGTTCTGTAAGCTTTACTGTTGCTTTTTCATTTAGCTTCCCAAGGGCACAGTTTGTCTTTAACTGATTAACTCGACTAGCGCTTGCTACTAATTTTTTTTAAACTTAGGTTGTCTTGTCCATAACACCCTATCATTGAAATAAAAATCCTCTTAAGAGGGTTCATCCCTTCACTGCTAATAACTTGCTGTGATTGAAAGGTATGAACTAGTAAATTCTAAAATGCTATAATAATAAACCCTTAACACTGTGGGTGCTTTGATGTTTCTCTAATTTTAATGGGCCTTAAAATAATTAAAATCATTAATGATCTTCATCTCTGTCCTTTTTTGCTATGTTGTTATGAAGTGTAAGCATTTCTCTTCCCCTTGTATGATAATATTTCCAATAAATGTAGATGATACTTCTAAAAGGTGGGTAAATATTGAATATCTGATTTTGCTGTGTTTGTCGATAAGCCTACCCAATTCCAATTATTTGCATTTGTTTAAAAAATAATAAAACAGAAAAGCAAAGTTATATTGATGGTCATTTTATATGGCTATAGAGTTAAATCTTTGAAAACCAGATATTGTGTCTTCTTTTATGGAAGTGTAGAAACATTGTCAAATGACTAGTCATAGGCATTTAGAAAAAAAAAATTAAACTCTAATTTCTACCATGGATAAAGCAGGCTTATTCTTCCAACTATGCACAGGTTAAGAATGAGATTGGAGCATGGGTCAATTATTTGCTCCATGATATTTTGGGAAGACACAGGTTTTGGACCTAGACAGTTCTAGGTTCAAATTCTGTTCTGTCACTTAGGAGTCATGTGGCCTGGGACAAATTGTGCCTGAGTTTGCTCAGCTGTGTGATGGGAGGAATAGAAAATATCTCTCAGGGTGATTGTGGGATTCAGAAATGATATATATAATGAGGTTTGCAGCCCATTACCAGATATGTGCCCTGTAAAGAATAGAAATGTTACTCCCAGAAGTTAGGTGCTGTTTCTTCAAATTCTTGGGAGAAAAAGTTTTAGTACAAGAAAATTATAAAAGTTATAAAGTGAGAACAATAAAACACCTGGGAAAATTAGAAGCTGTGGCAGTTATTCTGATGTCTGCAATGCCCAGATTATAGTTAGAAATGATGTAAAGGATTTACCTATAAAAGTTTCCTCCTAGTCAGAAGCATCTCTTAGCTCATAGAAGTATATACATATAGAAAAAGCAGTAGTGCAATAGCATAAATGCATACTTTAAATCAGAGGAAACTTGGAACAGCTTTCAGTTATATTACTTCCAAATGCTCAAATCATGCTAATTGGTTTCCATGACTTTACTTTTGCTGGATACTTCAAAGTCCACACATGGAAGTATTACATCTCAAGATAATAGAATTGGGTGAGTGTTATAATGGAATATAGATTCCTTATCCAAAACTTCTGGGGCCAAACATGCCGTGAAGGTCAGAATATTTTGGACTTTAGAAAAGCAATACATTGACTATATCATATATTACCCTACATTTTTGTGAAGTTAGAGACAACACTCTATAATGAAACATATTCTATTTTTGCAGTGAAACAAAGGAATAGTCACACCAAGTAAACTTTTGAATAAAAGATAAATCCTTTCACATTAGATCAGGTTTTGCTGCCAAATTTGTTTTTTTTTTTTAAAAAAAAAACCTTTCAATTTGCAAGCAAGGGATTATGAACCAGAATATGTTATTTTCAGAATCAAATCCAGTAATATATACAAGATACAATACATGTTAAAGGATCCTTTGTAGTTCTTCCTGCTTAGCAGAAATAAGCCATAATGACTTGAAATTTTTTCTTTATGAATCTGTTCATAAAGAGCGTGTGCTGTTGATTGGGGTTTATATGAAAACAGTTTTGCCTATTAAGAGGCTCAAACCTGGGGAGTCTTGGAGCCCAGCCTTCTGACTGGTGCTGGCTTTTATGGTTGGTGGGCTGAAACACCCTGCAGCATCTTAGAAAGTGATTCATCCATGCTGCTATCCTCTTAGGGCTGCTGGTTGTAGGATATTGTTGTGCAGCATCTGTTCTGAAATATTTTAGAAGGATTTAAGAAAGGCAAACTCTTCTTTAAAGTCTAAATCCTATTTGTTTATGTCTGCCGGTGAAATTTTAATAATTTCACAAGTTGATGTCAGCAAATGTACCAAAAAAATGTGAACACATAATTTACCTAAAGCTGAACTGCTCAAAATTTTAAATTTAATGTTCATTCATCCTTCAACTCATGTATTCAAAACCTATGTGTGCCAAAATCTGTGGAGGGTGTTTAGAGAAGTATGATGATGCATCAATCACAGGCCTTATGCTCAGGAAGCCCACAGCCCAGCAGGGATGAGGGTAAGTAAGCAAACTGATGTCCACTTCCTTTTCCAAGGCTAGCTACTTATGACCCTTCAGGTCTTACTAAAACATCACTTCTGAAAGAGGCCAGCCTGGATCACCAGATTTTAAGTTACCTTCCCTTCCCAGTGTCTTTCACTATCAATTACATTTTATTATTTGAAACAATCTTAATTATTTACTATTTTTTGTCTTATGTAGGACATAAGCTTCATTAAAGCTATTTTAAAGTTGCTTAAAGCAGTATAGAATCATAGTGAGGTTTTAAGCACAATTATATTAACATTTGATAATCACATTAACAAAGGCTTCAAAGGCAAGACAAGACTGGAAAAAGATTAGTTAGAAGGCTGATGTGGATGAAAAATTGTGGTGATCCAAGTTTGGGTGTTTGTACTGAATTTGAGGAAAAGCTGATTAATTCAAGAACTATTAAGTAGGAAGAATCCAAAATATCTGTGATACACTGAATGTTGGAGAGAGAACTGGAGGTTGTCTTCAGTGCCATCAAGATTTATGATTTAGGCACAAGTAAGATGGTGCCCCTCTTCATGGAGAAAGGAGCATAGTGAAGTCAGTTTGGGATCCAGAGTAAAAAAAGGTAGCTTTCTGAGTATAAGTCACTGTAGGTGTTCAAAATAAAAATGTCCAGTGAGAAGCTGGATAAAAGTATCTAAGTCCAGAAGAGACAGAGAACTCTTTCTTCCAAAAGTATTGGAGAGCCATGAAAGGATTTCTAATAGGAAAGGGAACTCAACTGATTTTTACATTAGAAAAGTCTGTAATGGAATAGTTGAACGAGTGAAACTAAAGATACAGGAATTGGTGAGGATGTTTTTGAAGTTATTCAGGTGAAAAAAGCATTGGTTGCAGGTAGTATTTGGCAGAAGGGACAGATTCAAAATATATTCAGAGAGTAGGATTGGAAGGTTATAAAGAGTTCTCAGGGAGTTAAGTCACCTTCTAGGCTTATGGCTAAGGAGATGCACTGACAAAGGTAGTGTAAGAGAAGAAGGCGAAGCAGGTGTCAGGGGAGATGAGAGAAGAAGATGCTGATTTCATTTTGAATGTTTGTGCTTATTAGAAATATCATTGGGGTTTGAGGTTCAGGACTCATGTACACTGGAGATATGTTTCACTGTTGTCAATAAATACATGGTAGCTGAAGCCATGGGAGTAGATGAAACCGCCTCCAAAGGATGAGAACATAGAAAGGAATATAGAACTTAAAGCATAATGGAGAAAGAAGAACTGGAACTGAATGGGGAACTGAAAAGGCAACTAAGAAGTGATGAGAGAGGCAGGAAAACTTGGAGACTGGTCAAACAAAAGCTAAAAGGAGAGAATGTATCAAGGAGGGAATGGTCAATAGTTCGATGTTTCTAAGAGCTCAAGAAACTTGGAGGAAGTTGTCAGAGAGTTGGACTATGGAAGGTCCTGTGCATGTTAGGGACTATCTGAGGGTCCAGTGATAGCACAAGTTCTCTTGACTTTGTAAATTGCTCTTCTGCTCTACAGTTGGAGGGAGGCATAAAGCTGAGAACACAGACAAATGAATTGATATTCTGAGCTGGAGGTTTTCTAGGGAGGCAGCATGGAAGGTCAAGAGAGAAGATGAGTTTTTAAGAGAGACAGGTTGAGGTAAAGGACTGTGTAATCTATGAGTAGCTTTAATTGATGTATTAATCGGGATAGTTTAACCAAGTAACAAACAACCTCAGGATTTCAGTAGACTGGCATAATACAAACTTAATTCACCCTGCTGTAACAATTCAATGAAGGTCATCAAGATGCAAGGAGATACGTTGCTTCACATGGTTAGTAACAGGCTGGGTTCTGGAATTCCAGAGATTCCAAAATCTCCCTTCTCCACCTTCTCCTGCATAGAACCTGCAAATTTCATTCTTCCAGCAGATGGGAAAGACAGAAGCCTGGGCAAGGGAGGTTTTTAAGAACCAGCCCATAAGTGACACACATCATTTCCATTTCGTTGAACACAACTTAGTTGTTTGGGCTCACCTAGCTGCAAGGGAGGAAAATAAACTCTGAGCTTGTGCCCAGGAAAAAGAAAAGACCAAACAAACAAACAAATAAAAACCATGATGTTGACTGCCGCTTGAAAGGAAATGGACAAGCCAGGGTATTGGAGGTTTTACAAAAATCAGAAAAAGTGTGTGCTAGGATTAAGGAAAAGAAGTGATGAGGTAGGAGGTTAAGGTCAGTGAGTTGCATGTGGTATTTGAAGGTTTAAGAGTAAAGAGAATGGTACCTGAAAGTCAGAGGTGTTATTGGAGTAAGAGAAAACAAACACTGGAGGGAGGGGCACAACAAATGATAGCTAAAGATATTTGTGGAACATTGTCTTCAGAAGGTGTGAGTAGCTGAATACCAATGGGGATGAAATTTCCTTGGTTGGAATATGTTAGGGGCCAGGAGAACTGATGTGGCATTTGCATGACTAATAATTCATTTCGTTGCCATCAAGAGTCTAGCAGGAAGGCATTGCTGACATGTTCCTTGGCCCAAGAATGTATCCAACTGCAATTGTATAATGGGAAAGACTTTTTCTTTAAGCAGGAAGTAGAGCAGATGCTCGCATGAGCCTGGATATTATGGTACCTCTTAGTCCCAAGCTTATTTTCAGTTTTGTTCGCCATCCAGGTGCCCACTATTATTCTAACTTTAGATTGGAATATGAAATTTTGCTTTCTCAAACCCAAAGGTCTCCAGATCACTGAATTATCAACCTTTTGTATTATAGGCTGCAAACAGAAAAAGACAATTCCTTCCCAACAGCGTTTCTTCTCTCCCTACTTTCTGAAAACCAGTTTTAGTAGACACTAGTCTCTTTTTCATAGAATCTCTCACAGGTTTCAGAAAGTTGTAAAGATACCTCACTATCCTGAGATTTTTCTACCCAGTCCCCTAGTTCTTTAACCTCTGTAAGAACATGGTTTGAGTCCAATGTTAAAAAGGTGAGAGTTTAATTAATTCCTTAACAAATGAATAACAAGGATTGCCAAAATCCTAACCTAAAACAGAGAGATCCTTCCAACCTTCTCGCCTTTCTCCACTCAGCTAATTCCACCTTTTAGGGTCTGTCACTCTTAACCCCCACTCTTACCTGACTTCTGAGTACTGATATCTCTATTGGTTGGGCTTTTTTCCAGATGTAAATTTCAGAAAACTCAAATGACCCTGGAAAAAAGGGAATTTGTTAGTTTACATGAATGAACACTTCAGGGATAGAATCAAGCACTATTTAATCCACAACTAGTTTTTTTCTTTCCATATTTTTGTTCTGCCCTTTTGCTGTGGTTCTGTTCTTGCCCCAAAGGATTGCAAGATGACTGTCGTCAGTCTCCAGGGGATGTTCTTCCTAGTTTGAATCCAGCAGAAATGAGTCTTTTTCCCAGGATTTTCAGAAAACCTTCTGAGGTTCAGTCTGATTGGACAGGTATGGATCATGTACTCATTTCTGATGTATCCACTGTGGCCAGAGAATGAGGTATACTGATTAACTTAGGCCACATCATATGGGACAGGGGAGGCACCTCACCAGAACACATGGGCTGCTTCTCCCCCTGAGAGAGCTGTTGTTGGAAGAAGAGAGGATAGATGCTGGAGGAGATGCATCACAGATGAAGGCAGGTACTTGCTGAGCATTGTTTATCTTCAGAACAATCTAATTTGGATAATAGGATTTTTGTGTATGTTATCTTTTTTTTTTTTTTTGAGACAGAGTCTCTCTGTCACCAGGCGCCAGGCTGGAGTGCAGTGGCGCAATCTTGGCTCACTGCAACCTCCGCCTCCCAGGTTCAAGCAATCCTCCTGCCTCAGCCTCCCGACTAGCTGACACTGCAGGCACGCGCCACCAAGCCCAGCTAATTTTTGTATTTTTTTTTTAGTAGAGACGAGGTTTCACTATGTTGGCCAGGATGGTTTCGATCTCTTGACCTCGTGATCCGCCCGCCTCGGCCTCCCAAAGTGCTGGGATTACAGGCGTGAGCCACCGCACCCGGCCATATGTTATCTTTTTAAAGGAGTATAAGATGGTTAATACTTCATCATTAAAACCCTATGGTTCACTTATTAATTAAATTTAAGGATTTTTCCAATTCATGAGTTTCCGCTTCTCTCTCTTTTGTTTTAAAAATAATTCTGTTAACTCTCTACTAAGTTGAAAAGCAACATAATGCAGTGGTTCTTCAGAGCTGACACAGTGGAGTCACTGTGTCATCACGAGCAAATTAATTAAACCTTACTGTACCTCAGCTTTCTAATCTGTAATAAACTGATAATAATAGCAACTGTTTTATAAGGTTTTTTGTATTAAATGAGATAATGCTAGTTAGGTAGTTAGGTATGGTGTTGGGTGTTTTACACACATTAGTTCATTAATTCCTCTCAACAACTCTATGAGGTAGGTGCCCCTATTATGTCAGTTTTACAGATAGGGGAACTGAGGCATGGAGAGGCCAAGTAATGTGTGCAGTCACACAGATCATAAATGATAGCACCAGGGTTCAAATCTTAATCACCGTGTTTAACCACAGTTCTAATAGTTTATAAATTTCATCAAGAACCTCATTTTGTAGCCTTAATTATTCATAGTCTCATCATTTAAATTCATTTGCTTATTTTATTACTTAATTTTTTTTCTTTTTTTTGAGACAGAGTTTTGCTCTGTTGACCAGGCTGGAGTGCAGTGGCATGATCTCAGCTCACTGCAACCTCTGCCTCCCAGGTTCAAGCAGTTCTCCTGCCTCAGCCTCCTGAGCAGCTGAAATACACACCTGGCTAATTTTTGTATTTTTAGTAGAGACAGGGTTTTACCATGTTGGCTAGGCAAGCCTTGAACTCTTGACCTCAGGTGATCCTCTCATCTTGGCCTCTCAAAGTGCTGGGATTACAGGTGTGAGCTGCTGTGCCTGGCCACTTAAAATTATTCTTGTAATAAAGCTGTTAGATCTGAAAAGAGTGAACATGGGTTTATATAAATTAATCTGATTAACGAAAAAACCACAATGGCTATTTGAATTTTTTTCCATTTTATTTTTTAATTCTATAAAAATATCTCCAAAGGGGCTAGTCAATAGCTTATAAAATATAACAATCATTATTTTATTATAATAAAATAGAGATTAGAGTTTATGAAAACCACACTTGGTCAAATATACAGCCTGTTAATTTCTTCTGCATCTTTGAAATGTAGATTTTTATTTGGAATAGTATTTAATCTATGCCACTTGTGCTTTTTTCCCCAGAAAATAAGCAGATGTACTTTCCATATTTTTACAGCCAAGTTGCATCTTAATGGAGGGTTTAAAGCATAAAAACCAGTGAAGAGATTATCTTATGTACTCAAAATTACTTTGAAAAACCCTATTTAATAGGCAGAATCTGGGTTTCTGCCATGTTTTTTTCTTTGGAGCAGTAGAGGGAAGGGCTTGTTTCGTCTGAGGAAAAACAACTGCTTAAACAAAGGCATCTCTCCTGCTGCCTCCCTCCAGCTGCCCCATAGCTCCTCTCTCTCCCTCCCTCTTCCTTCTTTTCCTCCCTTTGTCTCTCTCTCTCTCTCTTTTTTTGGTACTCCCTGTCTCTTTTATCCTCTTTGATACTCTCTTTTTCACAAGTGTGGTGTGTTTGATTCCAAGTAAGAAAATGCCTGTATTATTACAATTCCTTGGAATTTTGGTAACATTTAAAAATGTTAGTGTTTCTCACCTAAGATATTATTTTGTTAACCACTGTATAGCTTATTTAGCACAAAGTATCCATGGAGCCAACAAAGTATCCATTTGTTACTTGTATCCAAAGTAACATAATTTTGAATCTATAATTTTCAAATTAATAAATATATGATCACATTTTTAATTGTGAAAAAGTTAAATAATGCAGATAAAGTAAATATACTCTTGACCCCCACCCAATCCTACTCACCTCCATTGCTACAACCAATGTTATCATTTTGGAGTATATATACATATATATATATATATATATATACACACAAGTACATGTATATACACCCATACACAAAGACACTGTGATTTAAAAAAATAAAAATAGACCAATATTGTACAGGTTTATGCTAAAATTGTAAACTCCACCAAGCAAGAATTTTTGTCTCTTGTTTATTAATGTATCCCTAACAACATCTAAAAGCAGGTGTATGGTAGCTGATGAGTAAAATTTGAAGTTGAAATCACTTTATTCACTTAATGATATGTCTTAGGGATCTTTCCATGTAAATTCACAGACAGAAGATGACAAAACTTCTTTGTGGCACAATATTATAGTGCTCTACAGTATAGATGTGCCGTACTTAATTCACATTTCCCTAAGGATAGGCATTTGTGCTGTTTCCAGTTTTTCCAAAACAGCTGAACCAGTTCATAGACCCAACAACAATATATGTAAGTACCTCAAACCCCAGTACTGGATAATTATATTTTATATAATTTCTGATAATCTAATAGAAAGAATAATATATTGTTGTTTTGATTCACATTTTACTTACTGAAAGTTACCAAGAAGCCTCATACCGACTTAACGGACTTTGGTGTCCCTTCTCCTATTAAATGTCTGATGTGTCCTTTGCCCATTTTAGGAAACCATTGTATTATCTGCTTATTGATTTTTAGGATTTTAAAAAATAGTCCATGTATTAATTTTTTTTTTGTATTTTATATATAGTACAAATATTTTCTACTTATCTATCTCTTGATTTTCAGTTTGTTCACGCTATGAAACAAAAGATTATAATTTTGGTTTAGACAATTTTAAACATTTTATGGGATTTATTTTGTATCTTATATTTTCTTCCAATATTTTTGTGGATTTTTGCACTTAGCCATATTAAAAGTATTTTTTTTTGTTTGCTGATCATATAATTCTATCCTCTTAAACCACAGTTCTTATGTCTCTAACTTACCAGTGTGGAGAAATATTTTTCATGATTATTGGCCACTAGTATCTTCTCTTCAGAATGAGCCATTAATGCTTGTGTTTATAATCTCTTTGATATTTTTAACTTTTAGTGATTTATAACAGAATTTTGATATAATAATTATATTGACCTTTTGTCATACTTATTAACGGTTTTTAATAAATGTTCTTATGTAGAATTTAATTTATTTATAGGGTTCTTGAGGTAAAGTTTTAAAAACGTTTTGTAATAATCTTTATTGTTCTTTGTTCTCTCATGTCTTCTACTGTATTTACATTTAGAAAGGTGGTACCTACCTTAAGAGCAGTTAGATATTCATCCTTGTGTTTATAGCATTTTTATGAATCCATTATTGACATTTGTCCCTGTCACTCGTCTGAGATTTGTCATGGCACACGGTACAAGGTGAGGCACTCACTTAGGGAGCAGAGTAGGGAGGCTAAGAGCATAGAATCTGCCATGTCTAGTTCTGTCTCTTGCCAGCCATGGGCAAGTTCCTTAATATCTCTGTTTCCTCATTTGCAAAAGGAATATGATTATTGCATCTTAGAGTTGTTGTGAAGATTAAATACATTCGTTTATATCAAGTACTGTGTTTGTATGTTGTAACAACTCAGTTACTACTGGTTATTATTATTATTATTCCAAAGGGGCTAATATATAAATATAATCATATGAATAGTCCATACCATCACCATTGATTTGCAATACTTCCTTGATTGTATGATAATGTCAACAATAGTAGCATAATAATCGTAGCGGTTCACATTCCTTAAAAGTTTACACTATGGCTAGGTATTGCCTTGAATGTTTTCCTTACATCCACTCATGCAGTTCTACAGCAACCATGTGAATTAGGGTCCAGTGTTTTTCCTGTTTTATAAATGATGGGACTGAAGCTTAGAAAAGTTAAATAGTTTACCCTAGGTCATACAATGGATAAGTGGCAGAATTCTGACCTCAGACCTGGTGAAGGGTGGACTCTTAAGCTAGAGTCCGTATCTAACTTATTTATCTTGTCCCTCCATCTGTTGACTTTTGTACAGTGACACACTTTTTAATTATTGCAGCAGTCTGTTTTAATAACTGCTAGGTTTTCCCTTTTATTTACCCTTCTTTTTTCAAAAATGAATTTTACTTTTGTAGGTAACTTATTCTTTCAGTTGAGGATTAAAATTTTGTTATATTCCAAGTAGAGTTCTATTGGTTGTATGTAAAGCTTATAAATTCATATGGGATGAAGTCTCAGTTTTTTACTTCCTGTTTTCCTATCCAATCAAATAGTTGTTTGTTCTGTTTTTATAACTCTGTTTCCCCCCTTAATTTAGGTAAATTTACATTTCTTGATAAAATATAAAGCTGAAAATAAGCTGTAATTTTAAGTAGGGTTTTTCCAATTATATCTTCTAATTATTTATTGATACATGAAAACCATTGATTTTTAAGCATATATTTTGTATCACTGGAGTTTACTGGATTCTCTAGTAATTTTAAAAATTCAATTATAAATTTTATCTTAACTGTGTAGTTGCATCTTTTATTTCTATTTTTATATATTATTCCTTTCACAACTATAAAATAGTACTGGATTTTCTAAGCTGCTTTTTACTTTAGTGGGAATGTTTTTAGTCTTTTACCATCAGTTTTAATGTTGGATTTTGGTTTAAAAATATATTTAGTGTGATAAAGAAATAAATTTGGACCTATAATCCCAGCACTTTGGGAGGCCAAGGCAGGCAGACCTCTTGAGGTCAGAAGTTTGGTTATTGGGTGTAATTGTTTGCCATTGAGCTAATTTTCTTATTATTCAGTTTAAGATAACATTATTCTTTATAAAAAAAAGAAGGAATATGCACTGCTATTAAAATTCCCATTGAAAGAGAAATGTCACCAAAATTGGGGAGAAAAAAAATCACATACTTTCTTCCTGCTCATCTCAATTTGCTACATAAAACAAGCGGCTGGTTCATCTGTTGGGAGTGAGGGGAGTAGGAATTATATGGATGTCTTAAGAAGGTGGTTAAACTCAGTATAGTTACTAAGTGGAATGTGAAAAAAAAGTAAAAGGGCTCTCAGTTGTTGGCCAGCTGGGAGAATCACCATCAGTTCATAGGCTGACTCCTGTGCAAGGATGTCAATCTCTTCTCTTCTTATCCTGCGAGAACTCCAGATCTTTCAATTTAGCCATTTAAGAGTTTAGCAAAGGACAAATTATAAAACCTCATTGACTATAAAGGTGTCATGAGATCTTTTGTTAGTGATGATGTCCATATTGCATACCAGAAGGTTCTTTTGGAAGGATGTCACTGGTTCATTATCACAGTGAAAATCAGGATAAATAGATGAGACATTCTTGTATATATTTCCAATAGTGCTCTTTTGTTATCTTTCTTCATTGCTTCTCATACTGAAATCAAATCCTCTGAAAATAAGTATGTCCCAAATTCACCATGACCAAGGAAAATCACATTTTCTGTCCCCAGAGCATGAATCTTTTCACATTCAGTGCAATAACATTACAGAATTTTTCTTGAGTCAGAATATTCCTCAAAATACGGAGACATCTTTACATTCTTAAGGTATTTCAAGGAATCCTGCATTATGTTTTCATAAAAAAGAAAGCTTATGTTGATCTCAGCAATCAGATGGGGGGTACCTTGTGGTTAACCTTCTGGGCTCCATTCTCACTCAGGACTTTGCTGTATCTTAAGTCTCAGTGTCAAGGTACCTAAATTCCAGGGCATGTCAGGACATTTTATCATAAATTTTAAACTTTTGTTTTGTAATATGATAATCCTATTTGAAAACAATCTTATTTTTTTCCTCCTCAGGTAAGTGTATGTCTTCTAATCTTAGGGTCTCAGATTTACCACATAGTAGCTCTGCATGTCAGTTCAAAATTCCATTTACTATAAATCCCCCACCCCTTAGTTAAGTCTTTCCTTTTCTTTTTTCCCTCAGACATTTGCAATGACCAAGTCTCTTATAGCTTCTGTGGAATCATTTTTACTCTCCCTTGGGAGTAATTTGATGGTACAGCAAGATTTTGATTTAATTGGAGTAGTCCTAGGAGCGTGAAAGAGTTAATGCAGGTCTCAGATTTATCTGAATATTTCTGGAAAAAAGCAAAGTGTTTTATTTCCCTAGCAGTATATATTTTATAATTATATAAGTGCAGAAAGTATGTAAAACTTAAGAGATAATCTCTTGAAAAAAATGTAAACATGTAGAACATTCATAAATAGAGAATGAAATGTCTTACTCCCAAAGTTACTGTGAAATTTCTTTGACTCAGCAACCAATTCATTCCCCACCTCAGGGAATTCCATTAGGCTAAATTACATGGGATGAGTGTTCCCGATCCAGGAAATGAGTGTCCTGGTTTCATAATTGAACCTCAGTTCCTTGAAGCTTTGCAGTGTACTCTTGCCTTACCAAATAATTGGCTAAAGTTTTTGTCCTGATTCTCGGTAAGGTTACATACACACTTAGCTTGTGATGGATGGCCTCTGTGGACAGATTATTAACTGCACTATTATTTATATTGTCTAGATGGAGAATTACTTTGGAAATGCTGAACAAAAATAAAATAGGCTTGAGAAATAAAAATATCAATACTAAATATAGTCATAATTTAAACAATTTCTAATGCCTATGATTATTATTTGTTTGCAATAGAATATGAATTCTTTATGGAGTTTTACCATCTCCAGCCCCTTTTCTAAGTTTTAATTTGAGTCTCAGTTGGCTTTAGTCTTTCATAAGGAAGTGCAATTATAACAAAAACCTCAGTTTAATAGCAAGTCATTTTATTGTTTCCTTTCCTAGTCTACTAAAACCAATTTTCTTAACAAAGGCATGGAATTTTTAACATATATATTTTTTCTCTTCAAACATCTTTTTCTTTTCCAGCAACTCTGGTCTTCCTGTTGACCTGCTATAAAAAGTGGAGGAGGAAAAGGGAAAAGGAGGATTTGTTTTTGAGAACTCAACTATCTATAAATGACTTCCTCTTGTTTGGTACATCTACTTGCGGGATTTCATTTTCAAATGCCTGGTTGCAGGATCCATGTCCTGGAGGAAGGAACCATGTCATCCTTCACTCATCCTGTGCACATAGCCTGACCACTGCTCCAAATATTATCTCCTATCACTTCTGGCATTTCTTGTGCGTCTCCTCTTCCTGGAGTTCATAAATCATGTCACTGATTTCCGGTGCATGTGGAGTCAGGTTTTAGAAATATGAGACAATTTTAAAATTACAGATGCAAAGCCTCGCTGTTTGAGTCAACATCTGCAACTAGTTTATGGGATTAACAAAATAGCTGCTCTGGATGACTGATATTTACCAGGGCCTCTCCATTTCCCATCAGAAATCAGAATGCCTTTTACTTGTATGTTCTTAAGTTTTCAATAGAAATCAGGAATTCTTCTGTTACATACTTTACTTTATTAAGTTTCTTCGTGGAGAATCTTGAGTTACAGCCAATTTTCAGTTAGCCATGATTAAGTAGGTTGGGAAGAATATGGGTAATTAAAATCTACAAATAATTAAAAGACTGACTTTAACCAGGAGCTCCAACGCTCTCCCCTGAAACATTTTGCTGAAATTACGAACTAGGCAAACAGTTGATGAGTTGTTCTCTTGTTGTTTTGTTTTGGTGTAAACAAACAAAAAAAATTCTGAACCTGTTACTCCTCAGTTTACAACCATTCAAAAATACTCCTTTACATTTAAGATAAAAAAGTTCTAACATCCATTATTCATTCCCTCTTTGCCCCCTTTTCCTTCTCTTGCCCCTGGAATTCCTGAATTCTGTGCTCCAGGTCTCCAGTCCGCTTCAATAGCTCAGGCCCTTTCCCTGTTCTTTTCCATTATTGCCCAAACATCATTTCATTTACTTAAATAGCAGTTTAAATAGCACTTTCTTGGAGTACTTTTCCTGACTTCTACACTATTTTCAGTCCTCAACTGCATGTTCCCATAGAAATAGTCTTCTCACCCAAGTTTTGTTTAATGTCTACATCCCCAATTTGGCTATATGCTTGGTTAGAGCAGGGATAGTACTTTCCATTTTCACTGCCGTATTCTGTGTGTCTAACATAGAATCTGCTTATAAATACCCAACAAGTAATTGTTGAATGAATGAAAGTATTAAATATTTTAAAATCTGGAATTAAATGACCAGATATGTAAATGTTCTATAAAATAATGACTCAAACTGTGACATTAACATCAAAAAGGGCGAGTCTAAAATATATTAAAGCTGCTTATTAATTTTGGACATTACTTTCTGTCATTCAAAGGAAAAAATGTACTTTAAATTCAATTGTCATTTCAGGCTTGACTCTTACAGTTTTCCATCTAAATAAATATGTCACTACAACAATTATTACATGTGGGCCAGGTACAGTGGCTCGTGCCTGTAATCCTAGCACTTTGGAAGGCCGACATAGGTGGATCGCATGAGCCCAGGAGTTGAAGACAAACCTGGGCAACATGGTAATTCCTGTCTCTACAAAAGAAACAAAAATTAGCTGGGCATGGTGGCATGCATCTATGTCAGCTACTCGGGAGGCTGATGTGGAAGGATCACCTGAGCCTGGGAGATCGAGGGTGCAGTAAGCTGAAATTGTGCCAGGATACTCCACCCTGGGTGATAGAATGAAACCCTGTCTCAAAAAAAAAAAAAAAGAAAATTATGTGTAGCCCTGAAATGTGATTCTGAAAATAGTAAATTCTAATCTAATAAAGAAACTGTGATTAACAATTAGAGATATATGATTATATTTAAACCCTAGCAGATGCTATTGTTGCTTTGGATGGGAGAGATTTTTCCTTTATCATCCTTAACATCCCAGATATTGTGACAATGCAATAAGACTGCCACATGTTTATAGTAGCCCTTGGTGTTGATATTGCCCTTGATTTAGAACCATGTTACAATATTTAATTGACTAATCTGTGATCTAGGGAAGGCATATGTATTTGATATTCCAAAGGAGTACATAGCACAGTTGATCTCGACTTGATAATATCTACTATTCATTGATGCCAGACATCCTGTTGAGTACTTTATATACATTCATCTCACTTAGTATTTACAAAATGTATTTACAAAATGTATTTAAATTTAGGATTATTAGTTTCAATTCTTAGATGAAAATAAATGAGTCTTGGCTATATTAAGTTGCCTAAGTTCACATAGCTAGTAAATGGCAGAACTTACCTAAAAACCCAGAAAGTCTATGCTTTGAATGAGTAAGCTGTAATCTTATTGGGAAAATGGGAGCACAGGAAACACAGTAGCAAGTAATTCAAAACAAGGTGATGTAAGTGCTAAACTCAGATAATTAACTGAGTAAATATAAGAGAAGAAAGAGAGCCACATGGGCTACTGGAGCTTCTTTATTTGTTAAAATAGTATAATAGATGGATTCCTTTTTTAAATCTTAGAGTGTTACAGTGACCAGAAACTGCTATATGTACTTATACTTCTACCTGTCATTCTCTGGGATATTTGATATTTTAATAATCATAACAATAGCTATAATTTATTGCATGGGTGTTTTATATTAGGCAATGTGTTAGGTGCTTTATTCTTCAAAATAACCTTGCAGAGCATATACTCTTACCTTCATTTCGATAGATAATAAAAATAGCTGATATTATTAAACGTTTCTTACATACAAGCCTTGTGGTAAGCACTTGACATTCACTATTTTCCTTAATCTTCACAACAGCCTTATGGTCTAGGTAGCAATTGTTTTGTGACTGAGATAACTGGGGCACAGAGAGGTTGGATAACTTGTCTGGTGTGATGATTGTAGTATGTGGTAGAGATGGGATTTGAACTCATAAAGTCCAGCACCAGAGCTGGGGCTCATAATCATTTCCTTCCACTCTAGTTTCTCTAAGGCCATGTGACTAATATGGTAGAGCTAGGGATCAACTATAAAGTCTTGGCCCTTTCCATTCATTGGTACTCTTTTGACTCTTAAATCTGAGTGATTCGTTCATCACAGTGACTCTGGACCTGAACGTCTTCAGTCTTTCCATTTTTGAATATGTGAAATTCATGAAAACATAACCAATTTCTGAATGTCAAAGGTTACTTTATTTCCAGTGATAAAAATCTGTAGTGATATCCCTGAAAACAGAGCGGGACATTTAATAGCATAGGCCTGGAACTTGAGATGAGTTTGGGGCCCCTATTGCCACTTGCAAGCTAAATCATTCACATCATAAGGTTGAGTCTCTCTATGCCTCACAGCATTCAAAGATAAAAGAGGAACAGCAGTGTTAATCTCATAGGGTGGTTGAGAAGATTAGCGAGACATTCATGTAAAGTGCACACTGCTCAAAGTAAACATTCGTTAAGGGTTAGCAATCATTTTGTCACAATTAATAAAGTTGCCCTTTTGAATTATTAGAATTGTACCAGTAAACTTTAACTTAACCAGTAGCTCTCATGGTTCCTGTGATTTAATAACATTAGCAGTTTAAAGTAGTTCTTAGGGTTATAATTAATGCCTTATTTATTTACTGAATGTGGGGTATTTACTGAGAGTATAGTTTGATGGTTAAAGGTAAATAGGGTTTCCTTAGTGAAAGAGTTGTCTTAGTGAGATAAGAAAGCCAAATTGGAAAGAAGTAAAAACTTATATTCGGAAAATAAACTCCAAGAATGACCACTGTTATTTTAAATATTATCATGGTAACATTAACATTCCTTAACTGCCTGCTTTGTGCCAGGCCCTGTTCTATGGATTCCCTCATTTAATTGTCACCACAATTCTATAAGGGGATATACTGTTATTAGCTCTTTCTGCCACTCCCCCACTTTTTTATGATTGAGGAACAGATGAACTCAAAGAAACTCAGAAAGTCCATGCTTTCTTAACGTAAATTTTAACTTTCCTGGCATCAAAAATTGACCTTGACAAAAGTGCCCAAAGCTTTTACGCATTATATAGCACATCCTGCATCATCAGCTGTGAGTTATCCCCTTTGTGTTGTCAATCACATTTTAATTCCCTGATAGGTCAATCTCAATCATAACTTTCTTCTGAGTGTCTTTTCTTCTTGAATAATCTGATGCAAAGAGGCAAATAATACTGACTAGAAAAGGAATTTTGACATTATCTGCTGATTGAATTTCCTATTTGTTGAATCAATGCCACACACTTCTGGGGGTGTCGTGGTAAATAAGACAGATGAAGTTTTCACTCTCTCATGAAGCTTATATTTTAGTGGTGGAAAAGATAGAAAATGAACAACAAAAAGACAAATGAGCAAGAAGAAATTGTATATATTTTCTGTGTAGAGAATTAAAATTGGTTTATATGAAGAAAAGTGAAGATGGGGCAGTGTGGAGAGAGGCAATAGGAGAGCCTCTTTGAAGAGGGATGGCATAAGGTGGGTTCTGCATGACCAGCCGTGCCTCACCATGCGAAGGTCAGAAGATACAGTCCTGCCAGAGGCACAGCCAGGACTACAAAGAACTTGTGTGTTGTAGAAACAGAAAGATAGCCAGGGAGGCTGAAACATTTGGCAAAGAGTGGAAAGAGACTCGGCTGGGCATTCTAAGACACTCTTTCTGTTTTTAGTGTGGATATTGAGATGTAGGTGATCGCTTTTACCTGTTTCATACTCTTCATAAAGGTTCTTCCATCAGCAGAATCTCTAAGACTCCATATACCTATCCACCTGCCCTACAAAATGATTTGGCTAGAGTACAAAGGAAATAAGGTATCCCAATTCATCTAATGAATGAGATCCTTTCGTCCTCCATGGACTTGTGCCTTCTGATCCCTGTACTAACACTTACTCATGTAATGTTATATTCTGGAGTAATGGTTACAAGTACTGTTTAGTGCTCGGTGCATTCTCATTTGTCCTTCAACAGTAGCTCCTACTCTTCTCATTTATGGATGAGAAGATTGAGGCTCGAGAGATTAATGATCATGCTCTAGAGGGGTGGAGCTGGGTCTAGAGGACAAGGAGACTTGCTTCCTCCATGGCAGTGTTGCTTATTTTACAGTATGCATAAGTTTCATGCCACATGTGAGGTTATGGCATCTTGAAGTCAGTCCAAAATTTTATCTTTTATAAACTTTATGCCATGTACTATCTAGTAACTATGACAGAGATGTTAAAAATGTTGTTGGCAGGATGAAAATATTTGATTAAGAAATGACAATAAACTTATTCCCATTAAAATTACCTTCATCTTCTCAAGAAAATATACCAATGAAAGAAACGTATTGTTTATCTTATGTTTATATCTGTGTGATGCATACAGTCTTTTCATTGTCTGGGAGTCTGTCTACACCACAGTAATAAAAAAAGTGCAGGTTGTATATTTGGTGCTGGAGATAGAAAGGCGTTAGATAATATTCCTGTCCTCCAAGGGCATGGGATCTAGTCCTGCAGAGAGCTCTCATTCCTTTTTTCCCCTCTCACACCACACTTCCTTTCCAATAGCAAATCCTGTCATCTGGAATCTGACTACTTTTCTCTCTCCCCATTGTCACCACCCTGCTCAAAGCTCCAGCATCTCTCACCTGGGTTATTGGCCTTCCTGTTTCTCCTCTTTCTCTCATAAGTCTCTCCACTCAGCAGCCAGAAAGCACCCTTTAAAACAGTGAGATCATATTACTTCCCTGTTCAAAATGCTCTAGTGATTTCCATCCTACTGAGAATAAAATCTAAAGGTCTCTAATGACTCTTAAGGTCTATGGAATCTGTCTCCCCCTGCCTCTCTGATCCCATTTCCTAGGGCTCCTCCCCCTCTCACTTACTGGGATCAGGCAATTGGTGTCCTTGGTGTTCCTGCCTCAGGACTTTTGTACTCACTGTTCCCTCTTCCTGGAATTGATGCCCCTCCTCCCTCCCCCTACACCAACACAATCCACATGCTCTTTAAATTCCTTCAGGTCTCTGCTGAAATATTATTTTATCCAAGAGGCCCATCCTGATTAAGTGAAAAACATCTTTTTCTCTCCAACATAAACCGAAAGCACACATTATCCCACTTAGATTGCTTTATTTTTTTCGTAGTATTTATCAGCTCCAGATATATAATTATATATTTATTGTCTATTCCTGAGCTCCACCCACAACTCCATCCCAACTGGAGAATAGAAACTCTAGTACCTAGAATAAAAAAAAAATAGGTACTCAATTAACATAGTAAGTATTCAATAACCATCTATTCAACGGATGGACAGATGGATGAATCTTCTGTCTCTGACTGATATCTAGACCCAGCTTATCTTTGGCTCTGAAAAGGTAGCACTTGCTATGTAAATAAATGTGTTGTGGTAATATTAATGAAGTATCAGTTCTTTTTTGTTGGACTGTTTATATCAGAAGCTGTAGGAAGAAGCATGCCTACATGCTTCTTGGCATGTAGCATTTTGGATGGCATTCTGTCTGGATAGGTGTGTCTTTTTCACACACATATGATCATTCTCAAGAGACACATAGGAGGTTCTCACATTCCTCCTCTTTGCTTCCCTTGTTCATCGACTTCTGTACTCATCATTTCCCTATTTCCTTGCACTGCTGTAGACCTGGTTGTTTTCTGAGGCAGTCCCTTATCCAGTATTCTTTTCTCACATTCTACATTTGGTGCCAATCCAAAGCCAGTCCAGCATGGAGTAGACATGTGGTGTTGGAAAGGGGTAACAGGAAAAGGCAGAGAAGAGGCAAGCCTCCAACAGAGATTCCCTTCTTTTTCCCGTAGCTGAAGACCCTATGTTCTCAAACGTAGCCACCTCAGCTCTATGAACCAACTGTTTCTGGAAGTACATCTGGAACACTTTCGGATATTAAAATAGGGTTTCATGGTCAAATTTGGAGTTGGTAAGCAAAGTTAAAAGGCATGTTTATCTTGGTACTTCTCAGCATTTTTTTTATTGCATTTTAAGTTTTGGGGTACATGTGAAGAACATGCAAGATTGTTGCATAGGTACACACATGGCAGTGTGATTTGCTGCCTTCCTCCCCTTCACCTGTATCTGGCATTTCTCCCATGCTATCTCTCCCCAACTCCCCACCCCCTGCTGTCCCTCCCCTATTTCCCCCCAACAGACCCTAGTGTGTGATGCTCCCCTCCCTGTGTCCATGTGTTCTCATTGTTCAACACCCGCCTATGAGTGAGAACATGCGATGTTTGATTTTCTGTTCTTGTGTCAGTTTGCTGAGAATGATGCTTTCCAGGTTCATCCATGTCCCTACAAAGGACACGAACTCATCGTTTTTGATGGCTGCATAATATTCCATGGTGTATATGTGCCACATTTTCCCTGTCCAGTCTATCATCGATGGGCATTTGGGTTGGTTCCAGGTCTTTGCTATTGTAAACAGTGCTGCAGTGAACGTTCGTGTGCACGTGTCCTTATAGTAGAATGATTTATAAACCTTTGGATATATACCCAGTAATGGCATTGCTGGGTCAAATGGAATTTCTATTTCTAGGTCCTTGAGGAATCCCCACACTGTCTTCCACAATGGTTGAACTAATTTACACTCCCACCAACAGTGTAAAAGTGTTCCTATTTCTCCATATCCTCTCCAGGATCTGTTGTCTCCAGATTTTTTAATGATCGCCATTCTAAATGGCATGAGATGGTATCTCAATGTAGTTTTGATTTGCATTTCTCTGATGACCAGTGATGATGAGCATTTTTTCATATGTTTGTTGGCCTCATGTATGTCTTCTTTTGTAAAGTGTCTGTTCATATACTTCACCCACTTTTGAATGGGCTTGTTTTTTTTCTTGTAAATCTGTTTTAGTTCTTTGTAAATTCTGGATGTCAGCCCTTTGTCAGATAGGTAGACTGCAAAAGTTTTTTCCCATTCTGTTGGTTGCCGATTCACTCTAATGACTGTTTCTTTTGCCGTGCAGAAGCTGTGGAGTTTGATTAGGTCCCATTTGTCTATTTTGGCTTTTGTTGCCAATGCTTTTGGTATTTTGGTCATGAAGTCCTTGCCTATGCCTATGTCCTGAGTGGTTTTGCCTAGATTTTCTTCTAGGGTTTTTATGGTGTTAGGTCTTATGTTTAAGTCTTTAATCCATCTGGAGTTAATTTTAGTGTAAAGTGTCAGGAAGGGGTCCAGTTTCTGCTTTCTGCACATGCATTATTAATAGAATAATGTGCATTGTGTACCTGAGAAAAGACTGAATGGTATTGCAGGAATTCCAAAACTTATTTAGTCATGAAAACTTTTTTCATGGAATGCCTCTTTGAAATAGCGTTTCTTAGAACATACTGCGAGAAACCCTGCCTCAACCCCATCAATAACTTAAAAGTCCTCACTGAGGCCTAAGCCCTCTTTCTATTTTAGAGCACCAGAAAGGTGGCATTTTCCTTTATATGGGCATGGCTCTTATATTTAGTCTTTGTAACTGATATGGTTTGGCTGTGTCCCTACCCAAATCTCAGCTTGAATTGTATCTCTCAGAATTCCCACATGTGGTAGGAGGGACCCAGGAGGAGTTAATGGAATCATCAGGGTTGGTCTTTCCTGTGCTAGTCTCATGATAGTGAATAAGTCTCATGAGATCTGATGGGTTTATCAGGGGTTTTCACTTTTGCTTCCTCCTCATTTTTCTCTTGCTACCACCATGTAAGAAGTACCTTTCACCTCCCACCATGATTCTGAAGCCTCCCAGGCATGTGGACCTGTAAGTCCAATTCAACCTTTTTTTCTTCCCAGTCTTGATTCTGTCTTTATCAGCAGTATGAAAATAGACTAATAGTGACTCAGGGTCCCACGAATATCATCTTTGATCTTTTTCAGGAAGCTGAATTGTGTTTGGAGTGGAAAGAGGAGAAAGAGGTAGCTTTTAGGAATGAGCTCTTTTATTTTGTCCCCTAGTAATTACTAGCAGGCAAATCCTTAGGAACACTGAAAAAGATAGAGAGACCTAAGGGCAAGTTAGAAGGAGGAAAGACAACTGGGTCATCCATAAGAGGTTGTGGCATTGAATAGGTGAGTTGATAAGCCACTCCTCAGGACCTCAAGACTAAAGTGCACAGGGCTAACCAAACTGACAGGGAGGTATGTTTGTGGTTTGCACAAAATGAAAGCCCCAGTCACCCACAGCTATTTGCTTGATGGTGTCAATATCCTCACAGCCTGCACTGCCAGAATCCATAGAACAATCAAAGGTGAGGAAGGAAGGTCCTTGATTCCTTCATATTGGAAGAGATTTAAAACTGGGATTCCACATTGAATCTATACATACATTTTCCCCTAGAACATCAGTATTTATAGTAGTGGGTTCTCTGTGAAGGACTGGCTACTAACACTTATTTAATACCTGAGTGTGTGAGCATCTCCTTAGTAATACTATTGATACGCTTCTCCAGAGGTGTTATAGGGTAAATAAAATTTTCTAGAATGTCCTAGGAACCCAAAATCTTAAAATTTGTCAGCCATTCTCATTATTTGACATTGATAAATTGCTCTATAGCTTTAATCAGAATGACTGAATGACAACACATCTTATTACTTCCCTATAGGGACTCAAATTTTCAGGAAGTCTTTTACAACTGATTCTCCGTTTGACATGTTTTTCTCATTGGCCAATTCTTTTTTTTTCTTTTGCATTTTTAGAAGAATTTTTTATTCTGCATCTAGAAGATGATGAGAAAGTATTGATTCATCATATGAAATCAGACTTACATGGGAAAACTTCACTTATGTCACCTGCCCATTCCAATTTGGCGCTCCCCCTCTCCATCAAGCCATAGCAACACTTAGTGATGTTCCCCAGCCAGCATGCATCAGGAGAGCCAGAGTGGTTGTTCTCATATTTAATGCTTTCAGACCAGTTACTGCTGGCTGCTCCTGCAATGCCCATCTCTCATTAGAGATGCTGAAGCTCCTCTCTGAGTTCCTCCATCCTCCCCTCTGTCCAGAGATTAAAGGCAAAGGTCTGGCACAGAAGGGAACCTTTGGTACCCTGCTTTAGCACTGCGACCCCAGCAACTTTGTGGATTGGTCAGGGTGATGTCATAGTAGTTGTTAAATATTTTTAATATTCTCTCTTCAATAACCTTAAAACCAGTGAAAAAATTTTTACTTTTAACCTTACAGTGGCATTTGACCTTTCAATCCTTTCGCCTTATTGAGGCATTCTCGTTCATTCATTTCTATAGTGTTCACTGTTCTCCCTCTCTCTTCTAGCCCTGCCTCGGTTTCCTTCATGGGTCCATCCTCTCCACCCAGACATTGCACGTTGGCTTTCCTCAGGGCTTAGTCCTAGGCCCTCTTCTCTTCTCACTTAAATGTTCATTTTAAGTCATTTTTTTACACCCACAGTTTAAATTACACCTACAAACAACAATTTACAAATTTGTACATCTAATCTAGACATCTTTACAGCCAATGATCTATTTTACATGTTCACATTTTGACATGTCCAGACTGAACTTATGACTCCTGCCCTCCCTAAACATAGTCCTCCTACTGTCTCTCCATGAATGTGCCTCCACAGTCTGTTTAGTTTCTTAAACTTAGACCTCAGGAGTCATCTTCAACGCCCCACTCTCTCTCATCTTCCATATCCAATTTATCATTGTCATACTAATTTCTCTTCCTTAATATTCTTCAAATCTGTACACTTCTCCATATGTTCATTGATAACACTCTGGTCAAAGTTATCATAATTTGTAACGTAGGATTCTGTAATAGTCAACTATCCATCACCCTGTATCTTTTTTCCTCTCTCGAATCTCCTCACCAAGCCAGAACTAGAAGAAAACTTTTTATGTGTAAATCTGCATTAGTCTGTTCTCACTGCTAATAAAGACATACCTGAGACTGGGTAAATTACAGAGAAAAAGAGGTTTAATGGACTCACAGTTCCACATGACTGGGGAGGCCTCACAATCGTGGTGGAAGGCGAATGAGGTACAAAGTCACATGGTGGCAGGCAAGAGAGGGCATGTGTAGGGGACCTCCCCTTTATAAAACCATCAGATTGCATGGCACTTATGCACTATCAGGAAAACAGCATGGGAAAGACCCACCCCTCATGATTCAATTCCCCCCCACTAAGTCCCTCCCATGACACGTGGGAATTATGGGAGATAACAATTCAAGATGAGATTTGAGTGAGGACACAGCCAAACCATATCAAAATCTCATATTGCTGCCCTACTTTAAACACTTGAAAGACTACCCATTTCTATCAGGAAAAGGGCCACATTTCTTCACAAAAATTATGTGACCAAGTGTTGTTTGCCTTTTCTCCAGGCACACCTTGTAGGAGGCTCGCTCTTGCTTTAGGTACAGTGGCCATTCTGAGGTTGCCTCTCCGTCCCCCATTCCCACCCCACACCATTCAAATTTCAGCTCCAGTGCTAAACACTTCAAGTATGCCTTTTCTTATACCTGCTGCAGGTCAGAGCACTCTTCACGTACGAACTACTTCTTGGCAGCACCAACCAGAGTTAATAATTTTACATTTATCTGTGTGAGACTTTGTTTAGTGTCTATTCTCTCATTTGTCTATAAGCTCCATGAAGGTTGGGGACTGTGCCTTTGTGTGTGTGCATTTCTGTTTCCTTGGTTTATTCTTGTATTTCCCGTGTGCTCCCTGACACATATAAGGTGCTCACTAATTTTCTTTTTCTTTCTTTCTTTTCTTTTTTTTCTTTTCTTCCTTCCTTCCTTCCCTCCCCCCTTCCCTCCCTCCCCCTTCCTTCTTCCCTTCTTTCCTTACTTCCTTCCTTCCTTCTTTCTTTCCTTTTACTCTCTTTCTTTCTCTTTCTCTCTTCCTTCTTTCCTTCCTTCCCTCCCTCCCTTCTTTCGTTCATTCTTTCCTTCTTTCTTTCTTTCTTCCCTTCCCTTCCTTCCTTCCTTCCTCCCTCCCTCCCTTCCTCCCTTCCCTCCCTTCCCCTCTCCCTCCCTCCCTCCTTTCTCTCTTTCCTTTCTGTCTTTCTTTTCTGCCTTTCTTTTCTCTCTTTCTCTTTCTTTCTCTCCTTTCTCACAAACTCTCACTCTATCACCCAAACTGGAGTGCAGTGGCACGGCACTGTCTTGGTTCACTTTACCTTCCACCTCCCAAGCTCAAGCGATTCTCCTGCCTCAGCCTCCAGAGTAGCTGCGACTACAGAGTGCACCACTATGCCCCGCTACTTTTTGTATTTTTCGTAGATATAGGGTTTCACTATGTTAGTTAGGCTGGTCTCAAATTCCTGACCTCATGATCTGCCCGCCTCGGCCTCCCAAAGTACTGGGATTACAGGCATGAGCCACCATGCCTGGCCAGTGCTCACTAATTTTCTATCAAGTAATTAATACATATTTACTAAGGTTTTTTTTCTTCCTCTGTTAAATAAGCTCTCTGGATTATTTTTAATAAACATCCACATTTTATTCAGGCCTTGATAATTATGAGATATTTTTTCCTCATGTGTGCATATTTTTGTCCTTGAATGTGATAAATAGATGACAGGCTTAGTTCTCATTCTGTTTTGTATCATTTGGAATCCCTTCCACATGGAGGGCCCATTAACTTCAAAGGAAGCTCTGCACATGAAAAAGATACACAGGAAAAAAGTGAAAAAACTAAAGCCCTGATTTTCATCATGGTTAATGGCCTGGATCTTATAGAGGTTTAGGTGAGTAAACTTTGAGAATGAACAGCTCACTCTTAGTGAACTCTTAGAAATAACTGTGCATGTGGCAGAAATAATGCATAGGCAGGCATTTGAGCAAATTCTGGGAAACAAGAAGAGAAAAAAATCTTTAGAAATAATTTTATGAATCAAGATAGTATGGAAGCCTAGTAAGCCACAGAAGCATAAAAAATGCCCTCATTATGTGAGACAGGCTAATGTACTAGAAGCAAAACTCACAAGAGGTTTCTGGTGCTTTTTCAGGGCAGAATGAGTGGATGATGATGAAGGCACCAGAGAGATAGTCATTGTAGATTTGGGGTGTCCAGGAAACAGTGAGAAAGGGACTCTTTCAGTTGCATGATGAAGTTGTTTTGTGAAACAATAACTTGGAGTTCTGTTTAATTTACAAAATCTTTGTTAGGTGGTTATAGTTTAAACTTTTGCCAGTGTTATTGGGTAGAGGTTCGAATTTACAGAGGAACCAGAAATTAATTTTTGGCAGCTGTATCTTAGAAAGCAGGGGTTTGATATGAATATTAAATATTGGTTCCTTATTTTCAATCAGTTTTTATTGAACACTATTAATGTTTCAGTCATTCAAGTCAATTCCTTATTTAAAATAGTCAAGCTTCTTACATCACAGTGATTTCCCATAGACTACTTCAGAATTTCTCTCTATGTTGTGCTGTAAGGTTATTTCGCTACTAGGTTGCTTATAATCTGCTTCGGTGTTTTTGCCAACATACTGTGTTCATTATATATTAAAGGAAATCTCAAGAAATTGCCTCTTTTAAATAAGCAATAATATGATGCCAACTTACTTTTTTAAATAACATGAGTATTATAGGAAGATAGGAAAAATATAGGGAAAAGGAAAGAGGAAATAAATAGAACTCTTAATTTTACCATCAAGTTTCAATCATAGACAACATTTTGATATATATTATAGCTTTTTACCTGTCCTTACAGTAACAAATATAACTGAAATAATAGCATACATATAATAGTTATAGGTACTGATCTAAATCCTTTACATATATTAACTCATATGATCCTCATAACAACTCTATATTACAGGTGGTATTATTATTCCATGTTACACATGAATAAATTGAAGCAAAGGGAAGTTGTTTCCTTTAACTGACCCAACATCACCCAAGAAGCAACCATTGAGACCAGAATCTAATTTTGATTCTAGGGTCCTGCCTACTGCTAGCCCATCCTGGCAAAAATATTTTTCTTATGTCATGTATTACGCTTTTTTGTTTAGCTTAATTTAATACCAGAGGATTATGCCACAACCTGTTAATCAGTTTCCTGTCAAGCAAATGGGTTGCTTTCAATTGCGTGCCATGCCATACTGTAGTCAATATCCTGGCATATGTGTGGTTTGGGGTGAGGGCTCTGAAATCAGTCTACCAGCCAGGTTTTATTTTATTCAAGTGCTGAATCCTCTAAGTGTGCTCTGCAAACTGGAGTAAAATGACAAACAGTAACAAAGCACCTACAAGGAAGGCCTGTTGATTACAAACATGGATTTGGCAGTTAAACAGGAGTGCAATCTCATTTTCCTCGTCTAAGATGGAGGAAAATGTTCCCTCCCTTGTAGGATTATTGTGTGGATCAAAAGTAATAAAGTTTGTGAAGCTCTTAACATAGTGCTTGGTACCAAGTAATGTTTAGTAAATGTTAGCTATTGTTACTATTCCTGAATTTCTAAAAATGGAGTCAAATTATATTCTTTGCCTATTTTAGATACTTAGGAAATTCTCATTTCCTAGAAGGTTAAAACCATAAAGTAACATCCAAATGTAAAAATGTCACTTAGCCAATTCATTCGTGTTAGTAACAGATTGATTTGTAGAGTCTTGAAAACAAAGAAAAACAATATTTCATCAAATATTTGATTATTTTGTATCTTAATTTCACTATTCTGTAAATCCCTTTATATATACTTTATCTTATTTGCTTGTTTTCACAACTTCTTTATTCCTGTCATAGCATTAGTTCATCAGATATGAAAATCTATTTTCTACCATATAGCTGGCCACTTACAAGTCACACCTGGTCATAGTTGTGGTGGTTCTCACTTGTGATTCTGGGGGCAGGGCACCTGGCACAGTGCCTGATCCATCATAGGCATTTAGGAAATACTGGGTGACTGACTGATAAGTGCCTTAGGTGAAAGAGACTTTTGAACACTTTCCTGAATTGAACTCGTCCGTGAAAACTGCAGGCATGACCCCCTTCCTTCCACGGTTAGATCATACACCCTCTGTGGGCAGGCAAGTTCCCTTGATGAATGGGGGCAAGAATGGGGGAAAGACAGACCCGGGACGACACTTCCCTGTTTATCTGTTCAGCTCTACCAATGTGAGAAGTCACTTTACTCCTCCTGGGGAGGACTGAGTGAGGAAACAACGCCTCTCCATTCCTCAGCCCTCAGCAGTATTGCTCTGTCTTCTTCCATCTTTTATTCCCTTGGGTTTAATCCTTATTCTGGTGGCTAACCAGGGCTGTGGCTATCAGTCTTTGAGGTAAGAAGTCAACACTCTGTCAGTTCAGCTTCTACCTTCTTGACACCACTCCCCCAAAGCGAATCATGGCTCCTATGGGCATCTTCTTAGCACCACTACTGGACAGAAGATTCTGAAAGGGGTCAATGCAGTGCATTTGCAGAGTCCACTTTAAGGCCAGTATATGCACAAGTTTACATGTTTGCTCCTTATTTCTTTTTTCAAATTATGTTCAGACATGCTGTTTCTATAGCTTATCAGACATTCTGCAATGATCAAATGAAATGATTAATATACATTAATAATAAAATATCAACAAAATAGACATGTGAATTTTGTGAACCCCCTCCTCAATGTGAATATGAACCCTCTCCTACTGTGAAGTTCCTAGATACGAAAGTTCAAGAATTAACATTCCCAAAGGTATTTTAAAGAGGTTAGCTTTGCCACTATGCATTTACCACCAAGGGGGAAAATCATCTATATGCATACTCTTGGAGCAGGATACTTGAAACATGGCTGTCTATTGCAAAATTTAGGAATTTGCAGGGACCACAGCTTTAGTTACCCACCAGGAGTTTTTTGAGTTACCTTCCTTTTCCGTACAGCATATTCAAAACCTCCTAATTTTTACTTTCCTTTTTCCTTTGTATTTCTCCTCCTGCCTCCTGTTACAAAATTTATTGGTTTAAGGAGCCTAGGCTTCCTGAGGAGACTTTCTCCCCTCTATCTCATTAATCCAGAGGCAGCCTGAGAACGTGTGCTTACTGGACGAGTGAGCGGGGTGAGGCAGACCCTTAAGTCTGTAAATAAGCCACACCAGTTAAGGTTAGTTCTCCATAGTTTCCTTCTTGCCCTGGCTCAGAGCACAGAATGGCACTGATGACAGCTGATTAAACCTTTCCTTCCTAGGCCTGGCTCTAACAGGTTAACACTAGAACCTATAGAGTACACAGCTCCCTTATAGTATAAAATTAGGAAATCTAGTTCACCTCCTGAGGCCCACCAGGCCAGTAAATGGAAAGACTCTTTTCCCTGTAGTTAAACCCCTGTCTCAGGCATACCTTAGAAATGAATCTGCTAGCCAAATTCAAGGACAAGTAACCTGTATGCTGATGATGCCTATGCTCACAAAGGTAGATCTTTCCTAACCAACTGGGAGACTGGACTGCCCTTTGCCTTTGAGGAGCCCATGCAGCTCCCCAGCATTTGCCCAGGGAGGCTCTGAGGTATGTAAACTACCTTTATAGAAGCAGCTGCTCATCTACTGAGAAAGCCTAGGTATAAGCTTTTGTAATCTATCAAGATCAAACTATCGAATGGTGCATGGATTACAACCTTTATACAGGCTGCAGCAGTTGAAAAAAAAAAAAAGACAGCTGCATAGCTGAAAAAAACTTGCATGGTTAACCATAAGCAAGCTCAAGGTCACACCCCCTGCTCACAGGGTTCAAGACCTTGGCCACACTAGAATTCTTCCACATGTACTTTTATCTTCCCATGATTTTATTCCTTGTCTCTGTATTAATTTTATGATCTAGTATGTCAGCCAGATGTTGGGGTCTGAACTTAACCGTAACATACAAGTTTTGCCGACCTTGACAAAACCTGTTTTCTTAGCATGGAGGAAGCTAACAGAACACACACTCTCTTAGGGTAGGCTCACCACCAAAAGAAGAGGCTGGGCTGTTCCACTTTTCCCATTGCTGGTCTTGCAGTTGCTTTCCAAGTTTTCCTATTTGGCAAAAGAAGCTTGGGTGATATTTATGGGCAGTAAATTTTAAAAAACAGTTTGTCTCCAGCTGAACAAATGAGAACATGCCCTTTTAGCTCTCAAGGTCCTTTCTAGTCATGTAATTATGGGTTTGCTTGTTCTTGTTTACTCGAATACTCAAAACAGAATTTGATACTCAATACTAAGAAGCTGTAGGTGGCTATTGTAGTGAACATTGATAGTTTTATTTTGGTAGTTTTGAATTTGAATATAAAATTAACATTTTATATTTTATCTTTCCAATGAAGGGCCTCTACCACTAATCCAATTTGTCTTGGCATTCTTTTCAAATTTTATTTAGTCTTTGTCTTCTGTTCCCACTTACTTTCCTTTTTTTTTTTCCTTTTTATTAATTTCCCCTTAGTGGTCTTACCCCTTGTGGTCTGACCATTTTTCCTGAATGTCTGCCCTTTCTTATCTCATTCCACTGTTTTACTTTGGATTTCATGGCTTCTGTCCCTCAATTATTTAGTGAAAAAGTACATTAGGAATTGTTCTTTCTAAAATCCTATTTTGACCTGATTGTTTTCAGAAAAACAAGACCACTTGTGGACTTCCTCTATGTAAAATGAAGTGCTGGGATTGGGTTCATGCTTCTTATACTTTTTATGATGGCAGCTTAATTGCTGACAGCATCCAGTGCTGAACTCACTTTCACGGGTACCTGGTAAAGGATGTGTGGGTCATGATTCTTCACAACGTGGTAGCTGTAATCTTCTTTTTCTGTCCAAATTAGAAAGCAAATTGCATTGCAAATGATATAATGTCATAGGGATAATCTTAAATCTATTTTCATTATTTTTATGTCAATTCTTTGAAAATTTTAACTATTATTAGTAACATAATTTTCCTGTGGCTCCCTTGACTATATCCACTGGACTAAATGATGTTTAATAAATATCATTTTCTGCTACAACATTAAATGCTTCTAGAAATAGTGTTCAATAGAGGAATGAACCTAATAGTGTCAGTAAGATCAGGCAATTTATTTAGCTTCACATCAGCTTAAACTCTGAAAACGCCATTCTTGCCTTCATTTACATAGTTTATGTATTTTTTGACTTCATTGGCCTTATTCCTTTTATCTTCTCATTTTCTACCTCTCCACTAGCACCTCCTGACCTTATTTCTCTGCTTGACCTAGATTGAATGGATGATCACCTGCACTACTCTCTTGCATAAAACCTTCAACATCTTTAAACTTCTGTACTTAGGTCACCTGGGTTCAGAAACTCAGAACCCCTGGATCGATTCCCATTTATCATCACATTTTCTACATCCGGGGTACAAAGTGCTGCTGGATAAGAGACTACAACTACACTGATTGTATTCCTGCAAGTTCCTTCTTCATTCTTAGCTTTTAGCGATTTAAGAAAACAAATTCTAGTTGTACCCACTCTCACTCAACTACTGGTTGCCCCACTGCTGCATCACTAACCTCAAGCCTTTCTTCCAACTTCTTACTCTCACTCTCCCGGATCATTTTGTCTGATTTATCAACAGAAATGGAAAGATCAAATGTAACTTTGCTAAACCTTCTACTCTGTTCCTCGTGAGCGACTTACATCCACCTTCATTCTCCCAACCTCCCCTGGCCTCACAAGATGAGGCAGCTTTATTCCTATTGAAGGCTAGACCCTTCCCTTTGCTGTTCATCTTATCCACTCCCATCTTCTTTGTCCTTATATCCTCTTTATTGTATCACCAACCTCTTACACTCTACTAATTATTAATCAATAAACATGCTTAATTGTTTCCCATATGAAAGAAGGAAGGAAAGAAAGAAAGATGGAAAGAAAGAAGAGAGAAAGAGGAGGAAAGAAACCTAAAACCAAAGAGCTATCACCACCGCTACCTCCTTTGACCCTGTGATCTCTTCTGGTTTTAATTCCACCTTCCTCTGGGAAGAACTCTCTCCAGTCATCATCTCCATTTTTGTTTCCCACTCACTTTTCAATGCAATGAACTCTTTGACTCTTTGTTCCCCCACCACAGTGGCATAGCTAAACACACTGTAATGTCTGCACTGTACTGTCATATCCCTTTCTGTGCTCAATTTGACACTTCCAACCACACACTCCTTGAAATTCACCTTGCCTTTGGCTTCCATGACCTTATTGCTTTTATTTCTCTGACATTCCTTTTCAGACTCTTGTGACTACCTCTGAAATGTTGATATTTACCCCTGGATTCCACCTTGAACCACTGCTATTTTGCTACCAGTATGTGTGTTGAGGATTTACGAGTCTGTACCTCCAGTCCTAACCTCTTCCTTTTGCTTCAGAGGTCAGGTCACACTCTATGTGTGTTTCTTAGAGCTACCTCAAAGTCAGCATGGCCTTTGCTGAATTCGTCAGTTCCCCCACTTTCCCAAACTGGTTTCTCTTTCTCTATTCCTTCTGAATTTTAGAATGGTTGGTTTTAAAAGTTGATAGTTGCAGTAGTTTCAGAATCATCCTAAAACAGCACACTGTTCAATAAAAACATAATGTAAACTACATATGTAATTAAAAAATTTCTGGTAGCCGCATTAAAAAATAAAAGGAAACAGATGAAATTAATTTTTACAATGAATTTTATTTAGCCCAATATATGTAAAATACCATTTCAACATATAATAATTGCTTTACATTAACGAGATGTTTTGCATTCTTTTTTGTATTAAGTTTTCGAAATTCTGTGTTTATTTGAACACTTATGGCACATCTTAACGGAAATGAGTCTGTAGGACTCAACCACCATATGTGGTTAGTGGCTAGTGGCTATACTAGTAGCTAGTTCTAGTCCTTCCCCTCACTAATCCCACTCTCATTCACTCATCAATCCGGTTGATTTTACCTCCTAGATATTTCTTTGGTAGGCCCATTTCTTTTCAATTTTATACATCATGGCTTTAATTCACGTCCTGGCCATATTTCACTTGGGTTATTGCAATGGCTTTTATAACTTAGTTTCTTTGTTTCAGGGAGCATGCAAGATCCATTGAAATGCAGGACACTATAGTAGGATATCTATTGATATATATTTTTAACCAGAAAATATGGAAAACAGCTCAGATTCATATTTAACATTTATTTATTATACATATTGATACCAGCACCTTTGCTCTGCATCTCTGATAAAATGATATAACTAGTATATTTTCATTGAGTGTTATGATTAGCATGCTATTTGTAAGCTTTGGTAGGGTGGGTAATGATCTTAGTGAGAAATAATTTAACCAGCTCCTTCTTAACTCAAAACTATTAAATAAATGTGATCATTTACTCTAAAGAAAATAAAGTTTTGATTTATGTGTACATACATGGGCTTCAAACTTCATTATGAATAAGAATCACCTTGGCAACATATTTAAATGTAGATTGTTAGGTTTCATATATACTTTCTGATTCATTTGGAATGGTAGGTGGCCCAGGAATCTCTATTTTTATAAAGCATTTGAATGATTGTAATATAACTGCTAGAAACTATACTGTATTAGTCTGTTTTCATGCTGCTGATGAAGACATGCTGGAGACTGGGAAGAAAAAGAGGTTTAATGGACTTACAGTTCCGCATGGCTGGGGAGGCCTCGCAACCATGGTGGAAGGCAAAGAGGGGCAAGTCACATTTTACATGGATGGCAGCAGGCAAAAAGAGAGCTTATGCAGGGAAACTCCCATTTTTAAAACCATCAGAACTCTTGAAATTCATTTACTATCACAAGAATAGCACAGGAAAGATCTGCCCCCATAATTCAGTTACCTCCCACTGGGTTCCTCCCATAACACATGGGAATTGTGGGAGTTAAAAGTCAAGATAAGATTTGGGTGGGGACACAGCTAAACTATATCACATACTTTGAGCATTAGTCTGTTCTTTGTGAAGTAGAGAGTTAAAAAGCCATGGAGAAAAGTGCACTAGCCCAGACCTGAGAGGGATGCTATATGGGGGTTATAAAAGCAACAGCACACTGAAATGGAAATTGGGCACCAGGGCAATGCTGAAACTGGGAATAAAGGGTAGCAGGGGCTGGTAATGTGGAGAGAGTCTTGGAAGACCAATGATGAGAACCTTGGTCTATTCCATAATTTCTCTGGGATTGGCCTTCCTTCTTCAACTACAAAAATTGATAGTAATATAAAAATGAAATCTGATTATTAGTGTATTTTCATCTTCCTTTAGTAACTGACACTCTTTAGTTTTTCAATAAGTAATTTTTAAATATTTTAGGATGTCAACATATTGAGTAATTTCAGTGTAGGACAGTTTTTGACTTTAGAACAATATCATACAATTGCATTTAGTGTTTCATTTCTAGTTCTATGACAACAAAATTATCTTGTATAGAGGACATGGTAAATGATGCCACCTAAAAAACAGAATTTAACTTCACAATAATTGAGGGGAAAAAAACCCACATTTTTCTTAAATGCCATCTATAAATAATTTGTCAAATCTATAATCCAACTTGTTAATGTTTTAAAACTTCAAAACTCTTTAAAAAATTTTAAGATGCTACATGTTTTGTAATATGGCAGAGAACAACCAGAAGATTTAAACCTCATAGATTTAAAATTTTACAATATACTGTTCAAATTATAAATTAAGACTGTTAAAAACACCAAACTTTTCTTTTTAGTGTATTATTTCATCTTTTTCCCTCAATGAGCCTTATTTATGGATAACAAGGGGCTAATTGATTGAATTGAATTTCTTCTTTTCATCATTTGCTGGCAGTTCTCTGGTGGAAACCTTAATGAGCTGCAAACCAGGCAAATAAATGGGCAAGTAGGCTGGAAGGAGGGAAGGGACAGTGGATATGGAGAGTCTGTTGTTTATCCAATCAACAAAATATGTTTTAATTGTAGCAACAATGCCATAAACAGGCCTGACACAGTTTATTTGATAACCTCACTTTCAGTCACTCCACTTCCATCATCGATGAGTCTGAGATTTTTATTTCATTCGTTAACAGGAGAGACTTCCCTCCACTCATCTGTGCTTTTGGAAGATAAATTCTCTAGAATAACTCAATAGGAGTTGAGTTTGGAGGGAAAATACTGTTTTTATTGCAATTAATATCTTGTTTTTAACTTTTCTTGGCTGGACATCTAATCTGCATTGGCTTTTGTTAAACACCTTTGCTGATTTCTGCTTTCTCGTAGGTGATTCGCAAGGGGTGGCTCACCATCAGCAACATTGGCATCATGAAAGGGGGCTCGAAGGGATACTGGTTTGTCCTTACTGCGGAAAGCTTGTCATGGTATAAAGATGATGAGGTAAGTCACAGAAAGTGACAAAGTTTTCTCATTAAAGTGTTTCTCATTTTAAGTTAATTGATATTATTGTACTATGCAATTTTGAGACACCAGTGGTTCTCTTTCAGTAAGAGTAAACTTGGAATGTTTGTATAAAAATGCACTGTTATTTTCTCATAGATTTAAAATTTTATAGTATTCAACCAAATTTCCTTTTCTTTTTTATTTATTTCTTTGCTGTAACCATGTTTGCTTACTGAAGAAATGGATTTAGTGGTCAAAGTTGAAAACTTCCTATTTATAATTATGTCAAGGTACTGGTACAGTGAAAACAATTTTCATTAAATAAAGTGCTAAAAGACCTAAGGTAATAGAATATTTTAAGAGTGAAATTAATAATATTGATGTAGAGTTAACAAAGCATTTTGGAATTGTTCCTGTGACATCTGTCTCAAATGAAATGGAAGGCTTTTGAGAATGTCCACATCAGTAGTCTTCAAGTGAGTCTCAGATCATTGTTTATACAAATTTTGTTTTTTGAGAATTTGATATCTATGTAAAAGCATGAATTATGGTAATTATAGTGTTCTGGTTCATGTTAGATGTTAATAATTTTGGTCCTGTGACTTACTACACATTTAAATTTGATAGCTATAAAAGTGCAAACTAAAAACTCATATTCGTCTTACAGAGCCATTTAAGTGCTAGAAATCAATACCATTAAATGTAAGGTAGCACAGACAGAAATTAAACTATGTCTTGAAATTTTTAATAGCCCTGGGCTGACTTGATAATTTTTTGGTATTTATAATGCAGCATGCAAACATTAGGTAAGAATACTCTGTAATAGCAAAACTATGTGCAGGTGAGATTGTCTCAATTACATGAGACCATAAAGGGCATGCGTTTCAAAGTTAAAAGTTTTTCCTATCTTGGCCTGACATCTTTTGAAGGCATTACAAAGTGGCTTTGTCATTCTTTGAAGGAAAGTTTCATGTCTTATATAATTATTTTCATTTCTGAAGCACTCTGTGTGTCATAGTGTGTTGATAAATATTAGATGATTGGTTGATTGCCACTAAAATTTCTGCAGTAAGGGAAATGCAATCCTATAGAAATGTCCAAACAAAATTGCTATTTAAGAGCTTGTATTTAAATTGTTATGTCATTGACCATAGTCAAAAGTAAGATTTGATCATTGTGATAGTCTGAGGATTAGCAATGGTTTCTTTTCTGTACTGGCTGCTTAGCTGTCTCTGTCATTCTGCGGGAAGCTCTAGCTTTAAAGATCATAGCTCAAGGAGCTCAGATACCCTCTCCTAGATATAAAAATTACTAAATAGATGATCTTCTTTGCTGTTCAGTTGTAATAAGGTATCTTCTGTTAGATATATTTTCCCCCCAAGGATTTAGATGATAATTGATATGCACTTATATATGTGTAAACCGTGAGACCTTTCTCAGTTATGCAGGGTCACAGAAAATATTTTACTGAGGAATCATAATAGTGTTGGCTAGTGTTTTATATACATTAATTAACTCATTTAACCATATTCAGCCCTAACTACTATTATTCCTATTGTTGGATGAGAAAACTAAAAATAAAACAAAACCTTAAAAAAAAAAAGTCTTTTCTACAGGACTGTTTTACTTATTGCAGAACATTTAGTCTTGGCCAGGATAACAAACTTACCAAAGTCACACAGCTAGTTGGTGGCAAAGCAGAAATTTGAACCCAGGCTGTTGAGCTCCAGAGCCTATGCTTTCAACTGCAAATTAAGGCAAAAATCCCAGAGATGCCTGGAGTTGTCCAAGCCAACCTCATCCCACAGAGAACTTATGAAGATGATTTCCAGGCATCTCAGCATTGACATGTTCCTGGGTGTTAGCAGTAGAGACACTGAAGACTCTGGAGTAGCTACTGCTGTTGGAGTGTGGCATTAGTCTGGCTGTGTGAGTACTGAAAATAAGCCTGTTGGAAGGCACAGTATGCCTTCCAGTAGGGAAGGAAGAAGCCTTGAGAGCTTGGTGAGCTCATGGTTATTGGCTCATATCCTCTCCTCCAGACTCAGGATAATTCTTTATAAAAAATCACCTGACCTTGTAGCTTCCACATGAGTACTTGATTACAACAAGTGGAAAATAAATATGCACAGTTTTAATATTAACCAAGTGCCATGAACATACCCTGTGTGCTCTGTATGAGCTGTGTATGAGCACACAGAGTGGTTACTGGTATACCAAGGTATGGTATAGAGAGTCGTTGGGGCAGGGGAAAGTGGGAATGACCCTTGAAATAAAATGGAATGATTTAGATGAAGAAACTATAGGAAAGTGTAGTTTCATCCATTCAGATCATTTTAAGAAAGGGGAAATGACAAAGTTACTGCTCTGTGGAGCCAACAAGCAAGTAGACTATAATACAGTATCAGATAGTAAATGCTCTGAAGAAAATAAAATGGGATATTGAGTTAGAAAGTGACAGGGAGGAGGTCTTTAGATTTGGATGATTGGAAGGAAGTACTACTTGAGCAGAGATTAAGATGATGAGCTGTGCAGAAGGTTTTGCTGAAGAATATTACAGGTAGAGGGAACAGTAAGTGTAAAACCCCTGGAGATGGGATCCAACAGGAACTCTGTGGCTGTAACATAGGAACAGTGGGGGAGAAAGGCAGACTATAAAATCAGAGGCACCAGTGGATGGGGGCCTTATCAGTCCCTACCCAATGATTTGGATTTTATTCCAAGGACGATTGAAAGTGATTGAGTGTTTCAGTGTGTGACATAATTGGATTGATGGTTTAGAAAGATTACCCTGGCTGCTGGGTTGTGTGTAATAAGTGGGATGGGATGGATGTGTGGAGGGAGTGGGGATGGCTAGCATGGAAGAAGGGAGACCAGCTTGGAATCTCTGACCATGGTCCAGGCAAGAGAGGATGGTGGCTGGGTAGTAGCTGGTGGTGAGAGTGAAGAGCGCTTAAGTTCAAGGTAGCAAATTTATGGTCTATACACAGCTACAATTGAGTCATTAGCTGCTGTTATTCATTCAGAACTCTCCTCAAGAAATAGGAAGTAGTCATCACTAAGATGATCATTGAGACTGAAAGCTGGTCTTCGTGGATTTAAGCAGGTATAATGACTGCGGGAATGATACTTGCAATCAGTGATGATCTTGATTATGATCATCATCATAATGGCTAACAGTTATTGACTATTGTCGTTCAGTGAGCACATTATTTATATTCTCCATTTTAGAAACGAGGATTGAGGCTCAAAGAGAATAAGTAACTTGGTCATTTAATCATCTGAACATTTCCCAACAATTATTTCTGAGCACTTGTTATGTACCAAGCACTGTCCTAGTCAGTAAGGATAAAATGATTAGCAAGGAATTCATGGTACCTGTTCTTATGAAGGCTCTTTCCCAATAAAGCAAACATACAAATAAAATGGGAAAACCTATCAGATGCTGATTACAGGCTAAGAAGAAAATAAAGCCAGTGATGAGTTGACATAGAAAGTGTCTGGGTTAGAGGACACAGGTTGGGGGGAGTTTACACTGGGTGGTCAGAAAAGGTTTGTATTAATTTTCTGAGGCAGGATTGAGCCTGATGAATTTAAGGAACGTAATTAAGACCAGTATGACTGGAGCAAAAAGAGAAAGGTACTCTAAAGATTAGGATTTTCATCTTAAGAATGATGAAAAGTCTTTGAAGTTTTTAAACCGGAGAGTCAAATGATAAGATTTAAATTATTTACCGATTCCTTTGGTTGCCTTGTGGAGAATGGATTGAAAAAGGGCAAAACTGGATTGAGGAATTACTAGAAAGCTATTGCTTTCTACATCTATTGTGGTCTGCATAGATAATGGTAGCTTGGGCTGGGGTGAGTTGTTAGAATTTGTAAAAATGAATGGATTTAAGAGATGCTTTTGGAAGCTAAAAATTGACATGGTGGAGGAGGTCAGGGTCAACCCTGTGAAAACTATTCACAGTCCTTCATAAGTTGTTCAGTTAGCCAAAACTTATTTTCACAAAAGTCCTAATAAATATTGAACTTTAATCCACCTGTATTTCTCATCACACATGCTAACAGTTCCAGCGAACGGTAAGCCTCCTGAGACCAGGAGACATTGTTCCCTATTCTACTACCAGGGGACACAGCACTGATAGGAAGCCCTAACTATTGATTGAATGAAGGTGTCATTGAGAAAACAAATGAATAAATGCAGCATAATAATCTCGTCCTGACATATCCAGTGTCAAAATTAAATTATTAAATTATAGAATAAAATTACCATTAAAGGTAGATTGCCTTAAATTTTGTTAATTTTTATCATTGAAGGTTAATTTTTTTGTTATTTTTCTTGTTTTTTTTCTTTTCTTTTCTTTTTTTTAAATCCTCTGACTATATAAATGTGACTTCCTGGATTGAAAATCATTTAAACAGAAAATTAATTTCCCAATGTTATTTTCATACATTGTCCATATGTGTTGTACAGTTTTGGAGAGGGATTTAGAAAACAGCAAGATGTGAGAATAAAATAGAAACTGTCATCTCAAAAGTTTTTTGAAATGGATTTTTGATCTAGATAGTTTTCCATCAATAGTTCAAAATCAAATTTGGAAAAAATGATGGCTTTTCTTTAACATGTCTCTAAAATGTGAATTTTAGGAGAATGGGAGACTGATTAAAGGAGAAAAGAGCCTTATTTTTCTTAAAACTAATGAGAAATTTGTTTTAAAAATACATAAATGTATAAATTTTAAGAGATAATTAGAATCTCTGAAGAAAGGGGACTGTTCATTTATGTATAATATAAGTAATTAGTCAGTGTTTATTGTATTTCTGTAGCCCAGTGTGTAAAGATTAAAATCATAATGAGTTACTCCTAGGCAAGCAGAATAATGCAACATAGGCGTTTCCAGTGGAAATCTACTAACCTTACACTATTGAGGAAAACCCAACATCTGCATTGAAATAAGGACATTCTTTGGACTCTTAAGAAATTACAGGCTTCATTTTTGTGGGTTGAAGTGTTTGGATAACTTGATAAGGAGATTATATAATTCCCTTATAGGGATATTTACTTAGCATTGTTTTTATTTTGTAACAATAACAAATGACAAATGTAACTTCAGAAATAGGAAACAAAATGACAGTTATATCCCTGGATGATCAAAGTTGTGAGATCAAGAAGTTATAGAAATATTCAGCTTTCTTTCTCGTTTCATTTATACTTTTAAGATTGTACATATTTCCTACCAGATCTGCACACTCCCTGTGGTGGAGGAGGTCAGCGTCGACCCTGTGAACACTATTCACACTCCTTCATAAGTTGTTTAGTTAGCCAGAATTTAGTTTATTTTTACAAAAGTCCCAATAAATATTGAACTTTAATCCACCTATATTTCTTAAAATTCTGCATGATCTCGATTGTGTATTTTTTTTACATACGTAAACTATCTGATGTTATTCTTTTTTAATATAGGATTACTTCATACAAATATTTCCATGTTCTGGCATTATCTAAAGATTTATAATTTTGAAGAAAGAGTATTATTCAATAAACCATAATGGCAAATCCTATTCCAAATTTATTAAAAATGAGTTTAGATTCAAACCCACTCCCCTATATGCATTATTTGTGCTACTCAAAAGTATATCCTGCAAGAGCAATATTATCCTTTATATTACCCTTTCCCAGAAGAGAAAAATTTTTAAATGTGCCTCATTTAATGACTTTTAAATACATACAAAACATTCTTTCAAGCATTTTTTGAAAATTGAGTAAAAAATGTTTGAGAAAAAAAGTGTTAACTTTATGTTTTAAGGAAAAATATTGAAAATGTTATCTGGAGTACCTCACTTTAGGATGACACTGCTGCCGTCCTAGCTTTCCTTTGGAGTTGGGAGAACGGGTGTAGTTTCCTTAATGTTCTGGCTAGGTCATTGTCTCATTCTGGGAGCTATCAAGCACTCTCCTGAGACTGCCTTACAAAGTCCAGTAGAAACATTCCATATGTGAACTCCGATAGACAGCATTTACAACAGGTTGTACAAGGTATTTAAGATTGGGTAGAACGATGTCGATATCCTGTGAGTCATTTTTATATTGTCTTCCTGTTTATATTCTAAATTTTGTAAGTATTGTTTAGGACTTTATTTGCTAGTCATGGGATTTTATTTAAGCTAAAAATCCGCATTGCGCAATGTATCTTGCAGAAGCAGAAGTGAATTTTAGCAGGTGACATATTGCCATAAGAAAAGATTGTTTAAATGAGAGAAATTCATCTTTAATCATATTTTTGCTTTGTAGTTTTGCCCCATCATTCAGCTTTTTAATTAAATAAACTATAATGTTAGGTTTGATTAAAATATCATTGTTAGAAAATTTGAAACTCATGGGACTTTTAGCCTTACGACTGAGACTTTCATTTTAGAAATAAAATAACTGAATAAAAAATAGTTTGCTTTAGTTCAGAATACATACATAAAGTGTTTAATTATTAAATGTGAAAAAAGTTTTGAGTAGCCTGTGTTACATTTTTTTAAGCTTGACCAGAATCTTTCTAAGAAATATGAAAATTAATTTTAAATACTAAAGCTAAAACATGTTAATGAACTAAATCAAAGTTGAAACATTTCTAATTTTATCTATCTTCCCACCTTTTACCCTTAAGTATTTAAAATATTCATAGACAAAAGCCGTCCCTTATCATTTCACTCCAGTTAACAGTGCATAAACTGAAGTTTGGATATTTTCTCAAAAGGTGTGGCAAAATTTATATTTCAAGTACATTAACCACTTTCTTTAAGCTTCTGAAGATAAATGAGTTGCCTGAACATCTCAAGAGCTTGAAAGTTTATCGTGATGGAAGCATAGATTGCAAGTGAATGTATTGGCCTTGCAAATTCTACTCCTGGAACTGTAGCATAAGCGTCTTCTTAATTAAAAAATGACGCAGTCATAAATTTATGTATACCATGACACTTGGAAGTATCAAAATTTCAACTTTCCATATGTCAAAAGAGGAAAAATGGTTATTTTGATACAGTTGAATGTTATGTTGGAATAGTAGTCTTTTCACTGTATTTTGCCTAGACCCAGACTGGCAGAGTTAACTCAAAGTACTTGATCCTTTGGAATACTCTTTTCCTCCCATTTCTTCTGTCTTTCCACCCTATCCCCTTCAAAAAAAAAAGTCATGATATAGAAAACCATACTTAGTTTATAGATGAGAATTCTTAGAATAATGTATCCTTTGTCAAGCATCAGACTGAAGTTATATTGCTTTGTTATATCGAGTTTTTATATTGATATGGGGTGCTGCAAAGCCGTGTACAATAAATGTCAAGGGTAGTGATTTACTGACAACAATTAGGAAAAGAGCACTATAGAATGCACAGGAACATTTTCAGCAATGGGTTTTATTATATTTCATAGGCACCACTCACTTTACTTTTGGTGGGTTTTAATATTTGAATCAAAATAATACATAGGAGGTAAGTATTAAACCAACAGATTAAAGCCCCAGGTCCCCGAGCCCCTCATTTTGGTTGTAGCTCTTGGTGTAGATGCTATCGTGTGAGGGCTGCTTTCTTTCAATGGCTGGTTGTCATTCAGGCTGGGTTGTCATGTGACTGCCTGTCTGTGCCTGCTGTACAGGTGAGCGGATGTTCTGCACAGCAAGTGTAGACAGGCAGACACATGACAACTCTGTCCAGCCAGGCCCTTGGTTCCTTCAGGTTTCCTTTGCTCATAGATACAATCAGCCTGTGTTCCAGATTTGGTGATTTTGGAGAGTAAGGGGAAAGGGAGAAAAATACACAATATAATTAAACATTAAAACATTATGGAACTAAAAACAAGTTAGACTTTTGACTTTATTCAGAAAGTACATTTATACATTTGTTCCAAATGTGCTAACATGGATAATTGGAATAGCAAAAAACTCACATTAAAATTTCAAGAAAGAAAAGAGATTAAACACAAGGTTTATTCTTAAGTCCAATTCATATTATTACTGGCCCACATGTAGTCAGAGTTCAGAGTGATTGAACCAGATGCTTTTCCTCTTTGCAAAAAAACTGCATATTTTAATACTGAAGTTAAAGATAAAAACTATGTTTATACATGTTTCTTTTAGTAGATAACTACCACAACCTTGCCCATGAAAAAGAAAATTATCATTTACATGGAAATGGCAGCCTTTTCAAAACAATTAATGAGCCTAATGTATTTGGCAACCCAAGCCACTGACTTTGGTATCTGATACTTTGATAATAGGATTTTACAAAGGAATATGTTTTTTCCAATTATATGTTAAACGACAGGAACCTATTTAAATGTCTCATTTTCCTTTTAAATGAAGTTTGTAAGTGTGAATGTGAAATCAAATTAAAGGCAGTTGTGAGCTTAACTTTTCCACTTCTTAATTAACCACAGGGTCATGCTGTGAATCAACAGGGTATAAACTAGAAGATTGTTATTCACAGTGATGCTCAGAATGTGTTTTGGATATAGTTAGTATAATATAGTTACAAAATAGTGTCTTAAATACAGAAAAGTCAAATTCATTTTACGTCCAAATATTAAAACCAGATCCTTTGAAAATTTTTCTTCTAATTTATATGGGCTAATAGTGTTAAATATACATATATAAAATTTAATTCTGGTGAGTCGAGAATAATTCTACTATTTTAATATCAATTATCAACTCACATGTGTAGAAGTATTAAGCAAATTCCCCTCCCCTTTTAAAAACAAAAATATCCAAGTAGGCAAAATTCCAGTAAGTAGAACTTCTTAAAAAATACAGTATTGTCCAAGGATTGTATAATTAGAAATTTTCTCAAAGAACTTTAAGAAAAACAAATAGTTTGTGATTTATCTTTAATTGTAAAATTCTGAGAAAATAGCAAATACAAACTTAATGGAAAGCAAAATAGTTTTTAGATACTGAGAAAATGACAATTTTCTACAAATCTGAACTTTTATGCAGTGATTAGATAAGGTAATGTTGTAACAAAAGCTAATAAGTGCCATTTTCTGCATATTTATGTAATTTCAAGAAAATAATTTTTTGATTCTGTTTCTGGCCATCACTTCCAAGTAAAGGAACTTTTTTTTTCTTGACAGAATAAAAAACATGAGTAAACTTGGCTGCTATTTAAATAATTACAAGTTCAAAGTATGCCAAAAAAAAGTGCCTTAAAATACTATTGTGTTATTGTTGCTGCATTCAGTGCAACAGAAAGTAATTATAGAGTGATTCACTTACAAAGAGTATATTGGTAGAAATTTAAAAAATTACTATAATTCTGTATAGCTTTTCCTCTCTCTCCCATAAATAATTTGATCCAGTTAACTCTGCTCAATTAAAGGAATGATGCATGCAACCTGAAAAAATAAAAAGAAATATTTGTGAGTTTGTATGTTATGCTTTAATATAAAACAGTTTTATTAAAGCAAGATATACATTTTTTTTTTGAGCCAGAAAAACCACGACAGTTTTTCAGGGGGAAAAAAATCTTGATGAAAATGATTGTTCTTTTCATAAGGCTTTTGGACGATTTATGTTTCTGATAGATTTTAAAGACACATTACAGTAAGTATGTGACATATGAACGCTTCATAGTTATGTTAAACCTGCCCCTAAACTTGTTAAAAAGACGAAAGACTAAAAACATACTGACTTTTTTTAATCTCCCAAATTATAGGTTGAATAGTTTATTATTCCTTAAAATGCTAGCTAAAATATAAAAGAGTCATTTATATTATCATACCAGGTAATTTTTAGTATGTTTATTATACCTTGTTTTCTTTTTGTCTTTTATTTCTTGTCTTAAGGAAAAAAAATGTAAGAAAAGAATTATCTTCTAAGTGTTCTGTAGTAAAATTAAACCAAAGTAACTCCAGGAAACTGGCTGTCACGCTAAGTCAGAAAATTCAAAATGAAGATTTAATTATTTTTCCTAATTTACTTCATTATCTCTATTAATACTGATAAAAAAATTATTCATTAGGGACCTTTGAAAATGGGTAAATATTTATATCTACATAATTTACAAAACATGAAAGTAAAAAGGGATTTGAAGTAAGAAAGGTTTCAATCTTAACTCAGGAATTTCCTGTCTCAGGTTAAAGCCTGACCTTCTAGTTATTTTAAGCCAGGATTTCTGAGTGATGGTCTCTTAGTTATTATTTTGACGTTATTGTGATGGGTGGGCTATTCTCCAGAGAGCAGAGTGAAATGCATTGTTTATAAAGAGCAGATCCCTTGTAGAGTAAGTGAAAGCTCTGGCATCTCTTTAGTGAGCATGGACGCTTGTGGATGAGTGAATTGTTTTACATTACCAAGTTGTACTTTTTATATTTCATAATAGCTTAAGACTTCAAAAAAAAGTGGGAAAAATTCTTTCATTAGGATTTTTATGCCTAAACTCTTTCCCACAGAGTGAAATACTTGGGTGGTCTGTAGGCAAGAGGTGGGGGTAGTTAGTATATTTGGTCTTTTACAAACATAAACATATTATCTGGGCCGAAAGCCTGAATGCCAAGCAGGAAGGATATTAAGCCTATCGACTAACGACAGGGAAGTGATCAGTGTGAAACTTTGTCCCATTGTAGACAATCTGTCTTTGATTTTGAGATCTTTGGCCTAAAAGAAAAATGGGTTTGAAAATTTAAGTCCATTGTTTTAGATTGATCCTTTTTCAGTTAAGAAATTATGGTGTTGAAGCTAAGGCTCTGAACTTCCTTTCTCTTAGATGGTGGAAAAGTCCTTTTAACCCAGTACCTAGTCCAATTTATCAATCATTCACAGGCTAACATGAAAAATAATTATGAAATTTCTATGGAGGGTAGTTTGGACAGACCTTGAAAACAATTTTCTCTTCATGACCATGTACAATGTTAAATTTTTATGCACTTACCATTATATCCAGGGGTAGTTTTAGTTGAAGATGTTCACTGTTGGTTAGTTTCCTCTGGAATAGATTCCATGATCCCTAAAATATTTGTATATCTCCTTATAAAGCAATATCAAAATAAAATTAAACATTTTTCTAATTTAGCTGGATTTAGATACGGCTATGATGTATCTAAATGTGGGCACGTGTACCAGTGCATAAACTATAATCCTGCCTTCATTCAGCAGAGTGTTATAAGATAAACTTTCACTTTTGAACTTTAATTTAGCCCATGTAATTGAAAAATAAGTACTATTCCTTTTTCATTTGTTAAAAGTTTGCCTCAAAAATAAGTCATTAGAACCACACTGAGCACGTGCAGGGACTCCTTGGTTACCCCTTTACAAAATAATTCTTCTATTTCTACTCCTGTACTTATGCCAAGGGGAACCTTTATGTCCCTTTTATCTCCAGACTAAAAGTCATCCTGAGGGAGAAAATAGGTGAGGGACCAGTAGGTATTCATTTCATTGAAACAAAAAGACTATTTAGCATGAAGAAAGAAATTTAAATTAAATATACATTAAATGAAAGCAAATTATGAAATACAATCATTTCTAGAGTAAAAAATAACCCAGAAAATTTGAGAAAACTTAAACATCACCAAAGTAACTTCTTAGCTATTTTTCCTCTTCATTAATTGTATCAATTAGAAAAAATATATTTCTTGGAAAAATTAGCTCCTGTAAGTTACTTTTTTTTAGTTTTCTTATGTAAAAGAAACTGTATAGATTTTTAATATCTCATTTATTCTATTAAAAATAATCAACATGGAACTCTCCAAGTCACAATAGAAAATGAAACGAAGATTTTACTGTATCATCTAAGTGAAAGTAGCTAAATTTCTCCTTGCTGTTTATATTTTAACTAAGAATCATGAATAGATAAGAATACTTATGTGTTCTTTATACATGTTTTGGGGTGATCAGAAGGGTAATTTAAAAAAATAAGTTGTTTCGACAAAAGACAACTTAGGGAAACTTTTATAATAAAATACTTTGCTAAAGAGAACTTGAGTCAATTTTTGAATTGTTGCAAAATATATAATTTAGTAAAGAATTTGTTCAGGAACCACTGTAACTTTAAAGAGTTTAAAAGATGACAAAAGAGATTACATTTTTTTTTCTTTTTTTACAAACCCTGTAGAAGAGATGTTTTCATTATATAGAATTGTTTGGGAATAGAAATAAATGGGGGTTAACAGAATTAAGGATGAGGCAATAACATTTTTCCAGAACTTTCTTTAAGGGACCCACTAATGTTCAGCACAGATCACATTGCAATCCAGACTTTCTCTATTATTTTCTCTATTAAGGTTTCATTCAGCTTGAGGGTTTTCTTCCCTCCCACCTTCCTCCCCCTCTCCCACCCTCCTTCACCTCCAGGACAGCTGGAAACTGACCAAAGAAAACTCCTGCCTTCGTTTACAAATTCCTTTTTTATCAGTAGTTTCTAGACGAAGTGCCTTATCATTTTAAATGCTCGGGAAAGCGGAAGCATTGGAAACTGTAGGCAAGAGGGCTCAGCTAAGCAGCAATTATCAACCATTCTTTGATTTAAAAAAAAAATATATAAAACAGAGATGTTTACAGGAGTATCTAAAGATAGACGTTTCTATTCCCTGATTTATTCAGTTGCTGACTCAGTAAGTTGTGGGTTGGCGCTCTTCTCTGGGCAAATCCCAACTGCATTGTCTGGTAGGCAAGACTTGGCAGGTTCTTCTTTTATTGTTAGGTACTATTATTCCTGGTGTTTATATTATAGAAGGAAATCTTCAGAAAAGCACTATTCATATAGCATTTAAAAACCAGCAACTGTTCGCTATCTTGGGGAAAAATGACTTCAGTCCTGGGATGTTAAAACTTATACACATAGCCTTCATCCATATAAGTTTTTAAGTCTCTGAATTATTATTAAACAATTCAAAAGTAGCCTCATCAAACTATTCTTAAGTGGCTGGAGTTAATTTTTTCATATTTCATTTTGAAGTGGGAAAACACTTGAATTATCACTCTTCAGAAATCAAAAAACAGTAAATCGCTATGTACCACACACTTTTGCTCTTGTAAGATTAAACACATCTCTACCCATCACACGTATACCTTTGTTTCCCTCACATGTTAACACAAATCGTGGGCTCCTCACCTAGGTTCCCTTGGTCACAGACCAGGTGAGCAGTCTAGAAGGCCTTACCCGCTAGTCTTCCCTTCGGCGGTCTTTTCTCAGCAGTGTCCCGAGGGCTTCTTGGTCCCTCGTGTGCAAAACCTGTGAAGAAAAACACTGGATATGAGATTCAAAAAAGGAGCAAACAAATGTCTTCTCCTTGGAAACAGCCCATTTTGTCCCCAGCAGTTCATGGCGTTGCTCTTCCTTGCCCAGTCTAACCAATGTGCAGACTACTGTACAACGGCATTGTCCTGAACAGGTAGTCTGAACACTGGGGCGACGGAGCAGGATCTCCAGAAGCTTCCTTCTATGTACTTAAAATCCTCTCCCGGTCCTCAGGAAAAGCCTCCCTTCCTGCACCAGGGGTTGCATTCAGCTTTCCCCCCTGAATTCTGCTGCGCTGACTGAGACACACTCAAGGGCTGTGATTTCTAGTCTTGACGTGGCACATTTGCTGCAGACTGGGGAACTGGCAATGAATTTAGGACCAGGAAAAGGGGGAGGGCTGGGCTGGAGAGTCCATATATGGGATGATGTCACCCTGGGGAGGTTTGGGTATGCGCTGTGCCGCTGGAGAGACCGCTAGAATCGCCTGCTCTCAGACATGGGTCTGTGCATAAAATGGTACCAGATGTTTTAGTGTAACGTTAAGCAGTCATTTCATCTTCAGGCCAGATTTTTTTCCTCAACTGGGCAGGAAGTGGGCCCCAGTATGGAAAAGCTGTAAAAAAAAGAGTCAAGATGTACAGTTCGGCTGTGGCCAACTGAAAGTGAGTTACTGTAGAAGTACAAATTTACTGTCTGACCCAGGCTAGAGAAGTAATTTGAAGATAGAGGATAGATAAAATAGTAAACAGAAAGTTGAACACTGGAAGGCAGAGCTCATTTGGAAACCTTTTTCAGCTTTCCTGTGGCATTTTATTTTCTGGTATTTCACTCTTCAAAAAGGGCAGATAAGTTCTCTCTCTCTCCCTCACCCTCTCCCCCCCTCCCTCCCTCCCTTTCTTCTATTTCTCTTTCTCTCCTCTCTCTCTCCCTCCTTCTCCTGTCCGTTGGATCTGTCAGCAGCTTGCAGGCTGCTCTAGACTTGAACAGTAATTATAGCAACTTCCTGAAAGTGAAGCCCCCATGAAAAGTCTGGAGAAATGTTCTTTGTCATGGCCTCTACATGAGTAATTAGTTCCACATGTGGCCTTCCTAGTTTCCCTCAGCTATTTTGGCTGGCTCTCTGAATGCTGTGCTATAGTTTGACCTAAAGAAACTTTAAAGTTTTGATTTCAAGCATCCACTATGAAATAGCAACTCAGGTCTTCTAACAAATCGCCTCTGATAGATACATGCTGTTAGGTATAACGTTGTTTTTCACTGGTAATTCCTGATTCTGTTTTGATACTTTTGTTTTGTTTTCATGGTATTCTGTGGCTTAGTTTTATCTCTGGTTAACTAAATCTGTTGAAATTTGCCAAGCACTGCTTGACCAAAGGTTATAAGATATCACCCCACTGGCATCAACTTTTCCTTCCCTGTTGTGGCTGTTTCCAATTATATATACTGTTGAATATCCTGAATATGTAGGTCTCTCACTTTCCCTCCATAGGTTTATGATTAAAGCTAGAGCTGCCTCAAACAAGAGCTTGATTAATTGCCCTTCTAAAGATCAAAATGTGAGAAAATTTCTAGGTAGCTTCCAAATTTAATTTGACTAACCAAACCAAGAAACTTAGCATTCTTTAAAGAAGTACAACCAAAGCAATTCATTTCTACTGGCCTTCTGAAATGCTTTTCAGAAGTAGAAAGATATATGCTGCATGGTATATTTCAAAAAGCTTAAGTGAGTACTGCCCTAAAGCATTTGCTTTTCATAAAATGGCCTTTTTTGAATTATCAAATAACACACTCTAAAGAGTTCAAAAGTTATGACAAGCCCTTGTTATCTTGTGAGAAAGATTAAATAAGATAAACATGAATTATCTGGCATCTTAGAATGGAACAGAGATTAGCACTGGGTACATCATTCACAGAAACATTTATATCCTCAACGAGAGTCAGAGGAATGACTTTATATCACTGTACTTTTGCTTCCATACTTATGTCTTCAGGGCCTATTCAGTAAAGCTTGCACAAGCACCATAAGACTCACCTCCCTTTTTTCTTTGTCACTGCTTCCATATTATTGGAAATGATTTAAGTGTGACTAAATACAATCTAATAGTTGTATTCAATGTGGATACCAACTCCATTCTTTTTAAAGTATCTGTGTGTTTACTCACATGAAGTCCTCCTCATAGAGGAGCCCTGAGCCACTTGAGCCAGTAGTCAGCCAGCATTCTAGGTGTAGACCTGCTTCTGCCACCTGGCAGAAAGTGAAAAGCCTTTCTTCTGCCCACTTCCATTTATGTCCATGAGACATGCCTTGGAAATTTTTGTCAAGCAAACAAAAGGTGGTTCTGATCAGATTGTTCCATGATTTCACCTTAGTACATGATTTCACCTTAGCTCTCTAATGGTTCTACTACCTACACCAAATAGGGATCTTACAATATTTCAATTGTAAGGTTGAAATATAAAGTTAAGTTTATATTTACCTTTATACTTACCTTCATGACTTTCAAAACATCTTAAGGAATTTTCTCCAGAGACAGCTATAAAAATTGAGTTCCTCTTAGAATATACATCTATCTCCTTGGGTTTCCAGTTAACTGTAGTGTTTGAGGGTGCTATTGCCTCCAAATAGATCAACAAGTATTTATTCTTGGCTGCTCATGTACTAGTCACAATACCAAGGACTGGGCATACAAAGGTTAGGATCTGACTGCTGCCCTCAAAAAGTCCACACTTAACATAAAATGTTAGGAATACTCATCTATGACCAAGTGCAGTTTAAAAAGTCAATCATTCTGCTCTGAAAAGTCCGTGGCATTGATTTGGAAATGCTTAATGACTTTTCTTATGTCTGTAAAATTATCACTTGAATACCCAAAATGTATTGGGCCCTAGAAAGCAAAGTTAGATGTGACAAATACTTGACTTTGAGGAACTAAAGTTATTTAATTTGCTTATTTCAAAAGTTGTTGACCAAAGTGATTATTGAACCAATAAAGGGTTTTGAGTGACTACAAACTTTACTCTATTTGAAAGTGTTATGAAAAGAAAACACTGTTTCAGTTGGTTATTGTTCCCAATCTTGGCACATTTTTAGGACTTTGGAAATTCTCAAATTGAAACCAGGATGGAGGCTTCTTTCTATGTACCTCTAAAGGGGCAGAGTTACTAGTGTTTACAATTATTTTGTGATATCCAGATATGCATACTTCAGCTAAAATTTACATAGACAAATTTTTTTTTGTTACAAGACTAATGCACAAGTTCAAACAGTAGAGAGGTATGGCAAGAAAAAAATCATTATCCCTTCCAACTTCTTAACACTTTCTGTCTTCCCAAACTAATGGTAATTCTTTGGCATGATTCCTTTGACTACTTTCTCAGCTTCTTTACAGATTACAAAATCCATTCATGTATAATGTATAAGTTTCTTGTAATAACCCATAGCTATTATTAACATCCCCATTTTATTGATGATAAAATTAAGGCTCAGAGAGCTTAAACATTACTTCATCAGAGTACACAAATGGCAGAACTCAGATTTTTTTTTTGTAACGCCAATGCCTGTGCTCAGAAGAATATTGTCAGCTTACAGGAACAACTTGTTCCCCTACCGAATCTTACAGTGCTTATATTTCCTGTTATTAAAATGCCAATTAATTATCTGCTGTGCTTTCACAGTTTTGTATGAGATGTTACCTGTACTATTTATTGTTTTATGTATTTGAACTTTTTTTCCCTAGATAAATATAAGCTAATTGAAGGCAGGAACAATATCTTTGCATTTTCTTTGGCTCATAGTAGACTATTCAGTCAACTGTTAAAAAGAATGAATAAAGAACTATATGGTATACATGTGGTTTCTGCTCAAATATTTGTCATGATAATAGCTTAAGAATTAAAGCTCTATTTTAAAAAATCATAAAAAACAATGTGCATTTAATATTTATATATGTGTACTGCAGCTACATACCAAATTGGACTATTCTTTTTAAAATAAATGTAAACATTGAGCCAACCATATTTCCTTGCTTATTTTTGGCCTTCTAATTTTCTGGAGCATCCTGTGCAGCTATCAGTCATACAATCTTGTGTGAAAAGCAGGATCTAACCAAGTTGTAATGTTTCCTTTCTTCTTGTTTTCTCCTTCCCAGTTTGTAGCCAAGATAAAAATCTAGCTGACCTTAGTTCATTGCAAATTAGAGAATATAGCCCCACTTAGTTAGGCTTTATGTTGTGTGGATTAGCACTTTTTTTTAAAATTGGAGGCAGTGCAGTCTCCTAATCTCCTGCATTTCCTATTTTGTTAGGGCCCAAAGGACTAGGTAAGTTGTAGCTAAGCATTCCACTTTTCTCCCCTTGCCTGAATCACAAACAAATGGCTGCCCTCAAATCACTGCCATGTAAGTGCCTTCCTAGACAGAGATGTAACATCAGTCTGTAAAATAGAGGAGAAATATTTCAGATGAGTAAGAAATTTTCCTTCAACAACTGAAAAAGAAGTTAAGTTAGAACAGCTATAAATCATAAACTTAATGCAACTGATTTTATAATCTTCAGAATGCTTACAAAGAACAAAGATTGTGAGAGAATTGATTTTAAAAACATACATTTATGGATGCATGTTTTGTTTTTGCCTGTCTCTAAAATTTCCATTGCTGAGTCTGTTTATTTAGAAATCAGCTCCTAACCAAAAGCAGTATATATTTTATGAACATTCTTTCCTCAAATCAGTTGAGGAAGATAATGTTACGTCTTTGAGTTTTACTAACCACTGGCGTGCACAGCAGCCATTTTTATATTTCAGTAACATAATACATCCAGCAGACAAATCTTAAAAACTCTGCTCTGTTGGATACCAGTCACAAGAAGGTAAATATATGATTTATGACTCCAGTAAAATTGGAAGCACTGTCTTGAAATCTTTAGGGAAAGGCAAGTTAAAGGGATCAGAAAGTTGTTGCTGGCCTTTTCAGGCTGATTTTAAGTGAGAGCATAATAGGAGTGTAGACTGCTGCCTGCTTCAACCCTCAAAAACTGACGAGCATCATCTGAGTGCTATGTGCTACAAGCTCCCGTTGAATTCCATGTTACAATCAGACTTTAAAGTGAGGACTGGTTACCTTAGACAAGAGAAACATGGTGTCCTCAGGTCACCCAAAAATTTTAGAATATTGTCTCCCGATGTCTTCTGGCAACACCAGTATTTTATTTCCTTGGTGTGACTCAAAAAATGAATATGTTATGATATCCTAAAGAAAAAATAACTGTATGTGCATAATATAAGGACTCAGAAACTACTTTTTTGCAGAGGCAGAGAAAGCACACTTTCTGTGGATGGGGATACAAGTTAAGCATAATGGCTGCAAGGAAGCATGTGTATGAAGAATTGCTTTCTGCTTTACCCAGAATACCTGCAGTTTTGCAGCAGGTCATTTTAAAAGCTCTAAGTCTTTAAGTAATGATAAGCATACTTGTGTAATACATAGCACATTGTCTTTATTTTAGGATTTTAATCTTCCGGTATATATGAAAGGGGAAACCCAAATTACATGAATTTCTAAAAGGGTTTGATTCAACATTAAGTCTGTTTAGTTGTGTCCATTATAGACACTTTAACTGAACGATTCTGTTCAGTTTCCAGATAATTTATTCCAGCTTCTAAGGATGTATGGGACCATATTAAAATACTTCTATTCATGCCATCATGGAAATTTGCTTTATATACCAAAAAAAGTAGAGTTGGTATATAAACTGGTTCATGTTGAAAGGTTATTTACAGGTTGCAAATGAATATTAATCACGTATCTTTATAAACACTTATTTTAGAATTAATCAACTAAAAATTATTTCCATTTGCCATTAGAATCAGATTCAGTGCCACTTCACTGCCACTCAGGACGAGAATACAAAAGGTATAGAGACAATAACATATACTGTTTTCTGGTTTTAGAGGTTTGTTTTGTTTAATTAGTACTTTCTTTTGAGCATTTATTTTATGCCAAGGTCTGTGCTAGTGTCTTTCACATGTGATATAATTTAATCCAGCAATCCTGAAAGGCAGGATTTCTCCATGGTTACAGATGAGGAAGCAGAAGCTCAAGGAGGCAGTGTCGTGTGGGTATTGTGGAGGTAGCTGGCATGGGTTTGAATCCTGGCTTCACAGCTTGGCAAATTGATGCTGCCTTGGCAAATTATTTAACTTTTCTGAGCTCTGGTTTCCTCATCTGTAAAATAGGGTTTTCTGAAAATTAAATGGATTAATGTGTGAAAAGAGCTTAGAACAGGGCCTGGCCTAGAGCTAAGCTTTATGCAGGTAAGGTTGCTGTGGGACACATCAGCCACCCAATCTTTACCAGCTCACTGACTATCTAGGTCTAGTGTCTCCAAAGCTCAGTCACAGCAAAGCAAACACTATTCAGGAAGAAAGCATGCTCTTTTCCTCAAGGTGTTTATAATCTCAGTGAATAAATATACTGTGAGTGTGAAACAAGTGAAAATAGAAGAAAATGCTTGATTCTAAGGGAAAGATAACAGAACTGTTTTTAAAAACACTGTAATGGAAGCTGACTTCTTAAAATAACCCTTTGGATAATCTTTTTGAAAAGCCATCATAACCTTTCTCACCCATGAGGTTATCTGGTTTTATTACAGATATATGGATAGATAGATTGATAAACACATCTAGATATATATGCAATTGTTATGTACAAATGTGTGTGAGCATATATGTGTATATAGTATATGTAAATATGCATATACCTGTGTATTTGTATATATATTTAAAACAAACCAGATCATCTCTATATGAGAATTATTAACATTAAAATAAATTATTTTCCCTTTTTAAAGTAATATTATTTTAAGCCTAGTGTATATGCAATGTTTTTTGTAATCTTAAACGTTAGGTTTAGTGTATGCACATTTCAGTCTTTTATTTTTTTTTTAACTTTTACCTGTCAGAACTTCATAGCAATAATTAAAGGTTAACATGGAAATATTGGGTAAGCAATACCTTTGAATTTTGCAAATGCAATGTTTTAGGGTATTGAGTTCTATTCAGGTGGAGCTTTCACTGACTGCATTTAAAAACTACATACACATTTTGTGTACTATTGGTTCATTTTTGTTTGGGGAACATTCTCTTTACTCCCAATCTTCTGTCCTATAACAAAATGTTTTCCTCTGGTATGATGTACTTTGTTTCCATTTCTCCTCAGGCTCTTCAAGAACAAACTAGCCTTGGTTTTCATTGGCCAGAATGACTTATGATTACTTTTAAAATAATGTCTTGTTTTGCTGAAAAGTTAGTAGATTATTAAATAATTACTTTTTCTTTAAAGGATTTGTACCCCATTGAGAATATGTGGAGTGGCCTCAGGTGCTTCCTGGCCAGTGTGTGTGTCAACTACTAGGACAGGTGCTTGGAGTTCAACCTGCATGCAAAGGCATTTTTGGGGTCTCATAAAGTTAGTACTGAGAAGTACACAAATCATTGTCTGTTTTTAAGATTTCTGAAAAGAGAAAACCAGTGAGGATAAGTGGTATAAAAGGAGTCTTTTTTTTCTTTTTTTTTGAAACAGGTCTCACTCTGCCACCTAGGCTGGAGTGCAGTGGTGCAATCATCGCACACTGCAACCTTCACTCCTGGGCTCAAGTGATACTTCAACCTCTCAGGCTCCCAAGTAGCTGGGACCACAGATGTGTGCCACTGTGCCCTACTAATTTTAATTAAAAATTTTTTTTTTGTGGAAACAGAGTCGTCCTGTGTTACCCAGACTAGTCTCAAACTGCTGGACTCAAGGAGTCCTCCTACTTTGGCCTCCCAATGTGTTGGTATTAGAGGCATGAGCCACTGTGCTAGCTAAAAGAAGTCTTTTGCATTTTCCAGAAGCAATTGTTTTCTGCTAGTGGTGAAGCCAGTTTGAGGATAGTGAAATTCCCGCACCCCCTTTTTTTTTTTTTTTTTTTTTTTTTTTTTTTTTAGTGATTCCAGACTATGAAGTTTTCAGTACTACAGTTCAGTTGGTTAAGTTTTGGAAAGTTGAGTCCCTCATTCTTTTTAATCCTGAACAAAGAACAAGAAAGCTAGTGGGAGTTGATTTTCCAGTTAATTTTGCCCTATCTATATTGTAAATCAACCTTAATTTTAGTTCTGTCTTTGTCTTCAAATTATAAAATAATTAGTATTGCTCACCCTGTATTTCTTATGTGGGTTAGGTGGGATCTGATTGGAAGTAATGTCAACTGTAACTATTTTATTATTATTTAATTTGATTTTATTTTAGATTGCATGCTGTAGATTCAGACTAATTTAGATGAATGCCACTTCTGCTGCATTCCCATACTATAATCATTTTAAATGCATTTGTCCTGTGTATGTATATGGGAGGATTTCTGAGAATATCAAATTCTCCACTTAAAACTACCATTCCCACGGTACATGTCTCCTTCACATTCAATATAGAAGAGTTTTAGTGAGTTTTTTGTATTCGTGCATACTGACAGAAACTGTTAATAAGGGCCCTGTTAAAAAACAGTTTTCAGCTATGCAAGATAATTTATATAGCTTTGTAAGATAATTTGCTTACCAATGTATAGTGTGGTTATGAAATAAAAGTTTTGAATTAACATTTACAATGAAAATGTTAAAGCCAAGTGTTTCAGTGCCCAGAGGAAAAACTGTTTGATGATTTGGTGTTTGTACAGATTTAATTAGTTATATTCAATTTCAACATTTCATCTTTCTTTACCAAATTCTACTTCTTTGAAGTTAAATGAAACCTTTGCTTTTTTGGATTCAACTGAGGTATCAGAGAAGGAGCACTAGAATTGATCGCTTCAAGTTCAGCTCTGCCATTTTCTCATTTGTCAAATAGTATAAGGAAAGATACCCACCTCAGAGGTGGTAGGGAGGCCTAATTCAATTATATGGATAAAATAAATTGGGATGTTTTTAAAACATTCTGCAACAAGTTCATATGGCAAGAGTTTGGAGAATTGCCATGGCAGAGCCTTAGGGAAAGTGGTTATGGTGTTATAGCAAATACCATTTCCACCCTTGGTGACTTTTATGTTGTCCCTGAACATTTACAGAGAATAGGAACAGAGAATATTAAACTAGTTATTTTATCAAAAGGCAGTCATATATGTTAATTTCCCATACTTCCATATATGCATCAATCAAGTGATCAAAAAGCATTCAGTAAAACAGGCTTGTTAGTTTTGTCCCTTTTCCTCTTCTTTTGCACTATTTCATCTTTTCTTTCCACTTTCCTCCACTCAGCATGAGACTTTCTCTGAGTATTCTTCTTCTCTACAGCCCCCATTCATCCTGTTTCTTTTTTAGAACATGAAGTTGAAATTGAGCTATTGGTAAAAATGTGTTAGGCTATTTAATAAGATTTTGTTTCTTCCCCTTAAATTTTCAATCAGATGAATTTAACCCTATGTATGCATTGCCTAAAAACAAATAGCTCCCAAACTAATTGCTTTAATACTTCCATGTGGCCTTGAAAATAACTTTTCTATGAGCCAGTTGCTTTTGATTTTTTGAAACATTAAATGTCTTCAGAAGGGTGAAGAAAGAAGGATGGAGTTACAGATTGATCATACTTTTATTTAAAAGCAGCTTTTCTGTGGCTCCAAAGAATATTGCATACCAAAAATTTCCAAATAACATATATAGATAGACCTTATTGTCTGTTCCATTTATTCATTCATTTGTTTCACGTGCTCTGCTGATACTTCTGAAACTGTCATTTGCTTGGGATGACTTAAGGGGCAAAAACAATTGTTAAGAAGAAAGATGATTTTAGTATTTCACTTGTTCTGACATTTATATCTTATCTTTCTAACTTGATTAGAAACACCTTGAGGTCCAGGGCCATGCTTGTAGTTTCTAGGTATGCCCTGCAATAGTTTCCCAAATAGAATAGGTGAATAAACACAGACTGATCAATCTGAGATTTTCTTGAATGGAAGGAATCAAAGAAAGAGGATTCCTCTTGAGTAAGAATCAAGGCCACTAAAAAATCACCTTACTAGATTTATTTATCTGTATAAATAAAGACTTTAAAACTGTGTTGAAGAATGCTACAATGTGTAGACCATTTGAGGTGCATTTCAGAGAGCTTTTAGAAAGTGCCACGAAATGCTACAGATGCCATCTGACTTAAAAATCACTCAAGGAGGAATTTATTTAGATGCATGTCTGCTGGGAATCTACTACCAGGAGAAATGTGGAAACCACATGAAATTCACTACATAAAGAAATCTGCTTTCCATTTCTGTACTGCATTTTGTGCTTGCAGGAAGAAGATAAACAAGCTGTTTAAAACTAAAGTGAATGGCAAAAGGATTCAATTTTTAAATCCCATTCCATAAATGTGTTTTGGAATTTACAAAACCTAATCCTATCACATAGTTCCTTTAAGAAGGGAGAAATGTGTTGAGTCTTCTAGTATTAGATATTTCAGTGGAATGGATGAGTAATTTTGTTTCCTGTTGATGTAGTGTAGTAATACAACTATGACGTGCTTCAGTGGAAATTAAAACGAAAGTCTCATTCTAGACTTTGGTAGGCAGACATTATTCTGAGAATGGGAAGAGGGAAGGAAGCAAGAAAAGCTTCTTTTTTGTTAGTTTTTAACATCACGCCTTTTAGGGAGAGGAGAATTTCAGCCTAATATTCCGATATAGCTATTTAAAAATCTCTATATGAAAAGGTATATGAGTAAAGTAGATGAGAGGAAAAAGATTGAACTGTTTTTATTTTGAGAAAAATATTCTGGAGATTCATTTAAAATGTTCTACTTAGTGATCCTTACACAGTTTAAATATGAGATTGGCATTTAAGGAGGAACACACTCAGTTAAGATAAAATATATTGTGATTAATAAAAATGTTAATATTTAAAACATAAAGGCCAACCATCATACAATTATGATTTTCCTTTAATAAACATGATCAAATCATACATACCTATGTTTAGGAGTAATAAACATGCATTTCTGAACTTGGTAGGCCTGTGCTTTGAAAAAAAACCTGTAATGTTTTTTATAAGATCAAGAAGATCATAAATTAAATTGATCATACACTTAAGTAGATTAAAACTTTTCCTTCCATGGCTTAATTTCTCTCCTGCTTTATGGTGGAGAAAAGAAGCTAATTAAGGTTTATTTTATATATTCTTATTTAATATGATGGGTTTTTTTGTTTGTTTTACTATATTAACTTCTGCTCTGGTAATTTTTTAGCTGGCTACACTTAATAATTAATACATAATTTGTCTAAGGCTACACTCAGAGCCAAGGAGCTTTGTATCTGTAGAAAGTGCCATTTTTCAAGTGAGATGTAAAAGTAAACATCTAGTTCTGTCATTCTTTTATTTTTTCATTCACTCCATAAGCATTTATCAGACTCCTATGATGTTAGACTCTGTGCTGGAGATACTAAGGTAGAAAATACCAAGTTTATACCTTCAAGGAGTTTGCTTGGGATGACCTAAGGGACAAAATCCATTATTAAGAAGAAAGATAATTATTTTAGTATTTCAGTAAATGTAAATTTACACAAATGTTTAGGTTTAGGTAAAAATATTCTATGGTCTGTTTAGCCGATGCTAAACCATTGGTTGTTGTTAGGCAGTAGAGTGGAGTGATTGAGGGAGAGACTTAGGAACTAGAAGGCCTTGTTGTGTGTCCAGCTTGACTGATTGCTTTACTGTGTGACTTGATGAACGTTGTTATTTGTGGCTTTTTTTCATCCATAAAAAGAGGATAATAAGTGTTTCTTCTTCATAGGGATGTTGGAGGACTATATGGATTAATCTGTGGAAGCTTTCAGCATAGTGTCCAGTGTATATTAAGCCTTAAAAAATGTTAGCTTCAGGGATGATTTTCAAAATATTTAGCAACCCAGACAGTAGGGGCATCAACCGGTAAGAACTGCTGTTGGCTGTAAAAATCTCATAGGACCACACCAGTGTTTATGGTATAGATATCAGCTTGGTTAGCCTCCATCAGTTTTATTGTTTCCACTTAAAACTTTTGCCCTATCCCTACCCTATCTTATGGAAGACGGCTCCTGGACCAGGCTCTGCAGTACTAACAGACTGTGGACTTACTAGGTGCCTGCTATTTATATTTTTTGTGATCTTCTTAGTTTTGAGTACCTAGACATAGAGTAGATTTATTTCATGTTCCAGACAATTCAGGATATTTTCCTTACCTAATAACTCCTAGAAAGACACTAGAGTCAAGCCTTGGGTTCCCTATTTTTTTTGTCTAATGTTGGTGGTAACTGTTATAACATAGGTATTCTTTTTTTTTTTCCTCCTCCTTTTCCTTCTCTTCCTCTTGTTGTTGCTGTTTTGTAAGAGAAAAATTATATCTAAAGCTAATTGCCTTAAATTCTTTTTTAGAAAGTGATTGTATATAATAAATAAATAAATTCTTTTCAGTAATTGCCCAGTTTTTTAATGGCAAGGATAGAACATATGTAAGAGCATTAAGGGAAAGTTAAAGGGCATATTAGGTGCAAAAAACATTGTCATTGTCCTTTTAAGTTAAAAGACTTGATTTCCAACACTGCCACTTGCTAGTTACTTAACTGTAGTTAATTCACTCTGTGTTACATTTTTCCACTTGCAAAATTGGGAGTAATAGAATCTCTCTCATAGAGCAGGCGACCCCACCCTTTATGGCACCAGGGACTGGTTTCATTCACAGACCGGGATGGAGGTGGATGGTTTTGGGATGACTCAAGTGCATTACATTTATTGTGCGCTTTATTTCTACTATTATTCCATTGTAGTATATAATGAAATAATTATATTATTCACCATAACATAGAATCCCTGAGCTTATTTTCCATCATCTGGGGTGATGGGAGACAGGGACAGATCATCAGACATTAGATTCTCATAAGAAGCCGACAAGCTAGATCCCTTGCATGTGCAGTTCACAATTGGGTTTGTGCTCCTAAGAGAATCTAATGCCACTGCTGATCTGACAGGAGGCAGAGCTCAGAGGCAATGCAAGTGATAGAAAGCAGCTGTAAATATCTGTGGCCTGGTTCCTAACAGGCCAAGGACAGGTACTGGGTTTGTGGTCCAGGGGTTGGGGGCCTCTGTCATAGAGTATTGTGAGGATTAAACAAGGTAATACTTATCAAGCATTTAGGACATACATTTCGGTAAATTCATTTAATTTATTATATTTATGAAGCATTTAGGATATACAGTTGGCCTCCTGAATTCCATGGGTTTCACATCTATGGATTCAACCAATTGCAGGTTGAAAATATTTTTTTTAAAAATTGAGTCTGTACTGAACATGTACAGACTTTTTTCTTGTCCTTATTCCCTAAATAATATAGTAAAACAACTATTTACACAGCATTTACACTGCATTAGCTATTATAAGTGATTACTTATAATCTTTAAATAAGATGATTTAAAGTATAAGGACGATGTACATAGGTTATATACAAACATGGTGCCATTTTACATAAGGAACTTGAGCATCTTTGGATTTTGTTATCTTCAGGAGGTCCTGGAAACAATCCCCCACAGATATCAGGAGACAACTGTAGTTAACATTCACTAAATTCACTTAATGTATTCAGCAGGTATTTAGAGTACTTACTATGTACCATGCAGTATTCTAGGCACTGGGTAACAGCTATAAATTTAACAGACAAAAATCCTGCCTGCATGATAATCAAGTGCAAACAATACAGTAAGGAGAGAAAATAGAAAATCTGGGGATGGGGTTGCAATGTTAAGTAGCATGGTTAGGAAACGTGATATTTGAGATAATATTGCAAGCAGTGAGGAAGTAAGCATGCAGATGGCTGATGAAAGAGCCTTTCAAATGGTGGGAACAGCATGTGCAAAGACACTGAGACAAGAGTGTGCCTGGAGGCCAGGGGAGCTAAAATAAGGTGAGGGGAAGAGTAGGAGGGTATAAGGTTGGTAACTGGGACCTGCTTAAGATCTGAGTGGTACAGTGATGGGCATGGAGAGGGGATCAGGAATGTACCAGTGAAGGGTTCTTGGAGAAGAAGGTAGATCTGGAAAATAGATAGACCATGAAGAAGCAAATGAAAAAAGGTGAACATTCCTGCTTGTGCTAAGAACATAAGCAAAGGCACAGACAGTGGAAGAGACAGACCTGGAGAACATCCAGGATCACCTGTCCAAAACAGACAGTGTTCAGTGGGAAGGGAGGGAAACAAGGTTGAATAAACAAGTGAGATTGGATGATGGAGGCCTTGAAACCTAGGCAGAGGACTTTTGGTTTCTACTGATTAAAAAGATGTTTCCAGTCAATAGAAGAAAACCAATGATAAAATCTAACATTTAAATTTAAAATCAATATATAAACTAACTCTCTCTCTTTTGCTAAAAGATCCTGTTTTGGTTTGTTTTCAGAGACAAGTAAAGAAATTAAAGTTTTATTGTTAGTTTTGATGTGAAACAGAAAAAATTTTGATACTTAAAAAAAGTATTTACTATTAAATTAACGATTCCGTAACACTTTACTGTGTCAGCTAGTTATAAGCGTTATGGCTTAATAAATTAGGTGTTACTTTATTAAAATAGTAATCAATTATGAATAATCTTAGTATTGATAAAGACATGCTGTGGATCTTGTTGTCTTCTTTCTGCCCATGATCAAGCTTTAAACCTAAATGTTATTTTGCTTGCTGGTATGTATGTATGTATAATCACATACTCACAAATAAGGGGCAAAATGAGAAAGGCAGTGAGTCAGGTCATCTAAATGGTCACATACTCCCTTTGGAAAATTAACTTACAACTTGAGACCCATTGGCATTATTTATTAATTTCTGCCTCTTTTTACATTCTACTCAATGCCAAGCTATGCAAAAAAGTTATGGGTGGAGGAAAAAAACATTTATGGAAAAGAACAAGTGTAACCTGTGTGTGAATCCTACTAGATTCATCAGACTTTTTACCACTACTTTGCTGCTGTAGACTTTATAAACACTGTACACTTAGGCTACTCTACATTTATAAAAATATCTTTTTCCTTCAACAATAAAGTAAGCTTACCTTACTGTAACATTTTTACTTTATAAACTTTCAAATTTTTAAAAACTTTTTGATTCTTGTAACGAAGCTTAAAACACAGATATTGAAAAACTGTAAAAAATTTCTTTTTTAATATCCTTATTTTATATTATTTTTTTGATTTTTAAATATTTTTGTTTTTTACTTTTTAAATTGTTTTGTTAAAAAATAATAGACACAAACACACACATTAGCCCAGGTCTACACAGGATTGAAATCATCCATATCATTGTTTTCTGCCTCCACATCTTGTCCTAGTGGAAGGTCTTCGGGGGCAGTAACATGCACGGAGCTGTCATCTCCTCTGCTAACAATACCTTCTTCTGGAATGCCTTTTCAAGGACCTGCCTGTGACTGTTTTACAGTTAACTTTAAGAAAAAAAATAGGTAGAAGGAGTAAACTCTAAAATAATGAGAGAAGTATAGTATAGTAAATATGTAATTCAATAACATAGTTGCTTATTATCATTATTAAGTACTGTATACTGTATATAATTGCATGTGCTAGACTTTTATAAGACTGGAAGCACAGTAAGTTTGTTTATACCAGCATCATTATAAGCATATGAGTAATGTGTTGCACTATAATGGCTATGACATCACTAACCCTTAAGAATTTTTCAGCTCCATTCTCATCTTATGGGACCACCATTGTGTATGTGATCTTTCATTGACTCAAATGTTATGCATTGCATGATAGTACCTTAAAATCCTAACACTTATCTTCTTAATACACTGAAACACACTGTGTAAAACAACACCAGTTTATTAACTTTGGCCCAATGGCTGGATTGTTTACTCGTTTCCTCAGTGATTTTCATGACATACTTCAGAATAAGTTTGTTAGTCTTTGAATGACCCTGAATTAGGGCATGATTTTCACCTCCTGTATGATCCAGTTACAAAGTGGTGCTTGCCATTCAGTGAAACAGTAAAGAACAGAAAGCAGTTTGGGAGGAACAAACAAATGACACTAGGACTGAAGAGAACAGAGCACCTTAATGTTATCACGGCCCTTTTCTCAGCCTAAATTCAGCGTTATAGGATACTTATTAAGAAGTTTTTAAAAGTTTATCACAGTATTAGAATGAAATAATCGGGATGTGAGATAAATCAACAGGGTGTTGCTGGAATGGTATAAAGAGAAGACAAATCAGTCAAGAAAAATCCTTCCTCTTTGCTTGACATTGGCAATGAGACGTGACTACATCTAATACCCACATTTTAGGAGAGATATGAAAAATTTGAGAAGGGTACCACAGTGAGCAACTAAATGATTCAGGATTGCAATCTGATAGTGTGATTGGTGGGGGCCTTAGGAGGACTTTACAGGAAAAGGTGTTCTTTTGACTTGGGAAGAAGCTTAATATCGATTTAACTTCATCAAAGTAAATTAGATCTCAGTGTAAGAAGGATGTTCAGCCACAGTTCATCTTCCAAGGGAAAATAAACAAAATAGTATAAATTGCTACCAGAGACACAGGTTGAGCAAAAGAATGAACTCCATGAAATTGACTGCTATTGAACTCCAAGAGGTACCACCATGATTTACGCTGTGGGTTTTCTTTCAGTGATTATCTTTTTAAAATGAGATTTATCCATTGAGGTTGGGTAATTTGGGTGTCTCGTTTTCTAAAAGTGTGATTCTCTAAGGCAATATTTTAGATAAAGTTTATTTGCAAAGAAATTAAAAGAGCATTGTCTGACATTTGGTTAAATTTGCTTTTTACATACTTTAAAGCGTTCATTTAACAAATATATATTGGACATGGATTTACATTAGCAAATATTTTTATAGTGGTAGGAAACATAGCAATATGTGCTATTATTGTCATTGAAAAGCAATGTGTAATTTCTTGCCTAACCTCTGCTTTTGATTATTTGTATAGTTTTTATAATGAAAATACTATAAACTTAATATATTGACATATCTGTTGTTGCTTAACAGCTTTGAGATTTTCCTTAGAGAATGCATGACTTATAAGTTCAAAAATACATGATTTTGGGTCAAATAATACACATAGGGCTGCTTTCCAAACATTTGGCAATAAGTTCTGACCTCTTGATTAATGTCAGGTAGCTTACCTAATATATGATGTTGTCATGGCAACAATCACAAACAAAAACATAGAAAACAGAAAAAGGAAAGAGAAAAAGAAAGAGAGATGGCTGATGGCTTTCTTATGTTTTTCTCCTGCTTTAAACATATTCCAGTAAGGGGTAAGAAAGATAACGTTTCCTTGCATGCCTTTTTATGCTTTTTGAATTTTGAACTATACGAATATATTGCCATTTTAAAAATGTTACATTATAATATTTTGAAATTTTAAAAATTACTTCGGCTTTGTTTTATAAATAAAATATGTTACAAATTTTTCTTTTGAAGTAAAAAACATCAGATTTCCCAGAATAATTTACTTCAACCTATTTTAATCTATACTTGGATCATTATGTGAGAGTATTACTCTTTTCATTGTTTTCAGGGCTTTGCATAAGGTGACTTGAATAATATATGCAAAAGATATTCTGTGAATGAATACTTGTGAAATCTTTTAAATATTCCTTTAATACAGAAGCATATACTCTTTTCAAGATACTTACATAAGAAAGTTTTTGGTAGAATTCTGCCTATTCATGAAAGCAGGCATCCTTGAGACTTACTTTTCTTACACCTTTACTCACATATACTTGACAAATAAAAATTATATCTGTTTAAGGTATACAATGTGATGTTTTGATATATGTTATAAAATGATGACCACGGTCAAACTAATTAACATATTCATCACCTCACATCGTTACCATTTTTGTGTGTGTGTGTGTGCAGTGGGAACACTTGAGATTTATGCTCTTAGCAAATTTTGAGTTTGCAGTGTAATATTGTTAACTATAGCCATCATGCTGTACAGGTTTCTAGAACTTAGTTCATTGTATTACTGTAAGTTTGTACCCTTTGAGCAACACTTCCCCATTTCCTCCACCACCCCCAGGCCTTTGGCAACAACCTTTTCTACTCTTTTTCTATGTGTTCAACTATTTTAGATTCCTTATAAGTGAGATCATGCACTATTTGTCTTTCTGTGTCTGGTTCATTTCTTTTAGCATGTTGCCCTCTAGTTTCATCCACATGGCCACACATGGCAAGATTACTTTCATGTTTAAAGCCGAACAATATTTCATTATTTCATATGTGTATATGTATGTGTATACACACATAGATGTATTTCATATGTGTATATGTATGTATATACACATACATATGTACTTCATATGTATATATGTATGTATATATACATACATATGTATTTCATGTGTATATATGTATGTATATACATATATATGTGTATGTATAGATGTATATATGTATATACATGTAGATGTATATATACATATACATACATCTATACATACGTATATACACATACATACATCTCATATTTTCTTTATCCATTCATCTGTTAATGGGCCTTTGATTCTGTATTTTGACTATTTTAAATAATGCTGCAATGAATGTGGGGTTGAGACTTTATAATGAACTAACCACTACTGAGCTTTTTCAAATAAGAGAGTACAGTTGAAAACAACAGTAACTTCCTACTTATAGCAATAAAAGAAAAGGGGAGAGGATTCGTGTTGTTTTTCTTTTTCCTTTTCTCTCTCTCTTTCTTTTTTTGAGACCTTGCTATGAACCAAAATACTACAACACAATCTAAGGTGACAATACAATCTAATGGTAACGATGTGAGGTGATGAATATGTTAATTAGTTTGACTGTGGTCATCATTTCATAACATATATCAAAACATCACATTGCATACCTTGAATAGATACAATTTTTATTTTTCAAGTATACTTCAGTAAAGTTGTAAGAAAAATAAGTCTTTAAGGCTGTGTTAAGGGTTGTGTTCAGGTTAGAGTGCTATTACTTAGTATTATAGCCAGAGGATCAGAAATACCCAGTCCTCCAAGACCACAGCAATCACTTCTCCTATGGTTGCTGAGAACGAAATAATGGCAAAGAAAAGCAGAATAACACCTTGTTATTTTCTGGGGATTTGTCGCCAAAACTTACTGTAAAAAATTCTGGCCAACCAGGCCAGACCGTGTATCTGGAGCAGCCACTTCTCCTGAGGTGGTGAGGTATAGTTAGCTTCAAATCAAAGGAGGCCATTACTATCCCAATGTTCAGACCTGAGTTTGTGCATCTTATAATATTCTAACCACATATCAAGGGACATCAGCCTTGGCCCTAAAGATACCAAGCACATGAAGATGTAAACCAGGGAGACAGCTACTGTGTGTGCTAATCTTTTGCTGTTAATCCCTTTAACAGGATTAAAGGGTGACCCAGTCTACCAAACCATAGCCACTCCTGCTCCTGAAGGATAGAGGCAGTGTATGAAGAAGGTAGTGGAGAGAGTGGTTCTAAGGGGCCCTTTTTTCTAAGAGCATCAAACATGGTAACTCTAAGGGTGGTCAAAAGTGGCTGAGCCACAATGCAGTTCTTCTAGTCTTTTGTTCCAAAACCCAGAGCAAGCATGCCTCCTGTTTATACTAATGGCACATGCAACTCTCTGTCCTGAGGCTGAGTACTTGGCATAAACACAAGCTGGTCATTTTAACCAAGTGTGCAATGTAGTCTGGAGATCCAGTTTTAGTAATTGTCCATTTTCAGCCTATCTAAAGAAGCAATCTTAGTAAATCCACTTATGTCTATGTGCCTGTTAAAGACCTAACTGGTCTTTAACCTGATTTTTCTTTCAAAAATACAGCTTTATTGGATGATGGGTAATTGGGAACTCTCTGTACTATTCTTCCAATTCTTTGGTAAGTCTAAAATTATCTCAAAAAAGTTTTTTAGAAAGTGGAAAATAAAAGAACAAAATGACAATGTCTTTCAGGGGGGTGAAAGGTTAAGAGTATGTATCTTTAAGGGAGTAAAAATATTTCTACATGTTTAATATTTATATACATACACAAAATACAGCTTTTAGGATACCACACTGCTCAAAAACTCTTAGTGACTTCCTATAATTTATAGGATACCATTCAAAATTTGTTAGTCTTGGTATTTAAAGGTCTCTTAAATTGATCCCCAGTCTACCTTCCCAGTGCTATAGGTTACTATTATCCTGCTCCAGATCCCTAGCCAAATTGAGCTCCTTCCTGACCTACAGCAAGGAATTTCCCTTCTAGCTCATGAAATCTTCAGTAACCCTGCAAAGAACATTTAAAGTCTTACTTCCTTCAAGAAGCCTCCCTGATCAATCTAACTCAAGGTAATACCTTGTTCCCTTGTGACAAATGTTGCATAGAAACCTTTAATACTTCATCAAAATCTCCTATTTTTAATATTCATGTGATGCTTTATGTCTCATCTCTCCATTAGAATTTTTAAGCTGTTCAAAGTCGGGACCTATATATTTTTTTGAATTCTTCACATTGCTTAAAATCTTTATTAATTAACCCCACAAACTTTTATCAATTATCTTTTGTGTGCCAGGCACTGTGCTGGATGCTTGAAATATGAAGCATAATAAAAAGATTTCTTAAGGGAGTCTTTCTTGTTTCCTCCTGGCCAACTTAGAGGATCTCGCTTCTGAGATCCCCTTGCACATTGGCCTAACCAGGGTCTTATAATACTCAGGGGTATTACACCATATGGTTTGCAGATTATATGTCTGTTTCCTCCAGGCTGCAAGCATAGGCACTTGGCCTTTTTTCATTATATCCCCTAAGAACAGGCACTTGGCTTTTTTTCATTATATCCCCTAAACTCAGAACAAAAATGTAGAAATGCTCAATATATGTGTGCTGAATGAGAAGCCGCAGCTGAAAGTTGTGGTTGATTAGTGGGATAATTATAGCTGATGCCCTCAATTAAACAGGTGATTAGCTTTCAAACAAAATGTTTAAGCACCGCATTCTTGTGATTTCTTTAACCTCTTCCAGTTAATGTATATTTTAAGTCATGATGTGTACATCATCACTAAAGTGCCTCATGACATAGGGTTTATATATTCTGTAATATGAATACATTTGCCATCATAATGATGACATTATATATAGATACTACAGATCTATACAAGCTTTTTTAATTCCAGGAACAAATGTGCACTGCCAACTTGATTATCTCTACCTATAGGTATCAAGTTAAGATTAGACCTCGATCCCTTGAAGATAAGTAATCCAAGGTGGGTTTTAAACTGTTTTTGAATTCTAAGCACAAGCACAATGCCTAGAAAATAGTATACAATTAATAAGTGTTTACAGAATTAATTATATGAATAATTATAATTCCTCATCCTACCTAATTTATTTTTTGCTAGTCCTTTTAATCTCATTTTTTTTTTGTCAGAGCTGCTAAAAAATAGAACTTACTCATTTGGATTTTCTACTACCGTCCCTGCCTTTTTGCTCTAAAATCCTAAAATGCCAAAAGTGGGAGCTTGAGACTAAAAAGGAGCAACAAAGACTTATGTCATTCAGTTCATTCTCAGATCTATACTGATGGCAAAGCACTGCATTCTTAACTGAAAACTGCTGATTCTTACTAACAAAGAAAATCTCATGTTTTTTTTTCCCATTAATTGAGGCCCTCACTTATTTACTTGGGACAAACAGATACATAATTTACCTTTATAGAATTATCAAAATCAGTGTACTGAAAATTTAAATGCAGTCAAAATTATTTAGTTCATGATGCTGCAAAATGTCATGTTAGGAACTTGAAGTAGAGAGAGTTTCAGCTTTTAAATTGTGTCTTGATAACTCATATTACCAAAGTAAGATTTTTTTTTTAAGTGCAATTTCCTGCAAAGTGGAGATTAATTTCTGATGCTTTGAGGGTTTGGGTTCCTCAGATAAAAGACTACAAAGGGAAAGCATGAACATAACATCTCTGGGAGGATTATACTCTTCAGCATTCATGTATGTTATGCTATTTTCCTGAGCATTAGTACAACTTTTCTCTATTTCAGAATGAAACAAACATTTTCTGATGGCTTTAACTACCTATATCATAATTCATCCTAGCTTTCAGTGCTAGGATGTTAGGTAAATACTTGATTAATGAATTAATGAATATCTTTTGATTACTAATCATTAAATGTGGTCTCCCTGTTTTTTTGTTTTGTTTTGTTTTGTTTGCTTTTTTTTTTTTTTTTTGTCTTTTCTTGAAATATTAACTACACTGTGTTGGGGAAGCAAGAAAGCACACCTTCCATTTCCTCTTTATGGGCCGTGATTTCTCCTTGTATGTGTTAACACAGAGAATAAAAGAAAATCTTGTATATTTTAACAAAAGGTTTAGTGGTCATACCAGGGTGTATGCTTTAAATAGGGCTGAGTATGCAATTGTTCTATTATCGAGACAATTGCCTGATTGAGAACAGCTCTCTGGAAAAACTCCAAGTATGTGTCCAGATTACCACAGGGTGCTTGGAGTGATTAGAATTGCTCATGAGCAACCAAATGCTCTGGCTTGTCTCCACTAAGCAATTGAAGTATATGGGATCCTGTGAGACATGACTTAGTTTAAAGTATTCTCTTCCTGTTCTAGCTTTCTTTGCCTCATTGGAAATATTAAATGCACAGCAGATCTCTATACAGGAAGCCCAAATGCAGACATTAGGTTTTCAAGTTGTCCCCAGCCAACTCTACATGAGACAGGCCCCTCACACAGTCTTATTGCCTGTAGAGTCCTGCTCCGATGAGAACTTTCAGACATTTTAAAATCAGGCATAGATTATCAAGCTGTACATGCCAAGCTGCAAAACCCAAGGATTATCAATCCACAAAGAAGGGGTTTCTACTGTTGTTCTAAGAGATGAACCTTGGCATACATTTTAAGACAAACGTAGTCCTTTTGCATTTGAATTTTCAAAGGTGCAAATAATTACAAATCAGGCGTGGTAAAAATAGTAGTAGTCTTTGGATATATACATTAACTTTTTTCTTTTGAGCACTCACCATAGTATGTCTTGCTCAATTATCATCACCATGCAACTCTTTTTGTAAGGCAGAATCCTTCCCTGTTTCTGCAACTTGTTCGAAATGAAATTCCATATTGAGGGGAATTTCCCCCACTGTAGATACTTTTAAGAAGAAGCATCTCTACCGATTCTCCATCGACATGAATGAGCTGAGTTTGGGTACCCTCAGAGCTATACTCCTTCATTTGCCACTTGGGCTCCTAATTACTCCAAGTCCTGTCTTTTTAGCTACATCTCTGGGACTGCTACTTCTCAGAAGAAAATGATTCATGGTGTTATTTTCATGAAATCATAAAGAATCACATAATCTTTTCATCTGACCACTGGGTGTTTAGTCTTAGGAAACACAACTTTTTGCCTAAGGGTATTGGTTTTCAAATGGTTGAGCTATTCCCTGACTTTTTGGCTTCTAAGGTCATGGCCACTAATGCCACCAAGCCTTGGTCAAATCACCCTTAAAACATTCTAGTTGATATGAGCCTTTGAATTTGGGGATAGGAAGAAAACTTACAAAGATCTAGGGTGACTTAAAAGAAAACTTCATGAACAAGATTTACTTACTAGAAAGCATGTTTGTAGCCATAATCATAGGTTCATATTATTCCATTTACTGATTGAGCGATGTTGAACTAAGTTGTTATTTGATATGAACATCCATTGCTAATAATTAAAAAATGATTTGTTGTGATATTTAAATGAACTATCCATAATTTTGTTTCCTTTTTCTTCTTTTGAAGAATTTTGATTTTCAGTTTTAGTATCAAGAAACTGAGGGCAAAACTTAACAGCATAATGTTGGGTTTTGCAGTGTAAAAATAAATCTCTTGAAGCTCTGTTTATAAACTTAGTTGTATTTTTTTCTAAGTCTGTTTAGGAAGGAGATTTGGAAGGAGCTAGAGATCTATGCACTACAAAGCATTACCTTCTAGATAAATGTTTTCAGAGAGGAAGGATTAGGCAGTAGAAGAGCATCACATGAAGATAAATTAGAGAGTTTTTTGTTTTGTTCGATTTATGTTTTAAATTCATATACATGGAGCATTTAATATATGTTAAATACTTATTTTTAAGTCCTTTCAGTATCAGGTGGAGCTGCCATTAATATTCACATTTAGTGGATGAGGAATCAGGCTGGGGATGTCAGTTATCTTGCCTCGTGTCTCATGGCTAATAAAGGGAGAAGCTGTTGTTTGAACATAGATGTGCTAGACTCAAGCATTTAACAACAAAGCAGGAGGGCAAAGGTGCATGGGTCCCACTCTGGAGTCAGGCCACCACTTACTAGCTGTGAAACTTGGGTTCTTAATCTCTGTGTCTCTTCAGTTTCATTCTATAAAATGTGAATGAAAATAGGATTAAATGAGTTAATATGTGTAAAGCTCATAGTATAGGAAATAAAATGTAGTAAGAACTTCAGTGTTAATTGGTGGTGTCAGTATTACAGTTGTTTGTTAATGACAGTCATTTTAGGGTAATCTGTTTGGAATTTATGAATAGCATATCACAATGTTTTTTGTTTGCTTTGTTTTTCTGGCTGAAGGAGCCAGGGACCCTTTAAGTAGGCATTCTCTACATTTCATCTTCTCTAGTCTGCCCACGAACCCCATTATAAATTCTTGGACAGTCCATGTTTGAAGAAGACTGACTGGTGCATTGCACCTTTTTATGACAAAATCATAGAGAAAAAAATGCATTTCTGAGTTTCTAGGGATCATGCCAACTCCGTCTTCATTTTATACTAAACTAAAAAATAGAGGCAAAAAAAAAAAGATGTAACTGAGGTAATATTTCTATACTGTTGTTTTTCATGAGCCTGGAGTCCTTAACTTCTGCCCATTCTTTAATTCATGATATTTTCTGTATATTGGTCCTGCATTTTTGTTCCTCCTTAACATAACTCCTGAAAAATAGAGATTGTTTAGTTTTGTGCTTCAAAGAACATACCTCCAATTGCTCTGATGAGTTCAAAGGAAAATGTGAGGAATAGCACATAATTTCAAACAGAAGAAGGTTTGTGGCTGGTACGAATTAACTACTGATCTTGAGTCTTCCTCCCTATACTTACTCTGTATTTTCAAGTTCAGCTATTCCGACTTTTGGGAACGTATAACAATAAAAATTCTTTCTAGTTATTATGATCATGTTATTGAATAATTCATTATATTTTATTTAAAAATGGAATTTAATGCTGTATTATAAAATTATATGAATAGTTTTTATATTAGAAAGCAGAAAACAGTATATGAGTAGAATATAAGAATGACTTCCTCTGACTAAAAAGTTACATTTCAAAGAGGTATCACTTCATCTACCTGTTTACTACAGAAAACAGATTAGCTGTACATTTTACCCAAAATTGTTATTTACTTATTATTTTCCATTTAATACAGTTGGGTAGAGTAGCTGTATACTGTCTAAAACTGCTGTATAGGAAGACCTTAGTGCCAGCTTCTCCTTGGTGGAGAGTAAAGAGATACAAGCACACTTTGGGAAATTTGTTGATACCAACCTTAGACAGGAAGATTAGACTGAAGACAACATCTCACGATGATTGTAAAAGTGACTTAACCAATACTTATTGTGTAGTTATCTTCCGTGGTGCTAATTTCTGTACTCACATGATAGATACAAGTAAATAGGACAATGTCAAAAAAATTTCTGTAAACACTAGTTCTTGAGTCTTAATTCTCTTCATTGTAGAGGGAAACTGAGAAAAGGGGACAGGAAATTATATTCCAGACACAAGCAATCTCCAGTATGGAGGCTTGGGAGCATGAAAGAGTGTGATATGGACAAAAGCCTTTATATGGGACTGGAGAACAGCACCTGGTGTCTGTTGAGTAAGAGGTGCTTGCTGTTTACTGAATTGATAAGTATTTATTGATAGAGTAAACAGGGTGCTGTGAGAAGAATGATGGAAAACAACATTCCAGGATGTAACAGGAAAAGGGTAGAGAGCCCCCTAAAGAACTGAAACACCATCTTTTTGGTAAGTAGTTAATAACTGGGGTGCTGCTGCTGAGTGAGGAAGCCCAAGCCCAAGTTCTTCATAGGTGTGTCTCCAAGCCTTTCTTCACTTGCTCATTTTTGTTACACCTGCAAATACAGTAGTAACCCCTTATTCACAGGGACTACGTTCCAAGACTCCCCATAGATGCCTAAAACCACAGATAGTACTGAGTTCTATGCATACTATGGGTTTTTTATTTTTCCATCTGATAACCGAGACAGCTACCAAGTAACTAATAGGTAGATAGTAAAGGCTGCATAGAAACATTGGACAAAGGGAGGATTCATATCCCACATTGGATGTTGGGACATTTCATCCTGCTACTCAGAATGGTGCATAGTTTATAACTTATGAATTGTTTATTTTTGAAATTTTTCATTTAATATTTTTAGACCACAGCTGACCACAAGAGAGTAAAACCTGGGGAAAGCAAATCCGTGAATAAGGAGGACTACTATACTTACTATTGTACTGTTGTCAGCCTTATGTTGAGTTGGTGGGTTGTGTGACCAGTAGAGAAGGGTGGAGTTCTATGTAAATCAGAGATAAGACACAAGATGTGCTGTAATGCTAAGCCAACCACCAAAGAAAGAGTGGAGAATTTTGTGGGCTATTGAAGCACTTGCCAGTTCGAGTAGGCAGGACAGCCTGTGTGGGTTGGAAAACATTTATTCTTAAGGCAGTGATGCAGTGCTGAAGTGCTACTAAAGTAAGAGTATACAGTCATTCTCAGTTTTTCCAAGCTTGGCATTTTTAACCTTCTGGTAATTCTGTCAGTCATTTGTACTATCACACAAAAAGATAGTAAGCTACCGTTACAGGTGGTGAATAGCTCCTGAAGGGGTTTGAACAAAGAAACAATTTTGAGGCTTGTGTTTTAGAGAGGTTGTTCTGGTAGAGGTGTGAAGGATGGATTGGAAGGAGGAACACCTGGAGAAAGGGAAAATAATTCAGAAGTGACTGCCGTGTGTGAAAGATGATGGATGCTAGAACTAAGGCATTGACAGTGAAGATGGAGATCAGGGATGGAAAAGAGATGTTGAAGTGGTAGAATTAATGCGTGTTTGATGAGCAGTTACTAAGGGAGCTGAGAGAGAGAGAAGAGTAAGGGATGATGCCAAGGTTTTTGTTAAAGCAAATGGGCAGAGTGACAGTATCAATAACCACGTAGGGAATCTAGAAGAAGGTGCCAGTGGTGGGGATGTTAAATGTAATAATTATTTCAGTTTGGGATATACTGAGATTCACACACATGTAAGTCATTCAGGTGAAGGTGTCCAATTGAAAATACAAAACTTAGTCTCAAAAGAGTTTTTTCTTTCTTTCTTTTTTTAAGACAAAGTCTTGCTATGTTGCTGTGCTGCCTAAGCTGGTCTCAAACTCCTGACCTCAAGCAATCCTCCCACTATAACCTCCCAAAGCCCTGGAATTATAGGCTCAAAAGAGAGCTTGAAGTCCCAAAATGAATCAGGGAGAAGTCTAATTTCAAGGAATGATTTCAGGGTAAATTAAAAAGGAAACAAAACTATGGTTAGATTTACTTCTGATTAAAAGTATTAAAGTTTAGGGTTAATAGTTTAGATAATTATTAGCATTAGTGTTTGCCTTTCAAAGATTTAATATTCATTAGTTTTGCTTGGCCTACACTTTTATTTTAGGCAGTGACTATAAAGCATATTCATCCTTAACTGGAGATCTCTGCAGCTTAAGTCTTCTGGATCATATATGGTCAGGACAAAGCCAGGAAAACAGTATTTAAAAGCCAAATACCTAAGAGAAATGCCAAACTTGAAATCCATAACTCTGAAACGCCAGACTTGAAATGATGATGAGGTAATGGTGATACCATAATAGTATGTTAATAAGAAAAACTAGCTCTGTTGATTTCATTGACTAGAAATATAAATTATGTTATTCTTTATAAAATATACACTTTGCAAAATGGAGATTACTCTTTTGATTATTAGAAAATATTTCTTTAAAGTACAGTAGCCGAACCTTAAACAAATTTTAAGATTGTGTATGGAATGATTTTTTTCCTCCTTTTTTCCTGGGCTTGAGTCCATCAGCTCAGGAAGGAAATATAAATTAATGGAATGTAAGTTTAAATTTTTAAATCCAAGGTTTTGAGACCTGCCCTGCTGAACTGTGGTTCCACTGTGAATATGCTCTCTTTTGAAATAAATGTGTCCATAAATGATGGAAGAAGATTTCAGACCAAAAAATACATTTTTCCTTGGCTACATCTGAGACTTGGATACCAACTCTTGATTTTTGCTGTTTGGTTTAGAAGGGACTGAAAAGTTACATGTTGTTGATTTATCTTCCTTGGCTGACATTTTTTAACAAGCACCTCAGTGTTAGAGTTGGTGCCTTGGTTGATGTTTTCTTTTCTTACTCTTTAATATTACTTGTTAATTTACCTTATATCAGAAAAAGCATGCTAAAGTATGTGTTAGTAATGATGTCTACTGAGGAAAGATTGGCAGATTATCCTATGAATGGTAGATAGACTGCAAGTAGATTTTTTTGTGTTTTGTATTTTCACAAATGGGTGAAGGATATTGCTGCGCCTTTGATTTATTCTCTACTATTGAAGGTAATTATAATAGGAATTAATTATGAATATTAACAAATATTTTCTGAATAAGTTATCACAAAATGGTTCAGAAAGTTTCCATAATTTATCTGAGTGGCTTTATATCTTTCAAGAACAGAAAGTCAAATAGTAGGATAAGCATCAAGCTGTGGACATACTGATTTTTTAAAATTATCTTACTTCATAGGGAGTAAATTTAGTTCATTGAAGCATGCAGCATTCTAACAAAACAAGTACCAAGGAATTTTATTTCTAATAACAGTTTACCAATCTAATTGCCATATACCCTCTCCTGACTTTAGCCAGGCACCTTACAAAATATTGTCATTGTTCACACAGGAGACAAAGTGATGATATGACTGGATCAGCAGAAATGTATTCCCACTTTTGGAAAAGTAACGAAAAGCACATGTACTGGCTGTGAATCAGTAATATCTTTATTTGCAGACAATAATCTTACTAATTATGCATAAACCTTGATTTTCTTCTTTAATTATTAAAAGTGATTATAAGTAAACTGATAGACAGGGAAATCACATATTTTAGTACCTCAAAATCTATTAATATTGATTTATCCGTTAGTTATTATTGAATACTTACTATAGTTGTAGATTGTGCCATGGGAAAAATAGAGAAAATATAAGGTATAATCCTAATTTCTTGAAGATCTGACAGTAAGAAATGGAAGTAGCCATTCATATATTTAATTTCAGTGACATTAGAAATCCCATATTATTTGAAGGGAATTGAGTGGTATAGATGTTAAGTACAAATAAGAAACTGGAGGAAGGAGACTCCTCCAAGAACTAATAGCAAAAAATAAGATTTCATGAAGGAGATGGGAGCTAAGGTGCACTTTTTGCCAAACATTATAAAAAATTTCACACAATCAAACATTGAAAGAATTTTACAGTGATTATTAGTATATTCCCTACCACACTACTGCATTTTACTATACTTTCTTTATCACATATTTGATATATTTTAATGATAGGTAAAAATTGGACAGACCCAGCTAAAAGGATCAAAGTTCGCTCAAGAGTGGGAAAAGGTAGAAGGTGGCTTTTGTGGAAGACAGCCTCCAATGGTCTCTATACACATTCTTTATAATCCCCTCTCATGTTGTTTCAGGATTGTTTGTGTAAGTGTGGTAGGCTGAGTAATCCCTCCAACCTACCCAAGGATGTTCATATTTTAATCCCTAGAACCTGTAAATATGTTATGCGGCAGAAGTGACTACACATGTGATTGGTGAATAAGTTAAGGATTTTGAGATGGGGAGATAATTTTGGATTATCTAGGTAAACCCAGTGTAATATTAGGGTCTGTATAAGAGGGAGGCAGTAGATTGAGTTAAAGAGAAGATATAGGATGGAAGCAGAAGTTAGAGAGGAAAGAAAATACTATTTTTCTGGCTTTGAAGGTAAAGAGGCTGTGAGTTAAGGAATGTAGGTGGCTTCTAGAAGCCAGAAAAGGAAGGAAATATTTTCTCCAGAACCCCTCATAGGAATGCAGCTCTGCTGACCCATTTTAGACTTATAGTATCCAGAACTATAAGATGATAAATTTGCGTTGCATTAAGTCACCAAGTTTGTGGTAATTTGTTACTGCAGCAATAGGAAACCAATGCTGTGACCAATAGGATGTGGCAGGAATTGGAGCCTGTAAATAGCCAGGTTAGTGATCTTGGATGTTTCTCTGGTCACATCTTTCACAGCTCCAGTCAGGAGCTTGACTGCAATCCATGGGAGTCCCTGAGCTAGAATCACCTAGCCAGGCCAGTTACGGATTCCTGACCCACAGGAATATGAGATAATCAATGTTTACTATTTTAACCATCTTAGTTTGGGAGCAATTTGTTATGCAGCAAAAGATACCTAATTAGTACAGACTGAAAATGTAGGTTGAGGAGGGATTATGGAAGGTTTTGAATGCTAGACTAATTGACTTCTCAGTGGAACCCCAGAAAGATTTTAATCTGTAAAGTGACCAACTCAAAATAATAGCAAGGTTGATCTATTTGGATATATTGTAGAAAAGAGAGATTGGAGGGAGGTAAAATAGATGTAGTAATATTAGATATTGTACAATATTAGATATTGTAATGAAATCCTGCTCTAGGGACATGAATATAGGAAGGGAAAGGAAAGAACATAGATGAAACTACAGAGAAACTCCATAGGACTTTGTGACTGAATGTGCTTTAGGCAAAGGGAAACTGAGCAATTGAAGACGGTGTGTGTTGAGTTTGAGAGAACAATGGTGTAATTCTGAAAATGGATTTTTTTTTTCAGTAATAGCCAGTTTTTCAACATTTCTTTTGCAATAGTCCTCTCTTATCCATGGTTTTGCATTTGCATTTTCAGTTACCTGTGGTCAACTGTGGTCCAAAAATAGGTGAATATAGTACAAGAATAGAGAGAGACACACACACAGTATATTCATGTAACTTTTATTTATAGTATATTGTTATAAGTGTTCTATTTTATTATTAGTTATTGTTGTCGATCTCTTACAGTGCCTAATTTATAAATTAGACTTTATCGTAAGTGTGAATGTATAGGAAAAAAGCTATAGTTTGAGTTTGTTTGTTTATTTATTTATTTATTTGCTATTATCCAAGGCTTCACTCATCCACTTTGGATCTTGGAATGTATCCTCCACAGATAAGGGAAAATGAGGGGACTACTATACTTTCTAAAACCAAGTTGGATAAGTGAAAATATTGAGAAAGATGTTTAGGATAAAGCACTTCATTCCCTGCCTTGTGGAGGCTTAGAAGATAACTAAGATAATTAAGAGACAAAATTGGAGGATGAGACAATAAGAGTTGGGGTGGGATGACTGTAGGGGAAGTAATGCTAAAAGATACGTAGCCAGGTGCCGTGGCTCACGTCTGTAATCCCAGCACTTTTGGAGGCCGAGGCAGGTGGATCATGAGGTCGGGAGTTCGAGGCCAGCCTGACCATCATGGTGAAATGCTGTCTCTACTAAAAATACAATAGCTGGGCATGATGGCGGGTGCCTATAATCCCAGCTACTTGAGAGGCTGAGGCAGGAGAATTGCTTGAACCCAGGAGGCGGAGGTTACAGTGAGCTGAGATTGTGCTACTGCACTTCAGCCTGGGTGACAGAGCGAGACTCTGTTTCAAAAATAAATAAGTAAGTAAGTAAGTAAATACCTATGTGTTAAAAAGCACTTTGGCTCTGCGTATACTAACAGCCAACCCAAAGGAAATGCCAACAGTGATGTGGTTTTGGCATCCATGAGACAAAAACAATCTGAGAGAAATGTCTCTATTGGATCTTCCTAAAAGTCATGCACATCCTCAGTATTGTCCTATGGTAAATACTGTAATTCATTTTATAGGGGTTTTCCCCCTTAAAGTCCCAATGAATATGCAGTCATGCTTTGCTTAGCACTATAAATATATTCTAAAAATTGTGTTGTCAGACATTTTCTTTGTTGTGCAATCATCATAGAGTATACTTACACAAACCTAGATGGTATAGCACACTACACACTTAATCTATTTGTTTTGTTCCTAGGCTACAATCCTGTAAAGCCTGTTACTGTACTGGGTGCTGTAGGCAATTGTAACACTGTGCTAAGTATTTCTGTATCTAAACATATCTACACAGAGGAAATGCTATAGTAAAAATACTGTCATATAATCTTATGGGACCACTGTCATTGAAGGTGTGGTCTCTTATCGACTGAAACATGGTTACATGGCACATGGCTGTAATAATAATAAGAAAAAAAGTCCAATTCCAATCCAACACACTGGTGTTAAAAAATAAGCCTAAATCTTGAGAAAGTGTCCAGAGATTGATTTTTCCATAGGGAGTAAATTAGTCATTTATTTAAAAATATTTATTATGTATTGTGTGCTTGAATCTGTACAATTCTGAGAGTACAGTAGTAAATTTATATATATATGAAGTGACGATGACTGGAGAGAGTAGAAGGTTGATATGTAAGTCAGAGAATCCAAAAGTAAGGGAGGGGCAGGAATAAACGTAAATGAAGCAGTTAAAGAAGCAAGAAAGCAAAATGGTACATGCCATGATGATGAAGAGAGGGAGAGAGACAGAGAGAAAGGGTGTGCAAGAGAGTGGGAGAGCAAGAGAGCAAAACAGAGAAAGAGACAGAGAGAGACAGAGAATGCACCCTGGTTTATGATAGCTTCAATCTGATATTACAGACATACCAATGAAAGGAAGAAAGAGTCAGTCACTGGGTTTGATTATTAGTTGATCAGAGGTGATATTTAGGATTTCATTGTCAATATAATGGTAAAAACAGAAGCTAGATTGCAGGCGGTTAAGGGGTCATCTTATGGAGATGAAATAGAATAAGTCTTATTCTAGCTCGATGGACATGTCTGTATCACTTTATGTCTCAGTCCATAAAATAGATGAAAAATGGTGATCCTCCTCTAGTCTAAAATATAAGGAATGCTTTGAACTGCTGCTCGAGAGCTAATGCTCTAAAGCCAGGGCAGTGATAGTATTTATCAGTGTGTACTTTTAATGAAACTGTACTAGGACAGATTGCTGAATTAGTTGGTTTGTGGAGCTTTCTTTCAGAATATCACCTCTAATTTTGCATTCATGAAAAGCATTCCTCTGGCTGGACTAGAATCCAGAATTTTTTGTTTATTACTAGTGGTGCCTGATTGTCATTTGTGGACTTTGATCTACATGTAATGAGGTAGAATTTGGTCATGGTTGTGCTGCAAAGCTTTGCTGAGTAGTCCTATTGCGTCTTAGTTTTGACAAAGTTTGTTACTCTCACTAGTATTTAATTGGTATTAAATTCAAGATTTTTTTTTATAGTGTTGTTTGGAAACGAAAAGAAAAAAATTGGTATGAACATGCTTTGAAAAATTAAAGGATTATATAGGTATTAGTTATAATTATCATTATTAAAGTGATTTAATGGAAGTATTCTATTAAAATAAAATTATAGCTGCTAAATACAAGATGTCATTGAGAAGAAGGGAGAAATTTTTTTTGTTGTTGTTTTGTTTTGTTTTGTTTTTTGAGACAGAGTCTTGCTCTGTCGCCAGGCTGGAGTGCAGTGGAGTGATTTCAGCTCACTGCAACCCCTACCTCCCGGGTTCAAGTGATTCCCCTGTCTTAGCCTCCCAGGTAGCTGGGACCACAGGCGCATGCCACCATGCCAGGCTAATTTTCTTTTTTTGTATTTTAGTAGAGATGGGGTTTCACCATGTTGGCCAGGATGGTCTCCATCTTCTGACCTTGTTATCTGCCTTCCTCAGCCTCCCAAAGTGCTGGGATTACAGGTGTGAACACCTGTTCCCAGCTGATAATTTTTTTTTTCTTTTTGCTATGGTTTATTTCAGCTTCTGTGTAACTTACATGACTTTCCAAGAAAAGTGTATACAGGCAATATATATAAATATATGTGTATATTTTAATGATGCTATGCTTGATTGTTTGTGCTTGGATTATTTGTGGCCTTATTTAATTCCAGACTTATTTTCCAGCATAATTTTGGGAATATGGATTCGATAATTTTTGGATATAACCAAAAAGTACTGGGTGATTACTCTGTAAAAGCACTTCTTCATATTTCACATTTTAATCTTCACAATAACTTCATTAGAGCAGGTGTTACTACTTTTTTATGTATTAAAAAGCAAAGGTTCTGAGAGGTTAATTAGCTTTTTGCCCATGGCATACATAGCAGGGAGTTTACAACTAGAACCCTACCATTAGCAAATAATAAGCTCAGGTGGTGAAAATCAATTTGCTTCAATAAAGCATAATTGTATCTGTAAATATGTTACAAATATCATATCATGTCTCTGAGTCAAATTTGCATTGTTTTTGAAGCAGCATTGCCTTCTGTTATTGGGCTGCTCTTGTATAGTTTAGCATGAATGCACAGCAGTTTGCCCTGTAGGAACAAGTCTAGTCTATGTGGATATGTTACCATAATTCAATTAGGTCTCAAGATCAGTACATTAATTTATGTAGAGAATAACTATTATATATTATGGTTTTTCAATATAGAACCATGAGTAAGAGGGTTTATATGTTTATGCATGCTAACCAACATTTGTTTGTTCTTTATGGTTTACCAATTGTTTTGACATTCCTTATTTCACTCATTAGATCCTGATCATTACCCTGTATTGTAGATAGGGCTGAAATTATCTGCCTCATGTTAATCATGAGAAAAATAAAGCCAAAGAATAGGTGTGATTTTCTCACTAGCTTTAAATATATTGGCATAGAAAAATTCTCATAGTCCAAGTGGATTCATTGTAATATCTGCAATGCATTTTATTTCTTATAAAATTAAGAGCTTACTGCTAGACCACAGTTTGATTTAGGCGAAAATTCTCATTGTGTAGCATACTTGAGGAAAAGCAGAAGATTATAAAAAGTTCCTTTTTTTTTCTGCAGGAATAGCATATGATTTATTTGAAGCTTAATTATTTTCCAGAGGAATGCTCAACATGTTTCCAATAGCTGTATGTTTTGTGTTTTTGTAGAGGATTAGAGGAGAAGCTGCCAGTTTCCTCCCAGTGGTGATGTTGCAAATCTCAGAACTTTAATCTGGAACACTCTGCTCAGTTATGTATATGCATGAAAATTTGCCCTACCTATTACTTTACTTTGGCATGTGACATTTACTTGTGAAAATGTCATAATATCTGATAGATGTATTTCCTAGTCACAGATATAATGTAAGAATAAGCATCTGTGTATCAACATTTAAACGATAGTTCTTTTGTTGTTAACTGGCATGCACTAAGCATTTTACCAAGTGCCGCCACTTCACTGGGCTCTGGGGAACACAGCTCTTCCCTTACTGAACTCATAATCTGGACTGTGAGGCCTACACATCAGGGCAGAAGGCCTCTGGTTTCACTTTTCATATAGTAATTTTGAAAGCATAGGAGACTTAGGAAAATATCTTTTAAAACAAAGATGCTCCTCTACCATTTCTAAGATAAGCTCGTTCTTTCTGGCAAAGGTGATTTTAATTGTTGGTGCATTTCCAGGACAAGAAATGTAGTCTGTCGACATGCCCTTCAAAATGATCAGAAGAAAACAAGGAACACAAATACCCAGCCCTGAGCTCTCCATTTTTTCTCTTTATGAATCCTTTCTTATGCTTGAAAACAGTTGAATTTACAGTTTACACACACACACACACACACACACACACACACACACACACACACACACACACTTCTAGTAGGATGGGTATATATTATCTTGCTATTAGGGCAATTCCCTGAAAGATTACACTACCTCCTTTATGTATAATGTCAATGCCTGATATTAAACAGAAATGAACTATGTGACTATGCTTTCCTTTTTAAATATGTGAACGTATTTCTCTACAGAGTTGTTTTGTAGCCGTATTGCTATTAAAGTGGTGCCCAGCTCCAGGCCTGCAGACTGCTGACACACAATTAATCTCACAAATTTATGAATGCCAAAGCATGGAGCAAAATGAAAACAACTGGGGTAATGTTTAAGGGAAATAGTTGGACTGTATCCAGATGTGCATGTGTAAAACATCACCCCTTAACTCCTCCTCCATATCCTGTCTGAAGACAGGATTTTTTTTTTTTTCAAAAATAAACTGGGGTTATTTGAAATAAATTGTGGTCTCTGACTAAAACTGAATAAGCAAAGCCAGTCTGGTCATAACTCTGTGTGTTCTTGTATCTTTGTTTCTTAATTAACTCAATAGGTACTGATGAATCAATCTGCCTCATGGCTGTTTTTGGTGGCTGTTGCTACAACTTTATGAACTCTATTTAAAGATAATATATAAGGGTTTTCAAGAATAATTGTTGATTTCTTTGTGTTTTTGGTTATAATGAAATGGAACTTTTTACCGTTAGAAATAGGCAGCATTATTGTAGTGTGAAGGTCATTAATCTGGGAAGTGAAGTCTGGTCAAGAGGAAAAAAATGTGAGAGCATTTTATAGATTTTTTTTTTGCTTTATTTTTTAGCAGTCTGTCCAAGATCAGTCAGGGGATGTAGGGAAAACAAAAAACAATTTCTCTTTAAGTTACTTAACTCCCTAGATAAAGTATAAAAATGGAGATAATGTTGAACTTGTGTGCATGAAATTAATTTAGGATCTGGCATCACTGGGATATGAAAAACTGGAGGTCATGGGTGCTCTGAAGAAATATTTTGCAGGTTGATGTCCAACCATCATTACATACCTTAGGTGGTATTGGAGGTGAAGTAATAAAACACACTTTTTCCCTTAAATACAAATATTTCCTCAAAAACAAGACAACCAAATCCAGCAATAAAACCAACTCATTTCAATAAAATTTTCTCCACAGACTTGCTTTCTGCCTACTCTATGTAAGAACAAAAATAAAGAAATGAATTAAAATAAACCTGCTCAGAGGTACTCACTAAAACAGAGCATAGAGAGACCTTCTGCCCTGCATGCCCGCCCTCTGTCTGCATAGTGCTCAGAGACTCTGTCTGAACATTCAAATTCTGGGCCTTGTTAGGCACAGAGTCCTAAGATTAGATCTCTGTTTTTATTCAAAAAGAGAAAACAAAAGTAGAAAAATTTGAATATCCAGTCTTTTACACCATTACAGGAAGGCTTAAGGACCCCAATCATCAGTTTTCCTGCAGTTGGTGACTTCAGTATGAAAACAGTATCAGCACTTTAAGAATAAGTATTATTATGTAGTATCATTCCAATTGTGCAGGTAATTATTCAAAGTCCTATTTTAATAATCATGACAACTGAATATAGTTTCTATCAAAATAAAATTTATTAGTTCCTTTACCAAGAACTGGTAAAAAGGAAACTTTTTAACCAAAGGGAACTAGGTAAGGAAAGACATTGTCCTGTCCCAGATGCCAAAAGTTTAGTGAGAAGTGATGGACCTAGAGAGGGAAAGGGGATGAGCAGATCACTTGTTTCAGTATTAATGTAGATATGCACACATGGTGCCTTCTCTAGATCATGTCTCTTATTCTCCATATTGTCTCCACATACTACCCAGTAGAGATATATTTTATTTAGCCACTTTTGGTTTCAAACACAAATAATTTCTGGGAAAGTTCAGTATGGATATATATATAGTATCATGACAATAAAAGTATTCTATATTATACAAGGTTTTTTTTTTTTTAAGTTAACACAAATTAAATTTTGATGTCATAAGTGAAGACTTGGCAAATAAACACTGAGAATTATTTGTGTCACAGTTTAAGGAAAATACAGTGATTCTGGGTTTCAAAACCCAAATACAGTGAAACATTATGAATTTTAAAAATAAGGAATGTGCTTGGGCTGTCAAATGATAAAACATATTAGTTGCTTAAAATTGTTGCCAATTATTTGGTAAATACAGTCAAACTTTTTTTTTTTTTTTTTTTTTTTTGAGATAGGGTCTCACTTTATCCCCGAGGCTAGAGTGCAGTGACCCAATCATGGCTCACTGCAGCCTCCACCTCCTGGGCCCAAGCGGTGCTCCACCCTCAGCCTCCTGAGTAGCTAGGACTACAGGGATGTGCCACCATGCCCAGCTAATTTTTTTTTTATTTTTATTTTTTGTAGAGACAGGGTTTTATCATGTTGTCCAGGCTGATCTCAAACTCCTGGTCTCAAGTGATCCTCCTGCCTTGGCCTCCCAAAGTGCTGGGATTACAGGCATGAGCCAATGCACCTGGCTTCAAACTTTTTTTTTTTTTTTTTTGCTAGATAATCAACAGTGTAATAGATATTAATATAGTAGTACTCAAAACAACAGCTATCATAACAATAATAGCAAAATCTGTGTTCTTGGCTCAGCACTCAAGTAATAGTTTGACCTTGGATTAATTGCTTTATCTCAATTTTCTCTCTGTAAAATAGGGTTGGAACCCTAGCCTGCTCACCTCACAAGCTGTGAAGGTCATTTGTTTTATTGTTGCATCTCTGTATCCATTGTTCACAATGTTTTCTAAATCTTCCCATTAAATGATGTTAAAACTCACTAAGAACTCAAACAATCCCAGGCATACTGATGGAGCTTTTAGACATGTAGTCTGAATATAGCATCAGACAACCCAAATTATTAAACATAAACAAAGAAAATTGTCACAAAATAAACATGGAAAATAGTATTACATTTACCACCATTTAAATTGCATAAGACATACCCACTACATAAAATAAAACCCATCTGCAGAGACACAGCAGTTTTTATACAGTTGGGAAGTTGGTGATTAAAAATTGGAATTTGGGATTAATTTTTCTTTAGAAATTGAGAAATTTTATTCTTCCTTCTAAACAATTGCCCTCAACACGCAGTAATGAGCAGCATGATCTGGAGGGTATGGTGGTATCCTAGAACATGTCCTCAAACTAGGTGCTCAGGGCCTAACATGCCTTTTTAAGAAATAAATTGTTTCTGTTAAATGTTGCTCTCTTCATATTGTCTACTTTAAAAGACAAATACTTCTGGGAGACATAAATCCAGGAGTGGGGAAGAAGGAGAAATCATCTTAGAATTTATTAAATACTGAATCTGAGCCATAGACTTAATATGTGCATTCTCATTGCAGACTTGGGTTTTAGGATTTAGAAATGAAGAATCCAAATATTAGAGAAGTTCATCACTTTCCTGTCACCCTTTTAAGTGAATGAACTGTGTAGCTGAGATTTGATCTCCCAGTTGGTCTGCGAGCAAGCTCGTTTTCTTCCTTTTGCACACTCTGTACCATATGATAAATTAATTCATGAGATGCTTTCTTTTTAACAGCTGAGAAATAGAACACTAAGAGAGCATTGAACATCTGGAAAAAAAAAGTGATTTTTAAAGAAAGGAAGGCTAGAAAGCTTAGTCAGTCAACACTTAGGGGCAGGTCCTCTTACTCAGTGGACAGGCCCCGGCCCTGCAGATAAGCAGGTTTTGCTCTTTGCCACAATGGGCTTTAACGGACTCTGTATTAAAGCTAAGATGGAATTGAGGGAAACTCCTAATGCCTCCTTTATTCACATCAGTGAGGAGATTGAAAGAGGCCCCTTCAGTGTGTGAATACCTGAAATTAAAGACTAGAAATACCCATTTAGACTGTTTACTTTAGGTTTCCTGTTTACATTTGTTTCAATTTTATTCTCTCACTGGGAAGTACAATTGGAATGCAGAGAAAAAGGGGTGAGCACAAGACAAGGGGAAGTGAAACTCAATTTTGAAAGCAGAACCATTTTTACATTTAAGTTGAACTGTGGGTCTAAAAGGTTCAGCTCTCTGTTGAGAACCATTGTGGGTGGGGTGCATTTGTAACAGAGCTTCACCTAATTCATTCTATATGCTTGGCAGAGGAAAGGCTGAAATCAGAGCCAAATTCCAAAGGGTCTCTGAGGGAAGCAAGGTCACACTCTATTCAGAATTATATAGCAACCTGGCCTAAACAGAAGATTTTTAATGTGTTTTTACACTTAGGAATCATTTTTCTAGACTTTTGTAATTGTTTAACCATTTCGTGAGGTCTGCTGTAAATGTATGCAAACACTGCTTCATAGCTACATGAAAACAACTGCCAAATAATCTAATCAAGTCAACTAGGTTGATTTCATAGCTGCTTTTGAAACTGGGAATAAAATAATATAAAAGGGTTTATTGATTAGTTCCACTATCATAATAAGCCTGGGGAAATGTCTTAAGAGCCATGTTTTCTCTTTTTTTCTGAGGAAATTGGCCCATCCCCAAGGAAAAATTGTTTTTTAATTCCAAGCAGTCATATTATGAACAGTTGTTTTATTTTACATTGTTTTATAATTGGCTCTCCTGCATGATTAAACTCATTTGCAAGGCAAAAAGGCAAAAATGTGAGAAGCAAGAAACCAAACGTTGTTAATCAGTAATTGCAATAAAAATGGGAATAAGGAGAAATGTCATTTTAACTCACTTTCTGGGAAGACATTCCAGAGTTTGGGGGATGACAGAACATCTTTTGGGTGCTTAGGGACCAAAAGGGAGTGAGGACTTCAAACTTTGAAGTTATTTTTGCTTACAACCAACCAACTTTACCTCAAAGTGCAGAGTGCTTCAAAGTTAATTTAAACATCGGTTACAAATTCCAAGAAATGTGGAGATATAACCCAGAAAGGCAACATGACCTAGAGAACTGAACAAGGATTTGGGAATGTCAACTTGGTTGTTAACCCTGTGTCAGTTGCTGTTTTTTTTTTTAACTTTGTAGTGATGAAATACAGTTTCCATTCCCCTGACCACCTTAAAGTAGTACCAACCACAGGTAAAATAATACAGAAGGGACATAATATAAAAGGGGAAATAATTTAGAAGGACAACACCCCCCCGCCCAACTCCTTTTGAAGGTGATAGGGATTTAGAGCAAAGTTTTGGTTATTTTTGAGAGGTCCAGAATCCAGGCATCTACCTTTTTTGATAGAAGTTTTCTTCTTTTTAAAAAACCTGCCCCTCTTGTTACTATTTCTTTTTATTGTTAAATTGTCTGGTTGTACCACAGTTTGTTTACTCATTCACCTGTAGAGGGACATCTTGGCTATTTCCAGTTTTTTGGCAATTATGAAAAAAGCTACTCTAAACATTTATGTGTTTGTATGAACATCTTTTAAACTTATTTGGGTGAATACCTAGGATTATTTATAATTGCGTCATCATATGGTAAGACTATGTTTAGTTTTGTAAGAAACTACTAAATTATCTTTATAGGTGGCTGCATCATTTTGCATTCCTTCCAGAAATAAATGTGAGTTCCAGTTCCTTCACATCCTTACCTCTATTTGGTATTGTCAAGTTTTTTAATTTAAGGATGTCTGAGTTATTTTTTCTTCATGGATTGTGATTTTGGTGTTATGCTTTAAAACTCTTCACCAAACCCAAATTGCCCTGGATTTTCTCCCATGTTATTTTCTAAGAGTTTTATAGTTTCGTGTTCTGTATCTAAGTCTATGATCCATTTTGAATTTATTTTTGTAAAAAGTGTGAGGTCAGTGTGTACATACAGTTCTTTTTTATGTAGATTTATAGTTCCTTCAGCAGCGTTTGTTGAAAAGACTATCCTTTCTCTATTGAATTGCCTTTGTCCCTTTGTCCAAGTCAGTTAACTAGATTTGTGTAGTCCGTTTCTGGTCTATATTGTTCCATTGATTTGTGCACCTAGTTTTTCAACAGTACTGCACTCTCTTTATTACCATAGCTTTATGGTACGTTTTGAATTTGAGTAGTATCAGTCCTCTGATTCTTCTTCAGTATTATGTTGGCTATTCTGAGTCTTTTACTTTTCTATAGGTTTTAGAAGCAGTTTGTTAATGTCTACAAAATAATTTGCTATGATTTTAATTGAGATTGCATTTAATCTGTAAATCAAGTTGGGGAAAATAGACATGTTAATGTAATTGAGTCTTCCTATTCATGAACATGGAATTTCCCACCATTTATTGAGGTCTTCTTTGATTCGTTTCACTAGAATTTCATTTTCCTCATGTGGATATTTTTCATGTGTCAGTAGAAGTATATCTAAGTATTTATTTATTTTGGGGGTGGCTAACGTAGTTGATTATATTAGCCCATTTTTGTGTCACCATAAATAAATACCTGAGGCTGGGTAATTTATTAAGAAAAGAGATTTAATTGATTCACAGTTCTGCAGGCTATGCAAGTGTGGCTCCTGCATCTGCTTCTGAGGAGGGCCCCAGGAAGCTTACAATCATGGCAGAAAGTAAAGGGGGAGCAGGTGATGTCACATATTGAGAGAGGGGGCAAGAAAAAGAGAAGGCGCAGGTCCCAGACTCCTTAAACAACCGGATCTCACATGGACTAACTAAGCAAGAACTCATTTATCACCAAAAGGATAGCACTAAGCCATTCATAAGTGTTCCATCCCCATAATCAAATCACCTCCCACTAGGCCCCACCTCCAATATTGGGAATCACATTTCAGCATGAGATTTGGAGAGAACAAACATCCAAACCATAGAAATGATGTTTTGTTTTTAATTTCAAATTAAGTATTCATTGCTGGTATGTAGGAAGGCAGTTGGCTTTTGAATACTAATCTTGAATCTGATAACCTTGCTTTAATTACTTACTAGTTCTAAAAGACTTTTGGGCAATTGTTCAGAATTTCTACATGCACAATATGTCACCTTCAGACAAAGACAGTTTTATTGTTTGCTTTCTGATCTGTATATCTCTTATTTCCTTTTCTTGTCTTATGGCATCAGCTAGAATTTCCAGCATGATATTGAATGGGAGTTGTGAGAGGGGGACATCCTTGCCCTGTTCCTGATCTTATGGTAAAGCATCTAGTGTCTCACCATTAAATATGAGGTTAGCTGTGTAGTTTTTTTGTAGATGTTCATTATCCAGTCGAAGAATTTCCCTTCTATTCCTAGTTGGCTGAGAGTTTTTATCATGCTGGTTGTTGTCAAATGTTTTTTTTCTGCATCTATTAACATGATCATATGATATTTTATTCTTTAATATGTTGATGTGAAGGATTATATTAATTGATTTTCAAATGTTGAATCATCCTAGCATACCTGGAATAAATCTCACTTGGTTATGATGTATAATTCTTTTTATGTATATTTGGCTTTGACTTGCTAATATTTTGTTGAGGGTTTCTGCATCTATGTTACTGAGTGATATTGAGCTTTAGTTTTCCTTTTTTTTAGTAACTTTATCTGTTTTATTTTTTAACTTCTATTTTAGGTTTTTGGGGAACATATGAAGGTTTGTCACATAGTTAAACTCATGTCACAGGGGTTTGTTTACAGATTATTTCATCACCCAGCTATTAAACTCAGTACCCAATAGTTATTTTTTCTGCTACTCTCCTTCCTCCCACCCACGACCCTCAAATAGACCCCAGTATCTGTTGTTTCAGTCTTTGTGTTCATAAGTTATTATATTTAGCTCCCACTGATAAGTGACAACATGTGGTATTTTGTTTTTTGTTCTTGCATTAGCTTGCTAAGGATAATAGTTTCCAGCTCCATCCATGTTCCCCAGTAGATGATCTCCTTCTTTTTTATGGCTGCATAGTATTTCATGGTGTATATGTACCATATATTCTTTAACCAGTTATTTCTCATTGATAGGCATATAGGTTGATTCCATGTTTTTGCTATTGTGAATAGTGCAGCAGTGAAAATTAGAGTGTGTGTGTCTTTATCGCAGAATGATTTATATTCCTCTGGGTATATACACAGTAATGGGATTGCTAGGTCTAATGGTAGTTCTGCTTTGGCTCCTTGAGGAATCACCATACTGCTTTCCACAATGGTTGAACGAATTTACACTCCCACTAACAGTGTATAAGCATTCCCTTTTCTCCACAACCTTGCTAGCATCTGTTATTTTTTGACTTTTTAATAATGACCATGCTGACCAACATGAGATGTGATTTTGGTTTGCGTTTCTCTAGTGATTAGTAATATTTACCATTTTTATATGCTTGTTGGCCGCATGTATGTCTTCTTTTGAGAAGTGTCTATTTATGTCCTTTGCCCACTTTTAAATGGGGTTGTTTGTTTTTCTCTGGTAAATTCATTTCAATTCCTTATAGGTATTAGATATTAGACCTTTGTCATATGCATAGTTTGCAAATATTTTCTCCCATTCTGTAGGTTGTCTGTTTACTCTGTTGATAGTTTCTTTTGCTATGCAGACACTTTTAAATTTAATTAGATCCCACTCATCAGTTTTTGCTTTTGATGTGAATGCTTTTGGTGTCTTAGTTGTAAAATCTTTGACTTTTTCCATGTCCAGGATAGTATTGCCTAGGTTGTCTTCCAGGATTTTTATAGTTTTGGGTTTTACATTTAAATCTTTAACCCACCTTGAGTTGATTTTTATATATGGCATAAGGAAGGGGTCCAGCTTCAGTCTTCTGCATGTGGCCAGCCAGTTATCCTAGCACCATTTATTGAATTGGGAGTCTTTTCCCCATTGCTTGTTTTTGTCAGCTTTGTCAAAGATCAGATTGTCATAGATGTGCAGCCTTATTTCTGGGCTTTCTATTCTGTTCTGTTGTTCTATGTGCCTGTTTTTGTATCAGTACCATGCTGTTTTGATTACTGCAGCCTTGTAATACAGTTTGAAGTTGAGTAACATGATTCCTCCAGCTTTGTTCTTTTTACTTAGGATTGCCTTAGCTATTCAGGCTCTTTTTTGATTCCATATGAATTTTAAAATAGATTCTAGTTCTGTGAAGAATGTCATTGCTAGTTTGATAGAAATAGCATTGAATCTGAATTGCTTTGGGCAGTATAACCACTTTAATGATACTGATTCTTCTTATTCATGAGCATGGAACATTTTTCCATTTGTTTGTGTTTTCTCTGATTTCTTTGAGCAGTGTTTTATAATCCTCATTATAGATATCTTTTACCTCCCAGATTATCTGTATTCCTAGGTATGTTATTCTTTTTGTGGCAATTGTGAATGGAATTGTCTTTCTAATTTTGCTTTTGTTTTGGCTGTTGTCAATGTATAGAAATGCTAGTGATTTTTGTACATTGATTTTGTGTCCTGCAAATTTGCTGAAATTGTTTATCACCTGGAGGAGCTTTTGAGCTGAGGCTATGCGGTTTTCTAGTTATAGAATAACGTCTGCAAGAAGAGATAGTTTGATTTCCCCGCTATCTATTTGGATGGCCTTTATTTTCTTTCTCTTGCCTGATTGTTCTGGCTAGGACTTCCAATACTATGTTGAATGAAGTGGTGAGAGAGGGAATCTTTGCCTTGAGCCAGTTTTCAAGGGAAATGCTTCCATCTTTTCCCATTCAGGAAAATGCTAGGTGTGGGTTTGTCACAGAGGGCTTTTGAGGTATGTTTTGAGGTATGTTTCTTCAATACCTAGTTTATTGAGAGTTTTTAACATGAAGGAGTATTGAATTTTATGTAAAGCCCTTTTGCATCTATTGAGATAATCATGTGTTTTTTTGTCTTAGTTTTGTTTATGTGGTGAATCACATTTACTGATTTGCTTATATTGAACCTGCCTTACATCCCAAGGATGAAGCCTACTTGATCATGGTAGATTAGCTTTCTGATGCACTGCTGGATTCAGTTTGCTAGTATTTTGTTGTGAATTATTGCACAGATGTTCATCAAAGATATTGGCATGAAGTTTTCTTTTATTGTTGTGTCTCTGCCAGGTTTTGTATCAAGATGATGCTGGCCTCATAGATTAAGTTGGTACCATTCCTCCAGATAATGTTCCAAAAATTGAGCTCTTCTTTGTATATCTCATAGAATTTGACTGTGAATCCGTCAGGTCCTGGGCTTTTTTTTGTTGGTAGGCTATTTATTACTGATTCAATTTTGGAGCTTGCAGTTGGTCTGTTCAGAGAATTGATTTCTTCCTGGCTCAGACTTAGAGGATTTATGTTTCCAGGAATTTATTCATCTCCTCTAGGTTTTCTAATTTGTGTGCATAGGGGTGTTAGTAGTAGTTTCTGATGGTTGTTTTTATTTCTGTGGGTTCAGTAGTAACATTCTCTTCAACATTTCTAATTGTATTTATTTGGATCTCTCTTTTCTTCTCTATTAGTTTCGTTAGTGGCCTATCTCATTAATTTTTTCAGAAAACCAACTCCTGGATTCGTTGATCTTTTGAATGGTCTTTTGTGTCTCAATTCCTTCAGCTCAGCTCTGATTTTTGTTATTTCTCATCTTCTTCTAGCTTTGGGGTTGATTTGTTCTTGCTTCTCTAATTCTTTCAGTTGTAAATTCAGATTAATTTGAGATCATTCCAACTTTTCAATGTGGGCATTTAGTGCTGTGAATTTCGCTCTTAACACAGCCTTAGCAGTGTCCCAGAGATTCAGGTGTGTTGTATCTTTGTTCTCATTATTTTCAAAGAACTTCTTGATTTCTGCCTTAGATTTATTATGTACCCAAAAGTCATTCAGGAGCATGTTGTTTAATTTCCATGTGATTGCATAGTTTTTTAAGTGATTTTTCATAGTCAACTTCTATTTTTAATGCACTGTGGTTCAAAGCTGTGTTTAGTATTATTTCAGTTCTTTTTCATTTGTTGAGAATTATTCTATGTCTAATTATATGGTCTATTGTAGAGTATGTGCTGTGTAGCAAAGAGAACAATGTATATTATGTTGATTCTGAATGGAGAATTCTGTAGGGAATTCTATCATATCCATTTTGCCCATCTTGAGTTTAGGTTCTGAATATCTTTGTTAATTTTCTTCCTTGATGATCTGTCTAATACTGTCATGGGAGTGCTGAAGTCTCTTACTATTATTGTGTAGGAGCCTATGTCTCTTTGTAAGTCTCTAAGAACTTCCTTTATGAATCTAGGTGCTCCTGTGTTGGGCACATATATATATTTAGAATTGTCTTCTTGTTGAGTTGAACCTTTCACCATTATGTAGTGCCCTTCTTTGTTTTTTTTTTTTGATACTTGTGGATTTGAAATCTGTTTTGCCTGAAATTAGGATTGCAATCTCTGCTTTTGCCTGTTTTCCATTTGTTTGGTAGATTTTCCTCCATCCCTTTATTTTGAGCTTATGATTGTCATTACATGTGTGATAGGTCTCTTGAAGACAGCATACCATTGGTTTTTGCTTTTTTATCCACCTTGCCACTCTGTGCCTTTTTAAGTGGGGCATTTGGCCCATTTACATTCCAGGTTAGTATTGATATGTGTGATTTGATCCTGTCATTGTGCTGTTAGCTGGTTATTATGTTGGCTTGTTTGTGTGGTTGCTTTACAGTGCCACTGATCTATGTGTTTAAGTATGTTTTGTATTAAGTGGTAGCAGTCTTTCCTTTCTATATTTCATGCTCCTGTCAAGATCTCTTGAAGGCAGATCTGGTGGTAATGAATTCCCTCAACATTTTCTTAACTGAAAGTTATCTTGTTTCTCCTTCACTTACAAAGCTTAGTTTGGCTGGATATGAAATTCTTGGTTGAAGACTTTTTTCTTTTAAGAATGTTGAATACAGGCCCCCAATCTCTTCTGGCTTGTAGAGTTTCAGCTGGGAGGTTCACTGTTATCCTGATGATGTTTCCTTTGTAGGTGACCTGCCGTTTCTCTCTAGTTGCCTTTAACGTTCTTTCTTTTATTTTGACCTTGGAAAATCTGATGATTATAGCCTTGGGATGATCTTCTTGCATAGAATCTTGCAGGAATTCTCTGTATTTCCTGAATTTGACTGTTGGCTTCTCTAGCAAGGTTGGAGAAGTTTTTATGGACAATATCCTGAAATATGTTTTCCAGGTTAATTGCTTTCTCCCCATCCCTTTCAGGGATACCAATGACTTGTAGATTTGGTCTCTTTACATAAACCCGTATTTCTTGGAGGTTTGTTCATTCTTTTTTATTCCTTTTTATTTATTTTTGTCTGATTGTCTTATTTCAAATAACCATTTTTCAAGTTCTGAGATTCTATCCTCAGCTTGGTTTATTCTACAGTTAATACTTGTGATTGCATTCTTGTATTGTGTTAATCAGTTCTGGCAGACTTATATTTTTTATACTGGCCGTTTTGTCCTTCAGCTCCTTTTTGTTTTATTGTGATTCTTATTTTCTTGGATTGGGTTTTGCCATCCTCCAGAACCTTGATGATCTCTGTTCCTGCCCATATTCTGAATTTTATTTCTGTCATTACAGCCAGTTCAGCTGGGTCATATGGAGGACATATGATACTCTGGCCATTTTAGTTACCACAAAGTTCTTGTGTTGGTTCTTTCCCATCTCTGTGTGTGGGTGTTCCTTTTAATGGCAGTATAGATTGAGTACAGTCAATAGACTTCCTTTTTTGGATGCTTTCTCCAGGCTGAGGCTTTGTGCAAGGTCTTTATTTGAAGCTGCCTTTTTGTCTCTGGTTTCAGATAGTGATATGTTGGTAAGGTATTTTTGTTGTTGAAGCTTTGGGATGGGATCCAGCAGGTGGCACTTGGGCTTACTGGTCAGTTGGTAGACTTGCTCAGTCATGTGGCTCCCCTATGTTTTCTCACGTTGCAGCCGTGTTCTCTCCCAATGCTCTCAAAGTGTGGGTTTCTCCTTCCCTTGAATGCTGGCTGTAGATCACAACTTGGAACTCCTTGGCTGCCCACTGCAGCTCTGGGGTGATCTGTGTTTATCTTCCTTCAACAGCTTGGAGACAACAGAGGAAGGGACCTTAGCAGTGGTCATGGTTTAGGGTTATTTGCTTGAGTCCTGGGGGCTTCACCCCAGAGAGACGCAGGTCAGCAATTGCTAAGTGCAATCAGCCCAGAATGGAGGGTCTGTTTTGTGGGCCCAAGCCCACAGGGGTTCCCTGTCTGATGATAAGCAGTGGGGTATGTGTGGGACTCATGGGAGATGGATTGACCTTCTCTCCTTGGCTTGACTGCAGCTTGTTATAGTGTGAATAAGGCACTTAGTATCTTTACTCCTTCATTATTTCAAGGTTAGAAAGGGCAGTTCCACTTAAGAGGCAATGGTAGAGAGGCTTTCAGTTGCCCCTGGAGGCCCTGTCCAAGGAATTTCCAAATTGCTACTGGCTTGATAGCTCTAGCAGGGCTTGACTGGAGGCCCATGCCTGGAGGACCTGCCCAGTGAGGAGATACAGGATTAGACACCCATGTAACAGTTTATCTACTTTTCTGTAGGGATGCTGTGGTGTGCTTCAGGTCCAATCCAGTTTCTAGTCGTCTCAGATTTTCCTGTACCTGGAGGTATCACCAGTGAAGGTGCTTCCCTGAAAAGGGGAGGTTCCCCTGGTTCCATGTTGCTCACGGGTGGGCCATTGTCCTGTCTTGCTTTTCTTTATTCTCCGTGGATCAAGTTATTTTCCTGATTAATCCCAATGTGAGTACCTGGATGTTTCAGTTGTAGATGTTATATTTACTTGCCCCTTCCATTCCTCTCCATGAGAGCCATACACACTAATTCTAGTAAGCCATCTTGCTTTATCTGGTTTTGATTTTAGAGAAATGTTAGCCTCATAGGATGAGTTAAGAAGTGTTTCTTCTGCTTTTATTTACAAGAGTTTCTAGAGAATTGGTATAATTTCTTCTCTAAATGTTTGATACTATTCATCAGTGAAACCATCTAGGCCTGGTGCTTTATTTTTTGAAGGTTATTAGTTGTTGATTCAATTTATTTAATAGATCTAGACCTATTGAGATTATCCATTTCTCTTTGTGTGAGTTTTAGTAGATTATGTCTTTCAAGGAATTGGTTAATCACTCTTCCAATATTCTACTTCTAACTCATATGTATATTTTTGATACGATATGTTTCACACTTGATTACTTTATATATGTATTTTCTTTTACTAAATTATGGGATCCTTGAAGGTACAAACCATGTTTTTAAATTTTGCATCCTTAAGACTTAGCACAGTGACTGGACATTTTAATCAATGTTGACTGAAATACATTGAATTTCTCCAGATTGTCAACTGGATGTGAGAACTATGTCTGGAACACCATAGATATAAGAAGAACATAGACTATTATTTATACATTTTTCACTTTATAAAAATTTAATCTACCAAGTTCTTTTAACTGGTTTGTTTCTGCGGAGCATTTTAATGTTGAACTGTAGACAATTTACTGCTTGAGAGAAGGCTGAGTAAGAGTGAATCAGGGATATCTGAAGTTAAAGAGTTTAATTCAAAGTGATGATATTTATCATTGAAGGTAGTATTAATAGAATTATAAAAATGTGATTCACCGCTTTCTAAATTTCTAGAAAATACCTGTTGCATAAAACAGAACACACCTGAATAGACACAATAACCATATAACTGGGGCTCCACTGGGGCTAACTGATCATTAAAAATTACGAAACAGGAAGTTAGACTTGTAATTTAAACTTCTGCTTAGTCTTTGGCTGTAATTAAATATTATGTTCAGGACAAAGAATGAGCTGGAGGGTCACTTCAAGCTCTGATCTGCTAACTGCTATTGTTTAATTGAGGTACCTCGTGTTCCCCAAAGTCTGAGCCACAGGCTGCTCTCTCCAGACGCTATGTTTAGATTCCTTGTGAGCCCTCAAGTGCTGCATCCGCTGAGACTTGGTGTTGCATTTGTTTGATGTGTTCAGCCTCTTTTGGTTAGATAAACCAAAGCATAAACATTATGCTGACAAACCCGGGTCGCAGAGTGGTTTTTGGTCGCTGAACTGCCCAAGCAGATTATTAGGGGAACAACATTTTAACAGCAGCAGCAAGTTGTTTATATGATATCTGATCCCAGACATTTTGCATGTCTTTAACACGATATGAATCTATTTTTGAGATTTGTAATGGTTATGGTAAACAACCAGATTTCCTTGTGAAGTTGACTCATGTTATTTCTCATAGAATTTATCACATTGTTTATCTGTAGTTCTTCCCTATAGTCTGTGAAGTTAACTTTTGTATAATAGGGTGTGTATATTTATTTACAAAAAAATTACTATATGTGTTAAAATAATGTTTAGCCTTGTTTTCTTATTATTATTAAGTAGTGTGTTCTATATGGGTTGGTACCAGAATAAAATATGTATAATCCCTCAGTAACAAGGCGAAATGTTGCAATGTATAAACTCTGATGTAAGTTTGATAGTTAAATTGGTTATTTGTGTGGTGTATAAGGTTTGCAAGGCTACTTAACCAGTTCGATTCTTAATTTCCATCACTATAAAATGGATGAAACTGTATGCCACATTTTTAAAGCCAAAACGATTATTAATATTTTTGATGTAAAATGCCTGGTACCAGGGTTTCATTGCCATTAAACATATACTTCTGCAGACAGAGGTTTTTGCTGTCATGAAAAAGATATTCTTCACAGTATGCAACATCTCCCAGTACTATGGCACATTTTGACAAAGACCATATGTGCTACTTTTCTTCAGTGTAATTGAGCCATGTTGAAGAAACGTCACAGTATAATGGCCTTTGTGAATTTATTTTGAAACTTAAAACTGGTATATTTTGGTATGTTTTATTGTTTTTAGTGATACTGTTTTCTAGAACCTTAACTATTTTGCATAAACTGATATAAGCAGTGCATTATTTGTTCTCAAAAAGTGCACACCTAATTGTCTTAATATAAGATTAAGAGGTCTAATACAGTGTTCCTAAAATAGCAATGTGGAGACCTAACAGCGATTATTTTTATATTTCCAGACTTTAATTATTTCCACTTCCATAGAAAAAAATTTCTATTCCCCTCTTCAGCATCACTACTTAAACAACTTACAGGCTTCTGAAACCCAGCCCACTCAAAACTTACCAAAACTAAATTGGTTTATTTTTTGCCTTTGCCTTCATGCTCTGCAAACCTATTGCTCTTCTGCATGATCTATCGTTGTTAATAGCCTCAGCAGCCACATGCTTCTTCCAAGCTACACATCCTCAGTGTCCCTGTGAGTGTATCTTTCTCCTTCTAAAAAAGCATTACATTCAACTTGCCTTCAAAGCCTGATGGTCTTTTCTTTCTCAAATACAGCCTCTCCTCTCAATCTTCTTGCTCGAGCCACCTGCTTACCATAATGCCCCTGGGCCATTACAGCAGCATACTGAATGTTCTACCCTCCACATCACATTATGATTCTAAAAGCACAGATGTGATCATGTTACTTCTCAGGAAAAACATCTGCTGCCTCTTGATTCTCCACTACATAGGACAGTGGTTTACAAGTTACAGGTTGCAGGCTTTTAAGGAGTAGTGAATTCAAGTTAGTGAATTACATTCAGCTATTAATATATAATGGAAAAGAAAATAGTAGAGCGTTATCACATTTGGTAAAGTCATTGTTCTGTGAAACTCTGCTCTAGTTGTATTTTTCTTTATAAACGTGTTTTGGTACTGTTTCATGATGTAAAATATACTTCTGACCATGGGTAATAGTCTTGAAAGTTTGAAAACCATCAGAATAGAGGGTAAATTCAAACTTTTTATCAGGGCATAGAGTTTCTTTTATAATCTTCCCAGGTTACCTTTCTACTATTGTCTCTAGCCACCTCCTCGGATAAGCCTCTTCTGATTTCCACTTTAAGAACTCACTATATTTCCCTGGCATGAACTTTGCCTTTATTCAAGCTAGCTCATCTAAATGGACTACCAGTTCTTAACCTTTTTGGTCTCAGGAACTGTTTAAACTCTTAAAAAGTATTGAATACCCCTTAGGAGCTTTGTTTAAGTAGACGATAAACTACATTAATCAACATGCAACAAAACAAAAATTAAAATGGAGAATTTTAAGAAATATGTATTAATATTAAAAATAATAATCCATTATATGTTATCATCAGTGATATATTTTTATGAAAAAAATCTGTTATTTTCCAAAACAAAACAAAACTATAAGAGTGACATTGCTTTATATTTTTGCACATCTCTTTAATGTCTGAATTAATAGAAGACAGATTGTCACATCTGCTTTTGTGTTCAGTCTATTACTATGTGTTGTTTTGGTTGAAGAATATGAAGAAAATTTAGCCTGTAATGAATATGTAATTGAGAAAGGAGTGAGTATTTTGATAATCTTCTCAGATTCTTTTGCGGTTATTCTTCTTTAATACTATACCAAAACTCAACAAGTGGTAGTTCCTTAAAGGTTAGTTGCTATGAGTCTGATACCTTACCAATTAACTTTTCATAGTCCATGACATTAGAATATATTGATAAGTCTCCTTTGCACCTTGAATAGCTCTTTTACCCATGTGTGAAGTTGCAGTATCATGCATTGGTCATTGGAAGCATATTGGTTCCCTAAATAATATGTAAATCTTCTAAATGTTCACTCATTTCATTATACAACATTGAAAAATCACATTGGTTAATATCACCACTGATTGCATCAAATAAGTCTTTAAATATTGGGAAAATTTCAAGTTTAATATGGCAGATACAAGTTTTACAAAATTCTAATTTTTACTTACAGGCTGTAATTTTAGTATTGGAATCCAATATTATCAGCTGTTTTCCTTGACAATACAGCTGAATTAAGGTTTCATGGGACAGTAACCACAGCTTGTGATACATTTGAATTACTGTAGTTCGTCAGTGATCCTTTCAAGTAAATATAGTGTTTTTTGAAAAAAGCACAAGTCAAACAATCACACAAGTGTTTTTCCTTGAAACAAGCATTGAACTGCAGGAAACAGCAGAAATGTTTTACGTCTACTTCCTCTTTTTTTTTTGCACAGAATGTTAAAAAGTCACATACTGAAAGGTCAAGATTGTTAAAAATTAATAATTTTTACCGTTTTATCAAGGATTTGCCTAAATAACACTGCTTTTTTTTTTTCTTTTACTGAAAGTACCTGGCATTGAAGAACACCATTGCCAGTACGGTTTGGTGCCACTGCTGTCTTTACTTGTGCTAAGGCACCAGCAGTTTTACCACCTTTTCTTCTGCACCATTAGTGCAAATGTCAACATAGTGAAAAAGGCAAATAAAGAGTTAACATTATTATGAGATAGTCTCCCTGTGGCCTTTCATTTGGGTCCCCTGAAAAGATCTTGCCGACATTCAGGAGCTGTTGTTTACACTTTGAGAACTGCTGACCTGAAGTATCTTCCCTGAACCTATTTTTTGCTTGGAAAATTTGTATTCAGACCTAAAGATCAGGCTCAAATGTCATCTACTTTGTGAAGCTTACTGAAGCTCTCCAGGTTAATTTGTCACTCCTACTCTGAGTTTCTGTGTATTGTAGTCCCTATCACATTTATCTTTATCCATGAGGTGCTCCTGTTATGGGCTGAGTCTTATTTCTCTACCACCCCATAAATGCCTGGTAGATGCCCAGGATTTCTTAAAGAGCAGAAGCCTGTACCCCCTCATTACACATTCTGGCTTTTGTTATTCTCCCCCAAGTCTAGCATGGGGTCAGACGGGGAATAATTACTGCTTGAGGCAAGTAATTTTCTGAGGCAAGCAGAGGCATTTCACCCTCGTGTTCTTAGTGCCACTTTCATAGGCATCAGGAAACACTGACATGATGCTTACGGTTTCAGTGTTATGATATTGATATTGTGATACTGATGCAGATAGCACCAAAATAGCTTCTGTTCAATAAATATGTGATTAATTCTCTTGCATTCTTTAGTCCAAACCTTGATATAGGTTGAAGGTTCATTTTAGGTAACTCCGCCCTAACTGAAGATATCCTTGGATCTCCTAGTTCTCAGATAATTTTGATGGGAACTTAATTGAATATTTAAAAATTTTTTATTTCTTATTTTTATTCCAGAAACATTTGTTTAGGATTTACTATGTGCCAGGTGCTCAGCATCCAAAGGTTGGCAGGACATGAACTCTGCTTTCAAAGTGGTATGGTAGAGCAACAGGAGAAAGGCACTGAATTTAGTTCTCAGATTGATATGGGCACTGAATTTAGTTCTCAGATTTATACTACTTCTATTTTCTGTATTTTGGAATTTGTAAGTTAAGTGAGTTTTCTCGTTTCTTTATTTTTAAGCATATGCTTTATGAATGAATGCTTAGATTATAAGGTTGTCATAGATATTTTAGTTGTAAATGTTCTTCTCCTCCCATATTTAAAACAGTGTTGAGTTTGTTTTTGGAAATCTAAATTTCAGAGTAAGGCTTCTAGAATTTTTTTTTAAAAAATCACCTTAACTAGCATACTATTTACAAAAATATATCATATTTTTATCAATTGATTTTTTCAGCATTGATTTTTAAACTTTATGCTGGATTCAGGCTTTTTAGAGGATACAAAGAAAGTATGTACTTCCTTAAGTATAATATTTCTTTTTTAAAAAACTGCCTTTATTTCCATTTTGAGTTATAGAGTTACAATGCTAAGTATGTATAGCTTTATGTACAAAGTGAAAAAAAAATCCCTGCTTGTCCAAAAAGTTTGCTATTTCTTTAATGAGACAGAACAAGTGCAAAGATATTTATATGAACCCAAGTGAGAATTTTGACTGAGAATATCTCAACTACAAATTGCAGTTTTTCTCCAAGATTTAGGAGAGAGGAGACTACAAGTAGAAGACACAAAATAGACACACCAGAGCTTTTGGCTTTGCTCTTTAAACTTAAGGATTTACTTCTAAAATCAATCCTCATGTTTTATTATATAGATCATGTTTTGCTGATGTGATGATTAATTTTTTTTTTTTGTTTGTTTTTTTGAGACAGAGTTTCGCTCTTGTTACCCAGGCTGGAGTGCAATGGCGCGATCTCAGCTCACCGCAACCTCCGCCTCCTGGGTTCAGGCAATTCTCCTGCCTCAGCCTCCTGAGTAGCTGGGATTACAGGCACGCGCCACCATGCCCAGCTAATTTTTTGTATTTTTAGTAGAGACGGGGTTTCACCGTGTTGACCAGGATGGTCTCGATCTCTTGACCTCGTGATCCACCCGCCTCGGCCTCCCAAAGTGCTGGGATTACAGGCATGAGCCACCGCGCCCGGCCGTGATGATTAATTTTATGTATCAAGTTGGCTAGGCCACTGTACCCAGAAATTTGGTCAAGTGTCAGTCTAAATGTCACTGTAAGATTATTTTTTAGATTCGATTAGCATTTAAATTAATAGATTTAGAGTAAAACAGGTTTACTCTCCATAATGTAGGTAGAATTTATTAATCAGTTGAAGGCTAAGGCTGAGAACTCCGAGGCAAAGAGAATTCTCCCTTCAGATTCAAGCTGCAACATCAACTTTTTTCTGGGTTTCCGGCTTTCCATCCTTTCGTGCAGATTTTGGACTTCCCAGCCTCCGTAACCATGAGAGCAAATTCATTAAAATAAACTGTCTATTTCTACGTAGCCTATTTGCTTTCTGGAAAGCACCATTAGGGTATGGGAAGCTTACTCATATATTTGATCTTATGTTAGCCCAAGAAGCAAGATGCTGCCTACCTCTCCACTACTCCTTAACACTGCCAGGCTTAGGCTCTTGGAAGTCATAATAATGTATCATTTTCAGATCACAATACCGATTTCAAAGCATTTGCACATTTGTGCACGATCAACTCTTTCTGTAGAAGTATTCAGAAACAATGAGGTCTAGGGATCCATGGGGAAAAGAAAATGTGTTGAAATACATGGATCCAGGTAGAAAGGAAATGACTGGAGAGAAGCAACAGGAGAGGGAAGGTTGGGAAAGCCCTGTTATGTGCTGAATTGTGTGTGTCTCCCGCCCCCAAAATCATATGGTGAAGCCCTAACCCTCCGTTCCCGAATGTTGCTATATTTGGAGATAAGGTCTTTAAAAAGGTGATTAAGTTAAAATGAGACCATTAAGGAGACCCTCATCCAGTTTGACTTATATATCCTTATAAGAAGAGTAATTTTGACATATAGGGAGACACCAAGGCCCCCCACACAGAGGAAAGACCATGTTAAGGCACAGAAAGAAGGCAGTTATCTGCAAGCCAACGGGAGAGGCCTCAGGAAATTAAAAAATAAAACCTGCTGACACTTTGATCTTGGACTTCTAGCTTCCAGAATCATGAGAAAATCATTTCCCATTGTTTAATACACCCAGTCCGTGGTGTATTGTTATGGTAGCTCTAACAAACAAATACAGGCCCCAAGGGTAGACACTGATCATTTTTCAACTTTACTTACACTAGACATGATGCTGGTTTATTAAACATTTCTGTTTATCCAGGAGCTAAGTGAGTAGTTCTCAAGAACTACCTTGGATAGGCTACACTGACTAGTCTCTGAGGCCAGGGTGATTATTTCTGTTTGCATTAAGCAAGGAGAAGGCTTTACCTTGTCTCCCAGGGGCCCAAGAGCAATGCACTTCTGTGTCTGAGGGTGCTCCTACCTTGGTCCATGTTGTTTCACAATTGCAGCTCCAGAAATGTCTTGTCAGCTCATATAACCAGTGAGCTATATATTTCAGGGCACTTCAAACAGCCCAGTGATTTTTCAGTCTAATATTTCCCAGGCCATTATTTTCATCATCTGGAAAATTCAGTTACTGATGTCTGGGTTTAAATAGCTAAATAGAGATGTAAAATTTAAAAAATTAAAATAATTTTAAAGATTATTGATTATAGGATGATATAATACAACCATCAAAAATACACTAGCCAGTGATTCTTTATTGGTTTGATGCTTTGCCATTTTAATAGCAATAATTATATAATAATAATATTGTAGCTAACACTTAGTGTTTACTGTGTGCCAAACACCATTCTAACCTCATTACAGATGTTAAATTTGAAATATGTTGACATAGACTGTCTCATTTAATTCTTGTAACAAAGATGTGAGTTGGACAAGGCAGGAATTATTCCCATTTTGGAGATGACAAAGTTGAGACTTAGCAAAGTTTACTTTTTTTCTTTTTTTTGTCAAGATCACGCTGCTAGTAAATCACACAGCTTGAAACATAAGTCTTAAGATTCCTAAGTTAGTGCTTTTTGCAAAACAATTCTCTTATAAATGACATCAAATATATAGGTAATTAAGAGTAAGAGAATGTGCCTTCTTTTCTTTTCTTTTTTTGGCCTGTTTGGGTTCTAAACAAAGAAATGTGAGATTCAGTAAGGCGAGAAAAATGACATTTGCCTCCCTAAACGATCACTAACATTTAGCCCTTGCAGGAAGAATCGAGGGTGAAGAATGGAGTCCAAGAAGCATGATGTTTCTAACACCAGGAGCTGTATGGATTGGGGACCAGAAGGAAGCTGAACTGGAACTTAAGATGCCTAAAAAGCAAGAAGGGAATATTAAGCCAGTACAAGAATAATAAAGAAAGTATAAAGTTACCTCTGTACAAGTCAGAAAGCCTATAAAGGGAACCAAGATATAATGTGAAACAAAACACTGAGAAAACCTTTCTTTCATTTTTTTTAACTTGTAAGATGAATTCAGTTTATAGAAGGCAAAATATGTTCAAAACGAAAAGTTGTGCCTTTGAGAGACAGAAGAAAGCAGATTAACGTATGTCTGTGGAAAATCTGAAGCTCCAACATACATCAGCATTTCTTTTAAGGAATAAATTATGTCGATTTCTATACTCAGATTTCATTCCTAGCAATAGCAAAAATCAAGTGTGAGGGAAGAGTTTAGAGATAAACATGATAGAGAAGGAAATAAAGGGCATTTTTTATATCCAGTGATTTCAACCATCCTTCCCTCCCTCAAAACAAAACTTCTGAACAAATATAGGATTGCTATTGCAGCCAAAGGGCAGTTGAGTAAACAGAAATATATCCTACAGTTTGTTTCCAAAAGTTAAAAAATATTATAATTCCTTTTGGTGATTTTAGTATCTGAGGTAGAATAGAATCAACCCTATCCATTAAAGATATTTAGGAAGCAAAGTAGCATTATTGCTTAGCCAATACCTTGATTAACTAATTAAGCCTTCAGAAAAATAAGACAGAGTGGGAGATTTTTCTGATTATCATCACTCCGTAATTACTAGTATTTTCCATAACCTAGGCAACTCAGCTGTCTAAGAAACAAAATCCAGCTGAAACTGAACCTTCTAAAGTTTTCCTACTACAATTTTTTAAGGCCCAGAGCAGGATCCCTGTCACTAAAGTCTCTTCTGAATGTCTGGAAAAAGTCTTATAGTCTGGGAGACATTCCAAAATATGTGCAGTGACCATTGCCACAGGCGTGAACTTCTTAATGCATTTTGCAGAAATCTCCTCCACAATGAAATTGATTACTGTCTGAAAGGATTTTTTTCCCCTTTTCAAAATAGCAAGCAGCTAGAATATGCTTTTCTTATGTTTTATTACATCCTTAAGTATCTCATGTGGACTGAATGTGACTGGAGAAAGTTACCAGTCTGAATCTGATATACAATGTCTAGTTTAAAACAATTTTTTTTTACATTGATGGGTTAGGTGAACAGCAAAAGGAAAAACTCTGGATGTTTGAAGACTACACATACAAAATTGTACACTGGTTACTAAAACCTGAGTTTCTGCACAGTTTTCATGCTGCAGAAACTGAAATAAGATCAGAGAATAAATGTGAAGAAATGGATTTTCAAGGAACAGGTGGAAATTGAAAAGAAAATGGAACCTGGAGTTTTGTGAGTGTGCCTGTCTGCCTTATGAGAATGATATTTATGAGGATGGAGGAGGGTTGAGGGTTTGCTGTAATGCTTTTATATAATCAAGATCAAATTGTCCAAGTTTTTAAATGCTATCTATTTGTTGTATTTAGCAAAGGAATGAATTTTTAGCTAATAGGCAATAATTTGGTTTTTATTCACCTAATACAAATAATTGTAGCAGAGCTGTCACCAGGGTTGTTGTAATGTCACATACAAAAAGTCTGATAAATCAGAAAAAAGGATATACAGGGAATATTGCAGTCATAGCAAAGAAAGTAACAGAAAGGACATCAATTATGAGATTTCTAATTACTGATTTTGTAGCAGTTTTTATATTCTTGCTAGAAGTTGGAAAGTTGCTCAGTCTCTGGTATCAATCACACCTTAGCTAGACAGCAAATTGAGGCTAGTCACTGCTGCTGGAAGATTTCTTCCTGACAATGATTCATATGAGCCAATTGTCAGGAGTTTTGAAGTTCTTAAATAGAAGCTGATGTATGTCTTTTACTGTTGTTCAGTCATTGAACATATTTCATATGATGGAAAATAGCTTTGCAGAAAACTTAACCTATTCCTTATCTTTTAACAGGGCTTCCTTCAAAAATTATCAACTCATTCACAAGCATTGCATTTTCTAAGCATTTCACATTTCATATATATATATGGCAAAATTCTTAATCTTGTGGTCCACAGGCCACCACAGGAGAAGGTGTGAGATGTCATTTAAAAAGCCCAAACCTTTCACTTTGTATTGTCACAAGGAGCTAAAAACAAGGAAAATAAATGGTTTCAACTTAAGGTCTTAGAAATTATTTCTTAAACATCACAGACTGATTTTGGTGTGTTATAAGGACTGATTAGATAATTCATATCCATGCTGAATACATGATTTTGAAACAGAAACAGTAAAGATGAAAGGTGAAAGCTCCCATAGTGGGACCAGTACTGGAAGGAAGAGAGTGTGCTTCTTGACCTTCTGATGTTCTCTCGCCTTACCTGAGTCTTTTGGTGTGAAATCATGGTCTTTTAGCACTGGAACAAACCTTAGAGATCATATAGTCAAACGTCTTTTTTTTTGTAGATGAAGGAAACTTAGGACTGGAATGGTGAAGTAAGTTTCCCAGGTCAAAGAACTACTTGGAGGAAGAAAATCTGAATCTCAAGAAGTGGGCTTGCAGCCTTCTAAGTCCAATGTTCTTTCTTCCTTTCCCACACACTGTTTCTTCCACCGAACTCTTTCCCTGAACAACAGGAGAGCAGCAGCAGTAATAACTGCAGCACCATCAGGGCTGGGCCACAGTCGATTTTTAGAGGAGGCCCCTTGCACACAAACCAGCTTTGCTTCAGGTCGATAGATCTAGAATAGGCTGATCTTGCTTTACTCTATACCTGCTTCAGAAATGACTTCTTTGCAGCAACTGTGTTGGCATGGTTAATAAAAAGGCATTGTTAGAAGAGGGCCCAAGGGGAGTGGCATTCCATGTGCTGGTAATATTCTGTTTCTTGATCTGGATACTGGTTACATGGGAATATTCAGTTTGTGAAATTATGAGAAGTGTGAATTTCTGGATATTTCCACAAAAAGTTTAAAAAATGCTTACAGAACAAATAAGAATCTATTGTTAAGAAAAGCATATTGGCATCAAAGAAATTAAATACCTCTAAACATGATTCTGCAAGCACATTTTAACAATTTAAAACAGAAAATTTTGAACAAAAACAGCCATCATTATTTGCTATAGCAAGAGTTTTACTGTAAAGCAAATTTAATCTACTGCTTCAGGTAGAAACGTTTTCCTGATGAGGTGCTCTTCCTTCAGACTGTGTAACTGATGAAGAAATCACTTAAAAATAAAAGCAAAATATGCTTCTTACATCTTTAGACAATGGTAATCTAAATTAAAGCTGACAGAAGCATTTTTTTATTCTTTATTTAAATTTGTGATATTGTATATAAGTACTTGAGAAATTGATTCAAAATTTCACGGTAACCTGTTATAATTCTTATATATATATATGAGAGGAAATAAATATAGAAGGAGGAAAATAAAATATAGAAGTTGGTCTGGTTGGGTAATATATTGTCCTAATTATTTAACTATTGGTATTAACAAAGAAAAGTTTAGATACGTATATGTACATATATACATATATACACATACACCTCATCCCCCCACACACAAATAATTAGCATACAGTGAATACCACTAAAGCTGTACTAAACATAATTAGATATGTTTGGGATAAGTCAGAAGCATTTCAGAATCTTATAGTACCTTAATTATTATATCTATAGTTAATATCCTGCAGCTATAAAAAATGGCTGGGAACAAGCTAGGATATAAATTTAAGAGTAAACGCATAGCAGTATGGGTATAGAAAGATTGTTGAAAAAACTAGTACTTATAAATCAGCCATTTTTTTCAATAGTAACAATGAGAGAATGAGAAAATATCCGCAATTAGCACATTTTAAATTAGTCCTCCTTTCCTTTTACAGCTGCCAGTGGAGGGCATGTTAATCAGGGAAAGGACCAAATAGACAAAAATGCAAAAAGTAGATCTATGGTGTAAAGTGCTGGAGTAATTGATTCTTTTCTAGTAAATATATATATATTACGATAAGTTAATACTGTTAGGAAACTGATACCAATTTCATAGACAATATGCAAGTATTTGGAAATTTCAATTGTAGGTACTCAACAAACAAGCACATGTAAAACTAAAGATGAGTGTTTGGATATTTTAGTGGAATATTTTAGTATTGGTTCTAACTGTAATAATCCTGGCTAATGTGTGTAGACTTTTTTTTTTTGAGATGGAGTCTCACTCTGTCACCCAGGCTGGAGTGCACTGGCTCAATTTTGGCTCATTGCAACCTCTGCCTCTTGGGTTCAAGCGATTCTCCTGCCTCAGCCTCCTGAGTAGCTAGGATTACAGGCACACGCCACCATGCCCAATTAAATTTTTGTATTTTAAGTAGAGACGGGATTTCACCATGTTGGTCAGTTTGGTCTTGAACTCCCGATCTCATGATCTGCCCGCCTCAGCCTCCAAAGTGCTGGGATTACAGGGGTCAGCCACAGTGCTCAGCCTACTCTTTTAGTAGTAATTGTTTCCAAGCTGACTGAGCAGAGACCATATCAATAGCACTTTTGAATAGCAACTTGAATCCTCTTGGTTTTTGGAGCGTATAAAATAACAATGTTCTCCAAAAATGCTGCCATTTGGTAAGTTCTCTTTGGAGTGCAAACTTAAATTCTTGATTATAAGCAGTATGTGCATTTGCCCCAGTGTCCACATGCCCAGGTCTCTGTGGGCATCAAATAAGGTATGCTTGCTGGGAAATAGAATGATTTTTGAATGTGTAAGAACCCAAATAGAATGACATAAACTTAGGGAAATTTTCAAGCTCCAGTCTTTATTATGTATGTGTGTTTTAAATTAAAAAGCTTTCCAAAGTTGAACATCAGGGAAATCAGAGGCACTTAATTTTATCAGAGCAAAAATTGGAAGATAAAAGCTTTGGAAGATATCAGAGCAAAAATTGGAAGATAAAAAAATGAGGTAGAGGAATAGCAAAAAAAAAAAAAAAAATTAAAGGTAAAACTACAAATTTTCCCTTCAAATTGTGCACATTCATTGGACTCAATAGTCATCTTCTCTTACTGGAACTAAGAGTTAGTTCCTGTGACTGCTTCAGACAAAGCCAGGTAACTGATGTGTCAGAAAACTAGCTGTAGAACCACTGTGTGAATCTTTATGCCCTGATCTTGTGATCCTCCTGCCTCGGCCTCCTAAAGTTCTGGGATTACAGGCCTGAGCCACTGCTCCTGGCCCATTCTTTCAGTAGTAATTGTTTCCAAGCTGATTGGTCAGCGACCACGTCTATCACATTTTTGAATAGCGAAATATCTAGTGCATTTTTGAATTCTAATTTTGAACAGATTTGGCTCTTATAAGTCCTAAAAAGTTATAAAACCTTGAGTTATTTTCTTGAAAATATCTGGTAATTCAACTTATAATTTATGCTTAATGCTCTTTATGTTTTTGTTTTTTTTTTTTAAGATAAAAAAAAAAAAAAGAAGAAGAAAGGGACCAGGTTAGTGGGGGCACAAAGCCGCAGACATATATTTTTCAAACCTGCTGTAAAGGAAATCAGAGTCATATTTTTCAAACCTGCTGTAAAGGAAATCAGAGTCATAACAGAACTTGAACAAAATCAAGAAATTTACCATTTAGTTACAAAATTAGGTCCAACATTCTATATCTCATCCAAATATAATCCCTTAAGCTATTGGGAAATTATATTCAAGAGTGGCTTCTTCATTCGAAGGTATCATTCCCATGGAAGATTCACATGTATTTTATACAGTTTATCCCTAAAAATGTTTAAAGACAACTGTGTGTAAATTTTGAAGTACTTGACTTCCTTATCATTGACTTTATCTGAGGCATGGTCTACTATAGTAGTGATTATATGGCACATTAACCAGTGGGTGTTGATCTACTTATTCCTGAAAAATTTCTGTCCCGTTTTAAAAATAAGAAGAAATAAAAACCTGGCTTCCTCATTTGTGATGCATGCTAAATTCATGACTAGACAAAAGTCTTCAATTTATCAGATTACATCTGAAGCCAAAAACGACTTGTTGATCACTAACATTCAAAAGGTTACTCAGAAACACTCAAGGCCAAATTCGAGAAAAGTGATTAATTCCTTTTAGTAAGTGTTTCTTATGAATGGAATTTAACTCCTTGGCCAAATGTGACTTTTTTTTTTTTTTTTTTTTTTTACCTCTGTGATTGCTAAAGTTTCTTTAGGGTAAATGTAGAGAAGAAATGGGAGTAGAGGGAACACACACACACACACACACACACACACACACACACACACACACATGCTCCAACTGCGCAAAGCAGTTGTTGGCTATGTTGGTGACCTTTGTTTATGTTCAGATTTCAAGGTCAAGATAAGTCAAGTTTCCCACCTATTTTCCCTCTGTAATTGGATATGTATTTAGATATTTACTATAATAATGGATTCTGCAGATGATGTTAAAATTTCATTTCACTACCAGCCAACCAAATTTCTGATTTTTTTAAAAAAAATAGGTCATTTACAAGCTGCTTAAGAATCTTCCTTTATTAATTGAGGTGACACATTTATAGTTATTGGTTACAGTGACAATGGAGACTTTCTTAAAAAAACAATATTCTTACTATAATTAGAGTCCACAAGCATTATCAGCCATATAGTGGCATTTAAGATGCTCGCACTTTCTTCAGTCTCCTTACGCCTCACTCTTATAGCATCACTACTATCCCTTGAAATATAGAAAGGTGGAGAGGTCTTTCTGAGTTTGGCACTTCCTCTAACTCTTGTTTTGCTTCTGGCCCCAGTCCCTGTGAGGAAGAGCAGCTCTAAAAAGCTACTTTCAGAGACCCAAAGCCAATATAGTTCATTGGAAAGCCATGTGTTGCTATGGTTGGGGTCTGCCAACCCATTATGTTCAGTCCTTTACTCTCAGAGATGTTTAAAAGCTCCTACTCACTCCTTTTGTGTAGACGTAAGTGAAGATTCAATGGGAAAGGCTCTAAATGGACTGGAGGCCTCTTTTCCATTAGAGGTGTGTTTCCTCATAGACTTTTGGCTTCACACTTTATTTTCTGCTCATTGCCTCTTATTTGATCATTTTTTTTTCTCATTCTCTCTTTCTCCTAATTTTGTTTTTGAAAATTTAGCCTGTATTTTAGAATATACTATATGGCAGGTAGTGTTCTACTCTCTCCTTGCTTTTTTAACTACAGCCTATCAACCAAAGTTTATTCTATGGTTGACTTCCTCTTGGGAAAAAGACTGAGAGGAATAGACAAAGCTTCATAGAGAAATCCTTGGTGGTGAGAGGGAAGTCACAATGAGTGCATTTGGAAAAATATATAAACTATCTGTCTTCCTATGTTCGTGATCATACTTTAAGCTAGAATAGTTAACAGCTGCATCTTTCCTGAACTACTATAAGCTAACTTTATAATGAATAACACTTTGTATTTGTTTAGTATATTTTAGATAATGAGGTAGGAAAAATTTCTGTAGTATATTTATTTCTGCTAAAATAGATTATGGTCTGTAGAATCTGGTTATCTGCTATCTAAAATGTTTTCTACAAATTTGAGGGTTTCAAAAGTATCCTTTTTACTTGTAAAATGTAATTGTATTCTCTAGACATAATCTCAGTGTTGTAACATTATAGAGAGTACTTTAGTGAGCAGCCAAATAGGAAGAGAGTAAAAGAAGGAAACTGCCATACTGAGCCAGACTCTTAAAAAAAGCAATTAATAAGAAATAGCACTGTAGCCCAATAAGAATTAAATAATAAGATTGATAGAAACGAAATAATTGGTTGGTTAGGGTTTGGATTATGTACATGAAGACTTTTTTAAAGTGAAAGAATTGTGTTCTTTATTACACTGGTAACATTAAAATTAATGAGTAAGGATAAGGAGGACTGAGGAATTGATGTAATTTGTGGTTTCACTGTAACAAGATGAAGAAGACAACTTTTGGCAACTTTTTTGTTGGCAGAATCTGATTTGCACTAAGAGGATGTTATTTACAATATTTATCTTAAGTAACTATTTGCATATTTTACTGTGGAAACGTGGGGGTTTGTGGCGTATGATATATACACAATACTACCTTTATAAATTCTAAAAAATTCTGAGTTCTGAAATATATGTGGCTCCAACGACTTCAGATAAGGAATTGTGGACTTGCATATCTATTGACTATTGGGAGGAAAAGTTTAAGAGGTATTATGACCAAGGAAGATCAGTAACTTGTTGTCTAAAGTGGTTAAATCAAGAAGTAAAAGTGCAAGCATATAATATAAAGTTATGGATCAGAAAATCTAAAGGGAAATTTCTTTTTGAAGTAGAGGTAAAGAGGGTTGGAGTATGAGACTTGCTTCTCACCATACCTTCTTCAAAACCATGAACTGTTATCATGTGCAGTATTATTAATACTTTAATTTTAAAAATTAAATTAATTATTTCAACACACTTTCCTTGAGTTTATACAATGTGCTAGGCATGGTATCTGGAAATGTAGTGGCTCTCAGCACCTTGGGAGGTTGAGGTAGGACAATTGCTTGAGCCCAGGAATTCAAGACCAGCCTGGGCAACATAGTGAGATCTCATCTCTACAAACAAACAAACATATAATCAAACAAACTATCTGGGCATGGTGACATGCACCCCTGGTTCCAGCTCTTCAGGAAGCTGATGTGAGAGGATCGCTTGAACCCAGGAGGTCGAGGCTGCAGTGAGCTGAGATCGCATCGTTGTACTGCAGTGTCACTGCACTCCAGGCTGGGTGACAGAGGAATACCCTGTCTCAAAAAAAAAAAAAAAAAAAAAAAGAAGAAGAAGAAGAAGCTGTCAAGAGTTCTAATATGTAAAATAGACCTGCAAACCAATAAAGCTTGATACAAAACAGTAAGTGATAATTTTATAGCATTATAAACAGAGAAGAAAGTGACTACTGTTTTCCAACTTAGAGAGTACTGTATGCATCCAGGTGTGTATGAGGGTAATGGGCCTGATGAACTGTTGGGGAGGGAGGAAGAAATTCAGTTAGGGAAGCCTTCACAGAGGTGCTGGCCCTTTTTAGAACTCAAAAGCCTCAATGTGAGAGATGTCAGAGGGATATAGAAACAGGGGTGAATATGTAGAACAGTTCTTGAGGGAGAGCACTTTTCCATGTCGTCCCTGTATTTAGAGAAAACCAGGCTGTAGCTCCTTTAATTCTGTCTTCCCCAGTAAATGTGAGGCTATTCAGATGTTTTGTTTTGTTTTTCCTGAAGGGTGACAGTAGAGGATAAGAAAGGCACATATTACATAGGAAATTTATGTCTTAATGTTACTCTCAAAATAGAACACCCTGAGAAAATGCATATGAGCAGGATATTTTAAAAAGAAATTCAGTTTAAAGTCAGCTTTTTCTAGATTGCAAATAAGATGTGTAGAGTAAGTGAAACCTGGCTCATCTAACCAGGGTTCTAAAGTAGACAAGCTAACTAAATCTCACAGGAGGTCTTTAAGGAGAGCCCTAAACCCAGAATTCATTGCATTAATCCAGCCTAAATATTTTAAGGACATGAACAAATATGATGAGGTCATTGAAAAGAAAGGGTTGTTTACTTCCATACCCATCTTGGCAGCTGTAGCAGCTGTGGTATCTCTTCAAACACTCAGATTAGAGGTTAAACCCTAAAGTTGAGTCTTTGAGTTTCAGGACTAGATAGGAATTTCTTGAAATCCCAGGCTTTTGATAAAACAGAAATGATGGCAAAGGAACTGTATACAAAATGATTATAATGGGGAGTGATCAGATACATTGTGAATAAATACAATATACAAAGAATTAATATGAAAAATTTGGAGAATGGGGGAAAAACTCAAAAAAGATTGCTCAACAATCAATGTTTCAAGTGCATGTAGAGTTAAGAGTGCACATGGGAGAGGCAATGAGGCCTCTGACAGGTGGTAGGGGAAGTAAGTTGACAGATGAGCTTTATATTTCTTGAAAATTTTCTCTTTATCTCAGTTCACAGAGGTGGATGGGAAAGGAACAGATGTCAGAAACAGCAGTGTTTCTCAGGGAAGATTAAATGGTAGAGGAAATGAAGATTGCATTACCAAATAAGATGGAAAGGGAAAGCAGTGTGTTTAAGTGGAACTGGGCAGGTAGAATTTGGATTTGAAGTTTGAGGGGATATCATGTTAAAGCAGTAAACACCAAACTATCACAGTCTGACTCGTTGAGATTCCATTAATTGATAACAATGATGAGTGCTTCTTTATTTGTTAATAAAATCCTGCCATAAAGGATAGGCATATTAAAGTTTCCATTTAAAAATGTACATATTGTTCCATTTCAGAATTGTTAAGAAGTTGAAATATTCTTACAACATATTAGAAAGAACTAAGATTTAGGAAGATTTGGGATTATGTGAGAGTTGATTGCATTTTATCAGTTACTTTTCATTCATTTTTCTCTTTCATTCCACTTCCCTTCTCCTCTTTTACGTCTTCATCATTTCTCCTTATAGGGACATATGGAGTACGGGAACTCAGAGGCAGTATTCAAAGAAAAAGAATGTATTATTAAGGAACTTGCTCACATTATTATTATGAAAGTTTGCATTCACTAGGAAAACATTTATATAAAAAAGTACTCAGATTTCTGGTCTATGTATAAAAGATCTTCTCAATCAAAAACAACTTGAGGCTGGAATTTAGAAGACCTGAGCTCTAGTTCTAGCCTACCCCCAGTTAGCCCTATGACTTCAGACAAATCATATACCTTCTTTGGCTCTCAGTTTCTTCCACTGTAAAGAAGAGCTTAGATCATGTCTGTAATATATGTTCTTGATTATCTGAATACCATAGTGTAGATGGTGATCTTAGTCAAGCAAATGACATTCACTTTAACAATGCACAGAGAAGAGATGGAAGAGATGGTTCCAAGAACAGAAAACTATACTGGTAAATGAATTCCTACATTTTTATCCATTCATTCTACTAATACTAAGTAAACATCTGATGTGATTTCTTGTGCCTGGGAATGCTTTTCTTCCAGATATCCACACTGCTTATTCCCTTGCCTCCTTTAGGGCTTCACTGTGTGGTCATCTCATGAGGACTTTCTTCTTTTCTCTTTTCTATTTAAAATTACGTGCATGCACATACCATACTGTCTCTCTCTCTCTTCCTCTCTTCAATTCTGGGACTCCTCATTCCTCTTTTTATGATTTATTTTTTCTCAACAACACTAATTACTTTCTAATCTTCTAAAAAGTTAGCTATTTATTTTATTATTTAAATCCCCTATTTGAAATTAAGATAAAGGCAAGGACTTTGTAGGGTTTGTTGAATGCATAGAATAGAGTTTATCACATAGTAAGCCCTTAGTAATAGAGTTCAAGCCTTGATCATCAAGAAGCTAGGAATTCTAGGCTGATTGTGAGTATATTATTTCAGTGGGAATAGAAAAGGAAACTAGGAAAGTCAGAGGTAGTAATGGATTCACAATTCTGATTTTCAGACATCTTGAGCGACAGAATCTTTGTTTCTGATAGAAACTCATTGGAGAAGCCACATGTGAAGAGTAAAGAACAGATTTGGTCTGGGTGAAGCAGGTAAAAGAAACATGGTCATTTTCTTTAGCTAGAATCACCATCTAAACTATAGTATTCACATCATCAAGAATGCACACGATGGATACATGATCCAAGCTCTTGATTTTTCTCCTGCTTCCTTAAGGGGATCTCTGAAGAAATTCCGAACAGATTTTCTCAAAGCTGCCTAATATCAAAAATTACTTGAAACACTGGTTAAAAACTCCCTGGCTTTGCCCCTGGAAAGGAAAGGGAATATAGCAAGAAGCTGGTCAAGTTACCAAGGTTTGCATCAAGGAAGGTGATTATAGAGAACAGGAAAATGCAAGTATTGGGAGGCCAAATAAAGAGAAAGGTTAGCAAGAGGACAGAAGTCTACTTAGTAAAGTCATTTCAGTGGTGGTCAGTCACTTATACTTGTCTTCCACATAAGAAGAAAAAATTGGATCCTGGTTTGGGCTGAGAATTGGATATGTTTAAAAAGAGAAAAACAAAGCCATATTTAGGGGTTTGTTTTGTTGAATCTTATTATTTACAATGGCGCCAAAGAACCAGCATACAGCCACTTGAACTAAATAGAACATTAACAGAGTTCTAAACATTCAAATGTGATGAAGAGAAAATTCTACTAGTCGAAGATCTCAGAAGAGATATAACTCATTCACACAAACAAAATCTAGAAAAAGATGTATGCATGGTTCTTGTCCTTTTCTATCAAGAATTGATTTCTTTTTAAATGTTTTCTAAGTGTTATTTTGTTTTTGACATATAGTAATTGCACGTCCTTATGGGGTGCAACGTGATGTTTCCATACATGTATACATTGTGTAATGTTCAAATCAGCGTAATTAGCATATCTATCACCTCAAATATTTATCTTTTCTTTATGGTGGGAACATTCAAAATTCTCTTTCTAGCCATTTTTAAGTATACAATATTATTAACTATAGTCACCCTACTATGCAATAGAGCACCAAAACTTATTCCTCCTGTCTAACTGTAACTTTGTACCTGTTGACTGACCTCTTCCCATCCTTGCCCCAGCCCCACCTCTCCATCCTCTGGTATCAGTTTCTTTTTTTTGTTTTAGTATCAACAAAACCTCATCAAATTATCTCATTTAATGGTACTACCTCTCCAGACATATCTGCAGGCACCATTGTATATCTATTCTGTCATAAAAAATCCCATATATCCTATAAATTTTCACCCATTAATCTTTATTTTTTTTTTTACTTTCATTGAAATATAACTTTTCTCTGAGAGCATCACATCCTCAAAACTATCTAAAATAGAGGGTACTTTTGTCCCCATTATTCCATCCCCTCTTGGATGTCTTAGGCTCCTCAGCATCAAAATATCCAAACTGAATCTCCTGGCTCCCACTGAACCCATGACTTGCCTTCATCGATTGTTCTCTATCTCCGTGAACATCATCTCAATGTCTAATCCATCATTTAATCTCTGTTACTTTTACCCTCTAAATAGTTTTTAAATACATATGCTCTTCTACTCTCCAACCACCTTAGTCCAAGAAACCATTGTCTTCTTCCTTGATTTGTAAGAACTTCCTACTTGTTCTGTCTACTTCTGGCCATTCTGTAAGTCTTCTCTAAGTGTAGCTCTCATCAATTACTTCCTTGATATTTCCACCACCACAATCCCATTGTATTACTTTATCTGGGCCATTGGAGCGGCCAGCACTCCAGTTACCTTAGTCTCTGCCATCTTCTATTTACACTATATTTTCATACCAGCTTAATCTCCTTAAAGCATATATGTCTCCCAACTATTTTGCTGCTTACTATATTTAATCCAAACTTCTTAGTTTAGCATTCTCTTTACCAGTGGTATCCTCTCCCTATACCTATGTCTACCCAAATCCTGCCCAAAATGCAAGAGTCTTACAGCTTTTTCTGATCTCCCTTCAGCCTGATAGGCTGTTCTGCTATTAACATAGACTTAATTTCCTTGTGAGTGGAGTCTTACCACATTTATATCAGCAGACACACCTTGCACTACCCCTTTCATATAGTGAATCCTCAACACACTTAATGAATTTTATACATTTTAATTTTATTTGAATAGGTTTTTAGACTTTGAGTTTCAGGAAAAGGCTAAATTACTGAATTCATTTTAGTATTGTGGAAATCAAATGGAAACAACCCCACATATGAAAACATAGCTGTCCTCTATTTGTTTTATTTCAGAGTGAGCCAGGTTCTTTTACCACCAGAGAGGAAGAAAGGAGATTAAGCTGAAATTAATGTTTTGATGAAGATGAGGCAGATGGTAAATTGACCCGAGGGAAGCAAAAAAAATCAACTTGCCACATGTTAGCAACAGAGACTTCATGATTGATGTTCAGTGACTTGGAAATTCTCTCCAGGGCAAACTGCATTTTCACTGCTTACTTACATACATTTTGAGGCATAGATTAATTTCAAAACAAGAACTTAAGGCTAGAAGGAACCTCAGACACCAGCTTAGTTTGTGGTTTTCAAACTCTTCTCTCTCCTTTTTTGATTTTAAGCATTAGAACCCTTTATTCAATCAAAATCTTCCATGAAATCCCATTATATAAAATAAATAAAACCGGAGTTGTCTTGGTTAAAGCAGGGTGTGAGCCCAGGATCCAGCCCTTTGCGTGGGCCCTCCAGCTTCCATGGTGGCCCCTGAAGCATAACAAGAGTATCTCTAGAAGGCTGGTGATCTCAGTTTGAAAACCAAGGATCTGGTCTTCCCTCTCATTTCTTACAAAAGAAAACAAGTTCAGAGAACTGACATGATGTGCCCCGAATTACAGTATCTGCCAGTGGTAGAGTGAGGACTAGGACTCAGGTTTCTTGCCATGCAATCCAGTATTGTCCTCCCATTCCTCTTTGCTATTTTCCTTGGTAGCATGTCCCTCCTTCTAATGACCTCAATTTAGTCTTTACTTTTTCCCGGTGTCAGCACACATGATCCAAAAGGCCTTCTGAACTTCTATGAGTATTTTGATAGCTTCTATTCTCAACTCTTTGTCTAGTAACTATTAGAAAATGGCCATATGTTTTGGCCATAACTCCATCTGTTAAGATACTACCATATTTTCTTTTAAAAATGCATTAACAAGTTGGTAACATGTTCACAGGAAATTCTAAGAACTCCGTTTTATTCCAGCCTTCAGGAAATGTAGGCAAATAAAGGGAAATAAGAAGAAAGAGCTAAGAATTCAATTTTGAGGCCAGTATAGACAGGATTAAAAAAAAAGGGGTGGGAGATAAACAGGATTTTGAAAATATAAGAACCAAATTTCTCATCTGTTATGACATTAGAAGTGGAACTTAGAATAAGCTTTATCAACTTCATTTTTCCCAAAAATGAAAAATGCTTCATTTTAAAGAAACACCTTTTATGAAAAAAGCTCAAGAATAGAAAAGTTTTTTGTTTTGTTTTATCCTTAACTCCAACATTTATAATGGATGTGGTGGCTCATGCTTGTAATCCTAGCAATTTGAAAGGCCATTGTGGAACAATTGCTTGAGCCCAAGGGTTTGAGACCAGCTTGGGCAACATGATGAAACCCCGTCTCTACTAAAATACAAAATATCAGCCAGGCATGACAACGTGAATGTAGTCCCAGCTTCTCAGGAGGCTGAAGTGGGAAGATCTCTTGAGCCCCGGAGATTTAGTCTACAGTACAGTTCTTCAAATGAAATTTACAATTGTTTTCTGTAGTTACCTCTCTTAAAATTGTTCTGAAGTTTTTTTCACATAAGATTTTATTTCTATTTCTTTATATTTAACTATATAATTTAAGGAGAACTTAGAACTTTAAATATTGAGATTCCTATCCAAGATGTTTCTTTATTTCACCTTTGTTATATATCCCTCAGCATAATTTTGTAAATTTATTCATATAAGCACTGCACATTTCCTAGTACGTTTATGCCCAGGTGTTTTTAGTAAATACCCTACATTCATTTAATGGTTGATTTGGAATGCAATCCTGCAAGTTGAGTCTGAAGTGTGAAAATAATTTTTTTTTAATTTTTATTAATTATTGTCACCAAAGACCTCTTCTTTTGTCACTTTCTATTATGGGACATACTTTTTCCCAGTAGTTCAACGCAAGCTGTAGCTCAAAATCCTGTCATTTCTGAATAACATGTCATCTATATGATATTTCCATGAAAAGCTAGTTTGGCCAAGATTTTGCTGTAAATTATCCAATGAGTTAGGCTTTCATTATTTTTCTGGTCTTACTTAATCAAGAAACGCCTCTGGGAAATCAATGAGTATTTGAACTCACTGGGCTTAATAAAAACTCTAAATTCCATCAACCAACCATTATGCTTAATTCCCATTCAACGAACCAACCAACAATTATTGAGAATTAGTATGTTCAGAATTCTAGAACTAGAAACATTTCCCTATTCTAGAGTGACTCATTGTCTAATAGAGAAAAACAGATATAAAACAAATAATTGAAATATATGCTACAAAACAATCTGACAAAGTCAGTAAGAACTCACAATCAAATGGGAATTAAATACCTGGTGAATGTATATGTGTGTCTACATCAGTAGCATTTATTTGTAATTAACAGCACACTCAGACAGACACATGCCCAACTAAAGCAATTGCTATAGGATATGTTGTTGTGAACTCTTTTTCCCACTCTGCATATGAAAATGTTGTCTATAATAATTAGGTTTGATGTATCCTATCCATAGGTTTAACTCTAGCAATAACTTTTTGAATTTAAAAAAGTGATTAATATTTTGTGAGAATGATTGAGTTCATGGTATGGAATAAGAACTACATCTTTTTCTTTTTTTTTTTCATTTCATCGATATATATGTATATTAAAATAACATCGATTATAATATAATACACACATTTATGCACATGCACACACACACACATACACACAAGCACTCTTCTTGGGAAGAATTTCTAGCTTCTCATTGAGAAACTGGTGAGGAAAATGTTGCTGCTTTTGTCATTGTCCAAATTATGCTGATTCTTCTTTGTATATGCCACCCTGTTCTCTTCTTGCTCTGGTCTTTGCTAAGACAGTATATTGCCGTAGAAGTTCATTATTTCTATTCACGGACTCTTACCCTTTGCTTTTTGCTTTTGTTCAAAGCTCCTTCTCTAGTGTTACTGCAGGGTTTTGTTTTTTAATTCCTTCACTAGGGGAGTCAAAACTATGACTTCCTGCTTAACCTATAACTCCGATGATGGCTCTGCCATGTTGTTGTGTTTTTTTTGTTTGGCCTATATTCTGAGAATTATGTGTATGCTGTGCTCTGCCCCGTATGAGAATGAGCCATATTTGTTATTTCATAGGGACAAAGCTCTTGATTAGGATACAAGCTAAAAAGCTGGGTATTTTCAATTGGACAAAATTATGGATGTCATAATGCACCTATGAAATTTCAATAAATCATAGCTCTCTCTTCCTCATCACAGCATTTAATAAATTAACTGTTATTCAGTTGATTTTTGAGAATTTGACTAAAGCTATGGACTATCCCTACCTTCTTTAAATACGTTTGTTTTGTAAAAGTTTGCATGTTGTTGTAGGGGATTGATTGCTTTGATGAATGCTTGGCACTCTATTGATTTCAGGAAAGAACCCCTTTGTTTAACCACTTCATGCCCAATATAGGACACATGCTATTTGAAAAGTAGAAAAAATATAGTAACACTGTTTTAACAAAATTAGAATGTTCCTTTAAGTGAATGTTATTTTCTTACTTGTCTTTTTTTTCTTTAATTACAGCTTAAATGTTAAATGTTTCATGGGTGTATAGTACTTCCTTTTTTTACTCATTACTTTGACCCACTTCAGCCCATTGCAAGCACACTTCTGTTTCCAGCAGTCTACCAAAACTGAGGTTCTTGTGGTTACTTTTCTTATTTATTTATTTGTTTGTTTGTTTGTTTGTTTGTTTGAGACAGGGTCTCTCTGTCACCAGGCACCAGGCTGGAGTGCAGTGGTGTGATCTCATCTCACTGCAACCTCCACCTCCCGGGTTCAAGCAATTCTCCTGCCTCAGCCTCCCGAGTAGCTGGGACTACAGGCACGTGCCACCACGCCCAGCTAATTTTTATACTTTAGTAGAGACAGGATCTCACTATGTTGGCCAGGATGGTCTCGATTTCATGAATTCGTGATCTGCCCACCTCGGCCTCTCAAAGTGCTGGGATTACAGCCATGAGACACCTTGCCTGGCCCTCTGGTGGTTACTTTTCTAGCTGTATCTTGCTGTATTTCTTAGAAATAAATATAATCAACTTCTCCCTCCATCTTAGAACACATTCTTCTCTTGGCTTCTGTAACATAAATTTTTCTTATTCCACTTAGTTTCCTTTGACTAGTTTGTCCTTCCTCTCTTGTACCTCTAAATGTTGGAATGACATAGGCCTTCTCCTCTTCTCTGTCCACATACATCCTCTCTAGCTGACCTCATCTAGTTCTTGGCTTTAAATACCATTAATATGCCATATTTATGTGACTACTGTAGTTATGTCTCCAACCTGAACTCCAGATTTGGATATACAACTACCCTATATATGTGTATGCATATCTATCTATCTATCTATATATATATATATGTATATAAATTCAAATATATATTATATATTATTTTATATAATATATAATTATAATAATATAATATAATATTTTATATTATATATATTAATCATAATAATTATTATATAATTATATTAATATATATTATATATGTACTATATATTATAATATATGACATATATTATAATATATATTTGAATGTATATATTTGAATGTTGTATTTACATTTGCATATACATATATGTAAACATTCAAATGTTTACATATATGTATAAACATTTGAATGTTTACATATATGTATATACAAATATATATATATATATTTGAATGTTTAATGGCACTTCAAACTTAGCTTTCCAAAAGATAACTCAATCTACACGTCCATAGTCTTTTTTATCTTGGTAACAGACACCACCATTAAGCTGAAAACATAAAGCCCCCTTCGATTCCTTGATTTTTCTCACCCTCCCTACCCCCACCCAGTTCACCTGCCCTGGGTGTCATTCTAAGACCCAGGTCTTCTTTCTATCATTTTCTTTGCTTTTCATAATGCTTCACTGCCATGTCTTTCTTTTCATCCTGCCCTTATTCTAATCATCCTCCCAAAGGGATGGCTTTCAGTTCACATAAAATAAAACAAACATGCATATAGTTCCTAACATTTTATATGTATATATCAACATAAAATATAATTTATTGTAAAGGAAACTTATAATTGAGGCTTACTCTATTATCAACATATAGGAGTGTGGTAAGGAACAGATGAGTTACAAAATGGTTTATAAACTCTTAAACACTAAAAAAAAAAAAAAGTGACTGTATAATAATTTTGCTTTGTTAAGTTGATGTTACCAGCACTACTAAAATGAAATTGACATATCATCAGTTCAATTCATGGTGATGGTGCATGTGTCTAATATAAAGCTATGTGCTGTAAATATGGAGAAAAACAGAACTTACTTAAGGATTTCATTTTCAAGGAAGGGAGACAGGCATATAGGTAAATAAATATGATAGTGAAATAAGTACAACAGAAAAGATAAAGTGAAGGAACCTGAGAGGGTATGATTGACTAGAATAAGGAAGAGAGTGTGGCCATTATCCAGCTGATCAAGCTGAAGACATAGATGCTTTTCTATATTTCTTTCTTTTAATCTTTCCTCCCTTCATCCAGTTTCATTTCAAGATCTGCTGATTCTATTCCAGACATTGTCAAACTTTTTCTGTAAGATAGGTAGTTAATATTTTAGGCTTTGCAGGACATATACAGTTTATGTCACGTGTTCTTCTCCTTCATCTTCTCCTTTTTATTTGTCTTCCTATTTCTCTACTGCCTTATCTTCTTCTTCCTCCTCTTTCTTCTTAAAACCCTTTAAGGAAGTAAAAAACATTCTTAGCTATTGGGGCCATACAGACATATACCAAGTCCAAATTTAGCTCTTGGGACTGTAGTTTGCCAACCACTGCTCCACTCCAAAATGTGTTCCCAAACCTAATCACTTCTGCCCTCAACTACTTTCCTACTTGGAAGGACCTCTGTCTCCTTCCTGCACTACTGTGTTAGTCTACTCTTTGGTTTCCTGCTCCTGCTCTTGCCACTGCCTTAATCCCACAGTTCCACAAAGCAGCTAAGTGTTCTTTTAAGTAAGACATGCCATGTGTCATGTCAAGGAAGACTTCCCAGAAGAATCTACAAAAATAATGTACTGCAACGTTTTTGTTATACTTCAAGAATTGACACTTTTTTATGGCGAGAAAAGAGAGAGAAGGGGTGGTACTTCTAGAAAAGCAGTATCGTTGTGACTACTATAGTTCTGACTACAATAGTTTTATTGTAATGAATGCTGTTACTTGTTAACATGGGTAGTTAAAAATAAGAAAAGAAACTGAGATTTATCATTATATATAATCATTAGGGTTTTCATACTGAGATATTATTTTGAATTATAACTCAGTAAGTACTTCAGCTTAGAGCAAGCAAGGAAAGAAGGAGGAGGAGGAGGAAAAGGAAGAAGAGGGGGAGGAAGAAGGGGTAGGGAAGAGGACAGAGGGAGGAAGAGGAGGATATATACTCTGTTATCTAAAGTGGATTGAAACTCACTCAATATTTACATTTACATTGCTTATCTCTCTTTGGGTTGCTCTAGTTCCTCATTGGTCTCGTCTTCCTGTGCCAAACTTTTTTATGTCATTAAAGAGGTCTGGTATGAAAACTGCTGCTACCCTCACTTCCTCGCTATTCCTTTCTGTCAGCTTCTTAAGGATATCTGGATATGAAGCAGCTTTCTTACCCTTGGAACCTTTCCCTACAGTTCTCCCTCTACCTTCCTCTGTTTCACTCATTCTCTCTTGTTTTATTTAGGACCCAACATTATTGTATCTTTTCACTGATATTATTAATTCTTCTACAGCTCTTTAATTTGAGCTGCACAACTCAATATTTTACCAACCTAGCTTCTTAAAGGAAGCAGATAATTTGCAGCAAAATTAAACATAGGTTCAATTACATATGTCAGTATGAATTAGATGCATATTGCTGAGATATTTTCAAGAGTTCCTTTTTAAAATAGTACTTTTTTTCCCTCTGAAAAGATGAAAATGCTTTTGTATCTATTGCCTCTTTGTTCTCATAAAGTTAGATTTAATTTTTTTTCTTTTTTGAACTTAAGGATTGAGGTTAGTATTATTATCCCTGCTTTACATATGGTGAAACTGACTGAAGCAGAGAGCAGGAAAACAGTCTCCCCAAGGACACCCAATGTATGTTCCAGCCGTGCCTGGGCCTCCCAGGTTCTGAGGGCCAGATCTGCTCTTTTCTGCTGGTCTTACTGGGGGCAATTAGAAGCTAAAGCAATTTCTAAGCTCTGATCCAAATTATTTGTAAGTCAAGGCCATTTGTTTGTACCTATTTTGAATACTTCAGCCCTTTTGAGAGAATTCCAAATACACTTTTTCTAAACCAGTGTCTCTAAAACTTGGGTAATGTATAAATATCTTTTAAAAATGAGTCCTCATGGATTCTGAATGGAGACAAATTATTTTACTCACAATGTTATTTAAGTATTTACAAACAGAAAATTCTTTTATTTTACATATCCACAAACATACAAACACATTATGCTTATTGTTCTACATCAAAAAAGCAAGCCAAAATTACAGGTTAAATTTAAGTGGAACCGTATCACTGAGAAACTATAGCTGATCAACAACACTAATGTGAGGGATTATATTCTTTTAGGAAACATAATTAAGCTAATCAAAAGCAAAGTGTTCAGGCATGGATTCTTTGGAGACTGGTGTTCTCAGGCTACCCTGTACTGGGTGACCCCATCAGTCTCCTGCCACTTTCATTCTGTTGGAATGAAACTTCCATTGACTCAAGGCATTGTGATGTCACTGGAGGAAAGTACATAACTGATGTATTCATGTCTGTCTCTGACCTTTTTTCATCGCCATACTATAAATACATTACTACCACTTGGTGCAAATATAAGCACTAAAATTAAATGGCGGTGTCCAATTATAGAGTGGTGTCCCAGACAGTTCAGAAAATCTCTTTTACTAATTTTTATTAGATACCAACATAAGATTTCTTTTTAATTCTCACAAGAACTCACAGACTCTGGGGGTCAGACTACTGCAGTTGGAGAAATACTGCCCTACACTTCCTGCTTTAAGGCTGGGAGAAGCTGTCAGAGTTTTCATGTCCAACCTTGGATTGAGTAGCTACCCACTGGGGTGACTTAAGGGCAACCTAACCCAAGAACCTCACCCCTACTAGTTTGCTAGTGTACGTGAATAATTCATTCCTTGTAAATGGAAGGACTGAGGGACCCAACTTAAATTCAAATATATTACCCAGGAAGAATAATTAATAAGAATTTATTCTGTAGCAGACATCAATTTATTATAAGCATAATTATGCATGAAACAAAGCCTAGGGGAATGAGACATAGGGTAGGTGAGTTTTGTTATCTTTATAAGTCAGCATGTATTAAGTGCTTGCTAGTATCAGAGATCTGCAGGTGTAAGCATGCAGTCCCATTCATGGTACCTTAAATCCAGTTGGTAATACAGAACAAATGGAGTAAGAGGGGAAGCTTTCTTGGGATATAGCAGAGATAGAAACCTAGAAACCAGGCATCAGCCATAGCAGCTGACCCAGATCGTCCCTGTTTGAAGCCAACAGAAAAGCAATGCTGCCTAGAAGAGTTCAGGATAAAAACAAAAACAAAACAAAACAAAACACAATTCCCACTTTATAGTTTTCTAGCCAGTCTTGAGACCCTTGCTCATTTTTTAAAGCGGAAGAACATTCTGCCACAAAGGCAAATGATTCTCTAATTGTGGAATTTTCAATTTTAAATTTCTTCCATAACTTGCCTTTCCCCCCAAGTACTTTCCTTGATCTCCTCTGCACAATCCACTGTGAGAGCAAGGGGAAGGAATGAGTACCCCCCTCAGCCTGATGTCACATCTTCCTTCTCTCTATATGGCTATGGACACAGTCTCACAGTTCTGGATTTCTTGCATACCTACCTCTAATAAATAAGAAAGCAGAATTTAAATAAACTGTTGCTATTGTTTCACTGCTTCATACCCTGCTGGTTTGCTATTGTTCATGTTCAGCATGTGTTTCCCTATAGGTACATAATTAACTTTCTGTTTTCCCCTCACAGTTCAAAAGCTTACAAGTATAAAAGCTTACTGTTCTAAACATGTTGAAGAGAGAACACCATACTATGTTTATGGGTGGGAAGATGGCTAGAAAAGTTTTTTTCCAAGGAAAAGGAAATAAACATTTATCTGGAGTCCCTGAATACACAGTCATCTGCATGGTCTCCTTTAATCTCCATACTCTGTCTGGGGCATGAATTATTACCTCCATACAGAGAGAAGAGAAGTCAAGGAATTTGCAGAAGATTCACACAGCTAGTGTCAGAACTCCTGCGTGAACCTTTGTTAACTCCAAACCATGTGTCATTTCCTCTTACTGTACTGCCCCTCATGTGAGTCCTCTTCTATGGTCCTTGTCTCTCAGAAGCTGCGGATAGATGATGCAGTGAATTTCATTTCTCTCTAATGATACCTTCTTACTTCACTCTCCCGGTTCTTGCTTCTCTTCTCTCCCCTCAGCAATGCCTCTTCCTTTCTCCAGCCCTGTCCTTTTTTTTTTTTTTTTTTTCCCCACAGTGGGCAGGCTAGGAGGCATGATTAGGATTAAAGGAGAAGGAAAACTATTCCAGCTTTTTTTTCCCCTGTCCAAAGCCCAATTTCTGTGTGGAGATGTGTTGGAGCCAGTAGTGGTGCACAGACCACCAGCTGTGCTTGCAGTGATCCAGCAAAATATCATCTTAAATACAGGGTTGAGTCTCAGAAGGCTCATGGAAGGGGCTCCCTTTTCCCTGTTCCATCCCAGACTCCTGTACTTCCTGAAACACAGGGAGAAGGGCTCTTAGCTAAAGTACAAAGGGCATGGTGCTCAGCTCTGCCTTTCCAAGAAACTATTTTCCTCTCAGAGTGCACCTCATAGACTTATGTTACTGTCAGCAGAGGAAAAAACCAAAAACGAAAACAGTTCAATAGTCAATGCAAAGGACTTCAGAACCCCTCATTTATGTGGTTGAATGCTCAGGCATATTGCTTTTCTCCTTAGTCCTGCCCCTTTTTGAGTGTTTCTTTGCCTCTTTTTGAGAGAGGGGAACATTCAACTTTGATTTTTGTTTGCAGCTTGGTGACAAATGATGGGGGGAATATTTAAACCATTCATCTACTGAGTTCTGGAAATTCTCAGAAGATTTTATTTGTACAGTGCCTTTCTGACCTCCATTTTCTCAGAGAAGTAAAAATTATGCTGCATTTGTAAACAAGGTGCTTTTATTAAGTTGAAATTTTATAAACATATGGTATATTTAGCCAAAATAACACTTTTATTTAAGGCAAGTACATCCAAAGGGCTAGCATGTAGAATTATGTTTGATTAATGTGCACTCAAAAGCCATTACACAGTAAGCATAATTTCAGTTTGTGGATTGTCTTCAATTCACTTTGTAATTTAACGTGAAGCCACGTAAGTCAGAGTTGAAAGATATTTGTCTTTGCATTTTAGTAATAGGAATCCATATCATGTCATATGGACTTTCAAGTAAAGCAATCAGTATTCTAAACTTTTAAGTTTCTCCTTTTAAAAAATATAAATTGCATTGCCTTGGAACACAAAAAGAAATAGGAAAATTCAACCATAAAGCATTTGAAGTATGCTCATTTAAAGTGCTTGAAGCATGTTTTGCCATGCTGAGTGAATTTTTTCCTTCCTAGTAACTGAAAAAGTATAAAACACAAACTAAATCTCTGTACTTAGCTCAGTAGTAAAGAAAATTTAACCCATGAAGTGTAGTACTGCTACTATAGGGTAGTTCATAATAGTTCATGAACATGCAAACCACCAAGATTTTTTTTTCTGTTTTACTTTCTTCCGTTGCCTTAGTTTCTTGCAAAGTTGCTTAAATGCCATCTTGCTCACTCATACGTTGAATTCTCAATTTAAGCTTTTTCATGCATAATATTTATCTCATATATATGTGTATACATATATACATAGATGTGCGTGTGTGTGTATAAATATATATATGTATATATATGTACATATATATATATATATATATATATATTTCTTGGTTAGAAGCTCTTTTTGAGCAAAAAAAATCCTGGAATTTAAAAACTGCATAAACGTGTAGCATACATACATGTTAATAATTGATTTGTGTAAGTTTTTACTCTTATTATGTATGAGGTATTGCAGGGTAATGCTATTCTGCTTTACTAGCTATTCATTTTTGCTAAGGCATAATAATATATGTTGACTAGATATTACTACACTATTTTCAGAGTTCTTGATTGTCAACTACAGAATCACCTCTAGCTAGTTTAAGTAGAAAATAATTTATCAAGAGCGATAAATCACTCTGAGAATCATTGGGAATGTAATGAACTAGGTTGAGTTTCCAGGAATGGCTCACAATACAGAGTTTCCTGGGACTGCCAAGGAGCTGTTGCCTCCACCAATCTGAAGACTGCACAATCAGGAAACCAACATTGTATTGTAGCCTCTGGATCCAGAGCCCTATAACCTCTGCTGTGATTCAGGCCAACAAAACAGGTGCCATGCTCGCTTTGGCAGCACATATACTAAAACAGGTACCACACACCCTGCCGGTCTCTCATTTGACTCATTTTTTGAATCAAAATCTGGCATGACTACATCTGATTGGCAGAAACTATATCTCATCTGGAACTCGGGCTGTAAGAGCAACATTGGGAAGGAAGAGAGGATTTCGAATTACCCTTGACCATTACAGGGCATTCGAATAAGTGCTGAGATAGCCCATCTTCAGAATCCACTCCAGTTAAAAGTCTTGACATGTCTAATCTATTAAGATTCTGTGCCATTTAATTGCTTGAAAATTGTTGGAGAAGCTTGCAGAATATAGGACCTCCCTATCAGGTGATCAGTCAGCAGCCTGGCTTTTTCGTTGAAATTGAGGTATATAGGGCATTTTCCCTGGTCTATGAGTCCCCCAGAGAAGAACAGTGCACTATCTTTCCTGGCAGGGACAGGGAAGTCCATCTGGCTGGTGGCATTCTGGGGCAGGGCAAGAAATGGGCTGAAGGACAATATCTTAGTATGTAGACTTGCACTAAACTCTCTTGTTTTCACCCACCCCTTTTAAGGGGTTTTCATTCTGGCTGATATCTCTCAGCCTGAAACTTCTTTGTTATAGTTTCTCTAGGGAAAAAGCCTCTTTTCTCCTGCTGAAGGTAGAAATGAGTTGCTATGAGTAGAAAAGTTAGTCCTGTGCCACCAATTGTTTTGTATACTTCTTTTTTTTTTTTTTTTTTAAAACAGGATCTCACTCTGTCACCCAGGCTGGAGTGCAGTGGCATGATATTGGCTCACTCCAACCTCTACCTCCTGGGCTCAAGTAATCCTCCCACCTCAGCCTCCTGAGTAGCTGGAATCATAGGCACCCCTACATGTGGCTAATTTTTTAAAAAAAATTTTTGAAGAGACACGGTCTCACTATCTTGGCCACGCTGGTCTCAAACGATCCTTCTGCCTCAGCTTCCCAAACAACTGGGATTACAAGCATAAGCTCCTGTCCCTGGCCTGTTTTGTATACTTCTATACATGAACTTCTGTCTGATCCTACTGCTTCAACCATACTACTATCCCCACTCATGTGGGTATCAGGTGCCTCCAAGAACAGAAGCCAAATGGGGTGGTTTCTCCTCCATTCTTTCCCTCTGTAGGTATTTGGAGAATAACCCTTTTCTTTATATTAAGTCAACAAATGCTCCTTTGTCTCTTCTCTCTTACAAAGCTTTTTGAAAATATTTTTTTCACTATTTTCTCCTCTTCTATTTCATTGTGAACTAATATCTTTTTAAATTCTTCTACTATTATAATATTATAGTAGGTTTGGGAGGAGAAGAGATATATTCGTATGATCTATCTGCCATCCTTAGTCATAAGTCCTTTAAATTTATTCTTTAGTATGTTTATCATTATTACTTTACCAATCTAATATGTACAAATACATAGGAATATTTCTCTAAATTTGAGAATATAGAGATTAAATATAAAGATTTGAGAACAAAATCTTTAACGTTCTCACTTTCAAATTATAAAGTACTTTTTTTTTTTTTTTTTTTTTAGTGGGAGGAAAGGGGAGTCTACATTTTGAGAATATTAGCTGTATCTGAGAATACAGGACAATATATGCTAAGTGAAGAAAAAAATACATGGCCCAAGAATGTCATGAGAATGGAGAAGGGAGCCCTCCTGTGGGCTCATAAGACCAGAAAGTCTTCCTGGAGGAGGTGTAAATTGGGCTGGACTCTGAAGAGAAGGTAGGAACCAGGAAAAGACCAAGCTCTCCAGTCGGGTTCATGTCAAGTGTGACTGATTATCTTTCTTCTGCCAAGTGGAGATATCCTAGTGTGTAGCTGCTTTCAGGATCTGAGTAGGTACGGTGGGGGAGAGGCAGCCATTATGCCAGTGGCCTAAAAACCATGGCACTTTCTTGAGACTTCTAGGACAGCCCATCAAACACAGGCAGTTTATTCAGTGCTCAAGAGAAAAAGCTTAAAAAGTGCTATTGACGAGCAACCTGCTGGTTCACAGATGCTGTTTACTATTCAAAATGTAATTCTGATTAAAGCAAGGAATTAAAATCCAAATAAAAAGATGTGTAGTTTATATTTTGAGTTTCATACTTGTACATCTCAATAGTTATAACTTCTTAATAGCAATAAACACCAGATTTTAGTTTTCAACAACATGTGGAACTATTATTCTGGTATTCTCAATATTTGTATAGCCTCTCATTATTCTTTGATAGTTTGATTATTGTATGAGTCAGTCATCATCTCTGAGTCCTTGATCTAGGCAAAGCACTATGCCAGCCCGGGAGGGGGCTGTTCATATATTCATTCAGCAAGTGTTTGCTGAATGTGTATGATGCAACCAGAACTTATAAGGAAATAATTTATTTCCTCAAAGAGTTGATGGTTTGGTAGCAAAGTCAGCACACAGTTACAGAGTCATAGGGGAGCAAGACACATAGAACAATTAACAACAATAATAAATAAAGAGAATAATAGTAATGGCTTTGCTTATTTCTTTAGGGTTTATCTTATAATTGGAAATGCAGAGCATAGACACACTTAGGTGAAACATGTAGACTCTTAGAAAATAAGACAAAAGCCTAAAGTGACACAGTACAAACCAAGCACAGGATATCCAACCAGGGTGGATGAACCAAGTGCAGGGGATCAGACAGGGGAGGGCGAGGAATCCTGGCAATGATAGAGGAGGCCCTTGCTGTGCTGGCTATGGTGTGGGCTTCTGATGGCTCCAGAGTACTGCAGGGTTGGCTGAGATTTGGTGGATGGATCAAAGTACCCAGTTGGATAAACCAGGGCATCACAGGTGTAGTTTGAATGAAAGGTTTAGTGAATTGCACCCTCATTTCTGGGAGATGTGTTTGCTCAGTTAGAAGTCAGAGGGAGCTAGATAGAGCTACTTCATGTAGAAGATGTAAAGGCACACGGCAGAGCATCAGGTTCTAGCCAGAATGGGATCAGGGCAGAGTCCTGCCTCTATGGGAACACTTGGAGATACGGCTGCCAGGTGGACCAGCTAGAGACGAAGGATCTGGAAATTTAGGCCTGTGTTCTAGTCATCCACAGGTGTATTAGTCTATTCTCACACTGCTGTAAAGAGCTACCTGAGACTGGCTAATTTAAGAAGAGAAGAGGTTTATTTGACTCACAGTTCTGCAGGCTGAATAGGAAGCATGTCTGGGAGGCCTCAGGAAACTTAAGTGAGAGCAAGCACCTTTTTCACATGGTGAAAGGAGAGAGAGAATGTGAAGGGGGAAGTGCCACATACATTTTTAAACCATCTGATCTCATGATAATTCACACACTACAAGAAGAACAACAAGGGGGAAAATCTGCACCCATGATCCAATCATCTCTCACCAGGTCCTTCCTCCAACATTGGGAATTACAACTAGAGATGAGATTTGGATGGGGAGACAGAGCCAAACCATATCAATGGGCATTCCAGGGGTGTCTTAGAAGCAATACCAGGGTGAGAAGATGAGTCTGAATGGACAGGTTTCCTCAAAGCCCCCACTTGCTGCAATCAGAGGAGCTCCGCTTTTTAATCTATTTAATATATAGGACTCATCGAAAATTTTTTTTAATTAAAGGATTCCACAAATAAAAAAAAAAATCTGCAAAATCTGATGGGAAAAGAGGCCCGAAAAATAAGACCTATAATACTTTTAGAAAAAAATGTAAATTAAGTCTGAGCTAGATAGAGTAATCTTTAGCAATAACTTTGAGGCAAAGAAAAGCAGAGTGGCAAATAGGCAAAGGTTTTTATGATGTAAGAGATAGTTTAGTCAAAGACAAGAAGATACAGACAGAAATGTTCTGTATGGAATATGAAAATGCATTGACTTTCCTGGGAAGCAGGAGGCCCATGGCTGGCACAGTGGGTACAGTGAAGAGTTTGAATTTACTCTGGCAGGCAATTCAGTGTCTCTCAGAGAATGAGGTGTGGGTGAAGAGCATGATGAATATGTATGCTTACATAACTCTTTGTCAGTTACTCAGAGCATGAAGGGCTTGGATTAATATATGGAGCCGTCACATTTTTCTTGGCTCTGGTCCCTACCCATAAACTCAGGATAATGTCTCTAGTTTCCCTGTTTGCAAACATTCTGGCCACAATGCATCAAAGAAAAAAATGAGACTTTGTTAGGAAAAATATTTATCAACATTATTATCTCTTGAGCAACAAGCAAATTATAATAATTGAATACCTCATGGTATATCACAAGTTTTCAGTATTTTGCAAAAGCATTTTTAGCCCCTGGGTGAGGGATCTTTTTAATTTGGACTAAGCTATGTGCTATTGCCCTTTCTCTGGACTGAGTTCTTGGTGGCATGGTCACACAGTCACTCCTCCATTGGCTGGCACAGTGGTACATCCCATGTGGTCTGCACACATTGTTGGTGCAGAATGTGTCATAGAAATGTTCCATTCATTGCCAGCAGAGTGGTGTAGCACCAAGAAAGGGCAAATAAATCTCAGTTTCTCAATAGGAGAAAGATAACAAATTAGGAGTATACAATATGGCAAATACAATAATAGATAACACACATGGAATGTTATTATATTAGTATTAGAAGGGGGTGGTCAAAACTGGGAATCTTTGTTGTAGTGGAAGCATAACTATTCTCTGCAACATAGAATATTCTGTTAGTCTGTCATGGAACCCATTTCTAAGCTGATTATTTTTTAGCTTGAGAAAGATTGTCATGTTTCAGAATGTTAGAGCTAGCCAGTGAAGAATTTAACAAATATCACATATTTTAAAAATAAATTTGGTGCCATTAGTGTATATTTTAAGAGCATATTTGGTGCCATTAGTGGCTTTTTCATACATTAATAATTCTCTTTATTACTCTATTCTTTTTTTTGAGATGGAGTTTTGCTTTTGTCACTCAAGATGGAATGCAATGGCATGATCTCAGCTCACTGCAACCTCCACCTCCTGGTTTCAAGCGATTCTCCTGCCTCAGCCCCCTGAGTAGCTAGGATCACAGATGCCTGTCACCATACCCAGCTAATTTTTATATTTTTAGTAGAGATGGGGTTTCATCATGTTGGCTAAGCTGGTTTCAAACTCCTGACCTCAGGTGATCCACCCACCTCAGTTTCCCAAAGTGTTGGTGTTATAGGCATGAGCCACTACACCCAGCCTTTATTCTTATTCTAACCTAATTTCTTTTAAGTTCTACCATTTTTGAAAACTTTTCATCAGTTCATACCTACTAAGAGCAGAATCTATGTTTGAGTTTTTTTTTTTTTTTGTATTCTTTTAAAGTATATTGGATTGCTAAAGTACATTTATATGTTAAAGGTTTGTATAAATAAAATCAGATATATTAGTTTAGGTTAGTAAAACTTCATCTAGCAAACTATATGATGGTAAGCAAAATACTGTAAGTTTGTTTAAAATCAGTCTTTGAAGCATTAAAAATAAGTGTTTATACTCACCTCTGGTTAATTTTTTAACACAATGGTCTATGTAGACCCAGCATGTTTGGTTTTTATTTATTATAAACCATCAGCAATCAATGTTTATTAAGCAACGTCTGTATATGCACCTGCGTAATAACTGTTACATGTAAACACAAAAGAATGATGACATAATCTTTGCCCTGAAGGAACCTCCAATCTGTACTTGAAGAGGCAAGCTAAACATAAATAAAGATTGCCATGCTAGATAGCCTATGACAAAAATTGTGGGAAATTTGAGAGTTACAGAAGAAAAAGGTCTATAATGTGCTATAATTAGGAGGTGGCACTGGAAATAAATTTCAAGGCCACAAGAACCTGCCTTCTTTCAGAGAAGAAGGCATTCCTGGCCAATAGAAGCCAACACAAAGGCAGAGATAGAAATAAACATGGCAATCACTCTAGACTTTGTAAAGATTTAGTAGTCAAAAGCAGTGTCAGTCAGTTAAGCATCTCATATAGTTTTTTTTTCATAGAGTTTTTACTTGATTATCATATATATGTGATTATCAAATATCTTAACACCTGGCTTTGGTTAGCAGACATTTTCAGATCAATTCAATAATATTTAGAATATACACTGTATAAATTTTTAAGCCCATCATCATGCTAGCCATTATAATACAAGCATATAAAAACAAGGAAGGATTCATGATCTTATCTTTGAAGATGCCGTTGCTTTAATAGAAGAAAAGGTATGCACAAATACCATGATTAAATGTGTCATCAAACCAAGGCCACTCAAGTAATTCAAGTTATGAAACTCCCTATATATAAATTGCCAAGTGAATAAGGGAAAGCTCCTTTGCATATGCCAGAGCTATTCCCCCACACACCTGACCCTCTGCTCATATCCATTGTATCTTCTTCTAGTGCCTACATTATATTGATGGTGCTCTGCAAGCTAGAGACCATTACTGGGCACTTGCCAAGCCCATACCTATCTCTCATTGACTCTCTTGTTTCCTTTCAAGGTCAGCAAGCACATACTGTAGTCATCCCATAATTCCCATCTTGTTCCACCTCGGTTCCTCTGCCTTTTACTACTTATTGTTCAGTTCCTTCTACCTCAGATCCCTTTCACACAAAGATGCACCCTCTTTGGGCCTGACCTGTTTCTTCTACTTCATCTAACTCTTGCCAAGTGAATTCAGGGAAAGAACACTACACTAGTGCTCTCATGTTCCCTCTCTCTCTTAGAACAAAAGTATCTCTGTCATCCTGGATGCCTCCCATAGAAATATTGCTGGTGACCCTCCTATATTGAGGAAAGGAAAGTTCCTATGCTTAAATATGAAGAAAAGAATGGTGTTGAATCAGTGACATCAGCCTGTGAAGCCTTTTAAAACATGCGGAAGTTCTTTTCTGAATCTCCATTTTAAAAAATCTTCCTCTGGAATTTTACAAGTGCTTCCTTCCAAATTTCTACTCAAGATAAAATGTTTAAAATATCAAATTTTATTTATTTCAAAAAACATGCTCTACGTTTTTGTTTTACTCCACAACATAGAATATTATCTGTTAGTGTGTCATAAAACCTGTTTCTAATCTGATTATTTATTAGCTTGAGAAAGATTGTCATCTTTTGAAATGTTAGAGCAAGCCAGTGAAGAATTATAACAAATATCACATATTTTAAAAATAAGTTAAAACAACTTAAACAACTATATTGTTTAAGCTTATGTAAGCTACTTAAACAATATATAAGCTACTTAAACAAGAGAATTGATTGAATATTGAGTTCCAAATGAACAACCTTCACATAAATTTTCAAATGTAATGCATTTATAAATTGAGGTTGTCTCATAAGATATAATTTGAAATGAATAGAATAAATAATACCTATTATATGAATATAAGAGAGGTGGGGAGGTGACAGACAAATGGTTACAAGCTTGAGAAAATCTTTTGAACAGAAAGCAGAACTTGAACTGGACTCTGAATATTAAACATTGTTATGATAGGGAACTGTTGTAGGAATATCTCAAGTTGGGAAAAGACTTGGAAAAGATGTATTTGGTTGAAACACAGACTTCTTATGGAGGAGAAAAAGGAGACATTGACAAATCAGGATTGGGCCAACTTGTGTTTTTAAACCCCTTCACACTAAGGAGGTTAGTGGATTTTTCTTCCATAAATAATGGAAAGCTATTGAAAGTATCAAAGGCTTGTAGTGAATTTGACAAAATAATTTTCAAAAATCATCTTCTCTGGTGACGTTAGATAAATTGGAAGGAAAGAGACTAGATAGGAAATCATTTATGACCACATGCTTGTGAGATGCCAGGTACCTGGAATAATGCTGTGCGAATGTCAAAGGAGGGGAACTAGGATAAATTCTTCAAACACCATGTGACAAAGTCTTGAAGTAATAAAGGATGCAAGGAAAGGTGATGAGTCAGAAATTATAGTGAAGTTTCAGATGGGGTGATAGGGAGAATGAAGGATAAATCTGATAGCAGAAACAGGGAGGTCAGAAGGGAAAACTAAATGGATGAGAGGAAGGAAAGCGATAAGTACATAGGGATTTAGTGCTATCAGTAGAAATTTAATGGAACTACATGTTATTTTAAATTGTCTGACAGCCAACTTCAAAACAGTAAGAACAAATAGGTGAAATTATGTTTAATAATGCTTTGTTTACCCCAATATACTCAAAATGTTATTTCAACATATAATCAATGAAAAAGTATTAACTATATAGTTTACATTCTAAGTTTTTCAATGTGGTGTCTGTTTTGCATTTCTAGCTCATCCCAGCTTAGCTAAATTTCAAGTGCTCAGTAGCTGCCTGTGGCTAGTGGCTACCGTACTGGACAGCACATTATTAGACAGTCATAGAACTGACAAAAATGATTTAGCAACTTCCTAATTAAGATGGTGATAAGACTGTATTTTGGATGTTATAATTCTATATATTCTTCCTCCTTCTCTATTTCTTTTATTTTGGTTATTTTAGAGTCATGATGTTCTTTGAGCAGACCATCATTCTTTCCCCAAAGCACCAAGACATTTTAGAAATATCCATGATACACTGTTTTATTGCTTAGAGTTGCTGCTGTCTCATTTAATTGTTTGACTTACAACTTTAATTAAATAAATGTCTGAATACGTTTCCTTGTTCCTTTGTCAGTTTTCAAAATTCTGATTGTGAAATAATTTAGCAATGTGTCTTCAAAAACCTGGGATAAATGACATTTAGTACTATGGATATGAGGGTTGCATTTTTCAAGTTCCCCAGTCTGCATATATGTGTGTGTATTTCTCCAGTGTTTAATATCTGACATAAACTTGCTGGAGTTTTGGTCTTCACAATATGCTAAAGAATGCAGTACAAAAGAGAGCCTACTTCTATAGAAAACAAGCCAAGGACATTGTGTTCCATCTTTACAATGAAATGCAGATTTCCCATTAAAAGGCAAATCTATCATTTCAAAAGGTTGAATAGGATGGTGCTTTAAAAGAATCCAGCTGCTTAAATTTAGGGCACTGAAAAACATTCAATAAAAAAAAATGTTCCCTGTGTCTCAAACATTTTCATTTGATTATGTATTGGATAGATTTTCATTCAGTGTAGAATTTTGCCTCTTAGAATTCTGTCCTAAAATAGTTTGACAACTGTTTTCAGTAAGTTGGACTCAACTATGATATCTCATTTACAATTAAATTATGTATTTGCTGTTTAGAATATTCTTGTGTTTGATAATGTATGTTTAACTTTTGTTCTAGAAATATTGGGCTATTCTTACAATGCTTTACTTTTTCATGTTTATTCCTGGGCCTCTCCCACTCCTATTTAGTTTCCTTTATGTTTCTTCTTTTTTTTTGAGACATTGTCAGGACAGCCATTTTGTTCTCTAACCAGGTTCCTTCAATGTTTTCCATTATCTGTTCACACTACTTTATTTTTGTGGCCAAGTAGAACACTACCTTTTTGCTATTCTACTGTGCTCTGCCCAACTTTTTTCCAATTAATTTAGGAGTAGGAAGCAAAAAGGCCTGTGATACTCCTTACAATACAAACTGACCAGGGAGCACAGAAGAGCTCTGTGCTACACAGCTGAGCTACAAATTCTCAAGGAAGTAGTCTATGTGCTGTAAGAGGAAAATGACTTATGTCAGACATATTTGTATGATGCATGTATTTCCCATGGGCTTAATAGTCATTTATTGAAAGTTATGACTAAGTCTCCATTCTCTCCAGCTCTGGAGTTTAGCCCTGCTCTTTTTCAGGGGTAACATTGGAGATGTAGCCTGGGACCATACAAAGGACCACAGTTAACAAGGGCAGCACTTGTTATATCCCTGGTATTAGGTATTTACTAGGTTTCTTAAATTAAGTATTTGGCTCTCTCCTATTATACTGGTTGTTAGGCATTTATACATATAAATAATATTGCCCCTGGGCTAGTACCTGAAAGTGAATGTTTCCAATAATGTTTTGGCATCCAGTGTTTTACTAACACTAATTTGGTCTCATTTGCAGACCTCACCTCTCCAATGTTCATATTCTTCCTAAACAGTTGTCAATTTTGGAAGAGAGTATTTTCTACTTAATATCAGTCCACTTCTAATGAATTTTCCACCAAAGAGCTCAACAATTTTATGGAATAATTCTTTTTCAGAATTCATATTTTATTCTAGACTCAAATGAGGGGAGTATTTCTTATGCTTTATCATAGTTTATGAGGGGTATTTCAGACTAGGGTCCTGTGCTTCCACTCCCCTGCCAACACTGGCTATCAAAACTGCTTAGGCTGCAAATAAAACAAGAAATGAAGTCCATCTGGCATTTCTCATTGAATTAGGACCAGAACATTTTTGTTAAATATTAACAGATGGCTAAAATATTAATATCAAACTAACATTTAAAAACATCTAAAAGGACTCACATGAGGGGGAAAGGACAGAGGACCATGTGTTTTCTCCATCTCAGAGACCTTCCCGTACACTTACCCCCACCATTTTTCCAACCCACATGTTGAGAATCACAGGAGTCTCCTATCTCAAATAACTTTTATTTCTTTATAGCTGGTATCAAAATAGTGTTTGATGATATTATTAAGATAGTGTAATCAAGTGTTGGCCAACTCAGGTGATGTGTTGCCATTGGCATTCTTCAAGATCTTTTATTAAAGTCAATTTTCTCTCTTCTCTTCCTTCTCTTCTCTTCTCTTCTCTTCTCTTCTCTTCTCTTCTCTTCTCTTCTCTTCTCTTCTCTCTCATAATAGGAGAAAGAAAAGAAGTACATGCTTCCCTTGGACAACCTGAAAGTTCGGGATGTGGAAAAGAGCTTTATGTCTAGCAAGCACATCTTTGCACTCTTTAATACAGAGCAAAGGTAAGAAACTGAAACAGTTTCTGTCTTCAGATTTTTTTCCCCTGAAGTTCTACATGATTCAGAGATCATATTTGAAAATAGTTCCTTTTGTTGCACCTTGAAATTTATCTGCTCTTCAGTTTTCCTTTCATTTATTTTGTGTTTTTAACTTCCACCATGGGTTATGGCTTCAAAATATTAAAAGACAGACTAAAAAAGATCTTCAAGTGTTAACTAATTATTTCTTGCTTTTCCACCTGGCATGAAAATAATTCTTCATCCTTTTTTTTTCTTTATGAGATGGGATCCCACTTTGTCATCCTGTTGATACAGTGGTGTGATCATGATTCACTGCAGCCTTGAACTCCTGGGCTCAAGCAATACTCCTAGCTCAGTCCTCTAGAGTAGCTGGGACTATTGGGTGCACACCATTATGCCTGGATAATTTTTTAAACATTGTTTTGTAGAGGTGGGGGTCTTGCTGTGTTGTCCAGGCTGACCTCAAATTACCTGGGATCAAGAGATTTTCCTGCCTCTGCCTCCCAAAGTGCTGGGATTATAGGTATGAGCTACTGCACCCAGCCTGTCCATTCTTAAAGCTAGATTTTATTACCTTAAAGTCTTTCTTGTCTCAATATATTGTTTACATACTTATAAACTACTCAGTGATAGTTTTTACAGTATCTGTCTAACATGACTGGATATCACTTAACGCTCTTCAGAAAACTATATACTATGTCTAAATTCAGTGAATAGGATTATTCAGTTAAGGTGAATAAAAATATGTTGTATTTTATAGTTTTTTAAAGTTCTGTCTACATTCATTGTCACTGGTTTTTGTAACAACTGCCCTTAAGGTTAAAAAGATACAGTTATAAATAAGAAAGTGCAGGCTCAGGGATGTTAACTCACTTTCTTAAGGTCATCAAACTAGTGCATGGGGGAGCTGGAACTTGTATCAGGACTTGCCTAAGTACCCTTTTCCTTCCACTCATTTTCCATTTTGTGCTTATTTTTTTTCTGTTGCTCATGTGCAGTATCAAAACTGTATTTCAAGCTGATCATCACAGAGGGCCATAATCATTCACTGAAAGTTAGCAGTAAAGTTAAATAAGCAAATGGAGAGGTAAGGAAAGATGGGCTAGAGAAATGTAAAAGGACTACAACTAGAAAAGGATAATAAAGGAGAGTTTTTGCAAATGAAAATGTTATAAGAAAAAGCTAATCAATTTGTGTGAGTCAGTTATTAAGAGAGTGAGTCATTAGGTAACAGGATCTAATTTTAACCCATTTTTCCAGGCTGCCTTTTATTTTTATTTAGCAGTGAATGAAGTTATTTGATTAAGTTCAATGACTGGCCCAGGGTCAATCACACAGTAAATTAAAATAGAGAAAAAAGACATCTTCTTACATTCCCAGTCAGTTGCTCAGAGTGACTCATAATATAAAAATACTTAGTAAAACCATAAAGCAAGCCATTTAAAGAATCAACGGGAAAGAAATTAAATACAACTAACTCCCCTACCAAATATTGAAATGGGATTTTTTGGAAAATATTATTTGAGAGCAGCTTATGAAAACACACTGAAAATAATAAAGAATAAAAAGGTTTTCTAGAGAGAGTATTAGTGAGTCTGCCACACTGCAGCCAAGCTCTGGACTAGTTGACATGTCTTCACCAGAGCAGCAGAGAATCAGGAGATCCTGAAGGAATCATCTGAGGTGTGCTCAGCCTTCTTGCCTAGATGCAGAGTGGAGCAGGTGACTACCATACAGGATGTCAAATGAAATTGAATCCTCTGGTCAACCTGAAAAGTTCAGGCTATAAAAGAGCTGGGTATAAGGTAAAAACAAGACTATGGTAGACTATTATTTTTCATAAAATACAACTGTGCATTTTAAAGACAGCAAAAGTCACTGAAATAAGAAAACTCTGGGTTTAAAAAAATCTAGATATTTTGGAATCTTGAAGTTCTAACAAGGTATTGAATTCTGCTGCCACTTCTCAGTGACCTCAGTGAGTACATAGATGTACCCACAGACACACTGGCCATTGTCTTCTCCTTTGAAATTTTGATTCCTTTAAATCATTTTTGTGCTGGCTAGGACCTCCAGTACAATGTTGACTACAAGCTGGAATCCTTGTCTTGTTTCTGATTTTAAGGATAATTTAAGGATGATTTAAAAATTTTTATAGTGAAGTACTTTTTGATAGATGCCTGGTATCAGGTGAAGATTTCTTGTGTTCCTAGTTGCTAAGATTTCTGTTTTCATTTTAAAATTATGGTTAGGAATTGAATTTTATCAACCTCTTCACATGGAAGATTATATGATTTTTCTTCTTTAATCTGTTCATGTGGTGAAATATACTGATGGACTTTCTAATGTGAAACCATCCTTGGTCTCCTGGGATTAAACTTAGTTAGGTTACAATGTACTATTCCTTATTATGAGTTCTTGGCTTAAGTTTGCTAGCATTTTAGCAAATGCTGAAATGAATTAGATTGGTCCATAAATTTCCTTTTTATGTTATTCCTGCCTGGTTTTAATATCAATGTTCTGTTAGCTTCATAAATTAATGTGGGAATAAGTCCTTATTGTTCTTTGGAACCCTTCATAGAAGATAGAGATTAACTATTAACTGACTGGTAGTAGTCACCTGTAAAATCATCTGGCCCTAGAAAGTATTTTGGTAAGTGGGCTTTTAACTAGTGATTGAATATATTTAATGATTTCAGATTTATTTAGGTTTTCTGTTTGTTCTGTGGATCAGTTTGATTAATTGTATTTTTTCTAGAAAATTGTCCATTCTGTTTTGCTTTAAATATATTGCATCAACTATTTCTTAATATTTTGCCAAATCTCTGTTGTATCTGAAATTTGACTAATTTTTATTTCTAATATTAATCCTTATCTTTTTTATGATCACACTTGCCAGAGTTTTGTCTCTTTTCAGAGAACCAACTTGTGGCATTTTTTAACATCTACTGTGTATATTTTTTCTATTTCAATAATTTCTGTTCTCTTCTTAATTATTTCCTTCCTTCTATTTTCTTGTGTTTACATTTTGGGTCTTTTCAGACTTCTTAATTTAGGTGTGTAGCTCATCAAGTTTTAACCTTTCTTTTTCTTGTATATCTGTGTATCAATCTATAGATTTCTCTCTACATAGTGTTTAGCTGCTTACTACAATTTATTGAAATTTTAAAAATTTATTTTACTTTAAGTTCTGGGGTACATGTGCAGATCTTGCAGGATTGTTACATAGGTATACACATGTCATGGTGGTTTGTTGCCTCCATCCCCCTGTCACCTACATTAGATATTTCTCCTAAAGTTACCCCTCCCCAATCTTCCCACCCCCTGCTAACAATTTTATTACTGTTCAGTTCTGTTTCCCATTCTTCATTATGTTTTTTTTCTTTGAGTTATTTTAAATTGTGTTTTACATTTTAGAATTCATGGAATCTTATTGTTTTGTATCATTTATTTCTAACTTTATTGTGATCAAATAATGTGGTCTAATACATGGTAAGTGTTAATATTAATATTTCACATATGTGTGAGAGGAATATACATTTACTAGCTTGGAAGTGTAGGTTCTATGAGAGTTAATTGGATTATACTTGTTAATTTTATTATGCAATGTCTATACTCATTATCTTTTTTTCACCTGGAATAATTCCAACATTCAACAAGTATATATTAGGCAGCTGTTATGTGCCAGACACTGTTCTTTGCTTAGAATACACCTGTGAATCAATAGACAAAGACAATTAAACATTTTAGATACAGTCTAGAAAGGGGAATAGGCAGGGAGACAAATAAAAACTCACAAAGAATCTTATTTTATCAGATGGGCATTAAAAAGGTCACTTTGTGATTGTGAGCTTGAATAAGCTGCCAATTTTTGCTTGAGACAAATCTGTTATTCGATTTATACTAATACTATATTTATACTAATACTATATATAATACTAATAAATTTAGTATTGCATTTTCCTGGTGACTTAAAAAATAGCTTTGTGACATCCCTCTTCATTCCTAATAATGCACTTTGCCTTAAAATTTGGTTAATATTTTTATTGATACATGATATTTATACACATTTATGGAGTACATGTGATATTCTGTTACATGCATGGCATTGTGTAATTATCAAATCAAAGTATTTAGGATATTAATCATCACAAGTGTATATCATTTATGTGTTGAAAATATTCCAAGTCCTCACTTGTAACTATTTTGAAATATACAATATATTGTTGCTAACTATAGTCACCATACTCTAGTATTGATTCTAACTGTATGTTTGCACCCATTAGCCAACCTTTCTTCATCCTCTCTCTTCAACCCCCACCAACACATACACACATATTATTTCCAGCCTCTGGTATTTATCATTCTACTTACTTACCTCCATGAGATGAACTTTTTAAACTCCCATTTAGGAGCAGGTACATGCAATATGTGTCTTCCTGCACTTGGCTTACTTCACTTAACATAGTGACTTCCAGTTCTATCCACATTGCTGCAAATGACATGATTTTATTCTCTTTTTATGGCAAATGGTATTCCATTGTATAAATATACCACCTTTTCTTTATGTATTCATCCATTTAGGACATTTAGGTTGATTCCATATCTTTGCTACTCTGATAGTGCTGCAATAAACATGGGGGTGCATATGTGCCTTTGATATAATGATTTCCCTTTCTTTGATTCAATACCCAGTAATGAGGTAGTTCTAGTTTTAGTATTTTTAGAAATTGCCATACTGTTTTCCATAATAGCTATGCTAATTTACATTCCCACCAACAGTGTATGAGAGTTCCCTCTTCTCCATATCCTCACTACCATCTGTTATTTTTTGTTTTTGATAAGAGCCATTTAACTGGGGTAAGATGATATCTCATGGTTTTGATTTGCATTTCCCTGATGACTGGTGATGTTAAGCATGTTTTCGTATATGTGTACGCTGTTTGTATGTCTTTTTTGAGAAATGTCTATTCATTTTTTTGCCCACTTTTTAATGGAATTGTTTTTATTTTCCTTTGAGTTCCTCATATATTCTGGATATTATTCCTTTGTTAGATAAATAGTTTGCAAATACTTTCTCCCATTTAACAGGCTGTCTCTTTACTTGGTTGTTTTTTTCCTTTGCTGTAAAGGTTTTTAGTTTACTATCATCCCATTTGCCTATTTTTGTTTTTGTTGTTTGTGTTTTGGGGGTCTTAGTCATAAAGTCTTTGCCTAGGCCAATGTCCTGGAGTGTTTCCTTTGTGTTTTCTTATAGTAATTTTATAGTTTCATGTAATGTTTAAGTCTTTAATCTGTTTTGAGTTGATGGTTGTATATAATGAGAGATAAAGGTCTAGCATCTTTCTTCTGAGTATGGCTATCCAGTTTTCCCAGCGCCATTTATTGAAAAGGTATCCTTTTTCAATATATCTTCTTGTTGCCTTTGTCAAAAGTCAGTTGGTTGCAAATATGAGGGCTGATTTCTTGGTTTTGTATTCTATTCCATTGATCTATGTGTCTGTTTATGTACCAATACATGCTGTTCAGGTTACTATAGCCTTGTGATATATTTTGAAGCCAAATAATGTGATGCCTTTAACTTTGTTCTTTTTGCTCAGGATTGTTTTGGGTATTTGAGTTCTTTTTTGATTCTATACAAATTTCAGGATTTTTTCCTATTTCTGTGAAAAATGTCATTGGTATTTTGATAGGGATCCCATTGAATCCATAAATTGCTTTAGACAGTATGATAATTTTAACTACATTAGTTCTTTCAATCCATGAGCATGAGTTGTCTTTCATTTGTTTTTGTCTGTTTCCATTTCTCTCACCGTGTTTTGTAGTTATAGAGATCTTCCACCTCCTTGGTTAAAGTTATCCCTATGTGTTTTGTTCATTTATTTATTTAGCTATTGTAAATGTAACTGCCTTCTTGATTTCTTTCTCAACTAGTTCATTATTAGTGTACAGAAATGTTACTGGTTTTTGTATGTTGATTTTGTATCCTGAAATATACTGAACGTGTTTATAGTACCTGACAGTGTTTTGGTAGTCTTTGGGTTTTTCTAAATATAAGATTGTGTTATCTGAAGAGAGAAACAATTTGACTTCCTCTTTTCCAACATGAGTGCCTTTTATTTCTCTTGCCTGATTTCTCTGGCTAGGACTTCCAGTGCTATGTTGAAAGGAGTTGTGAGAGTGGGCATCCTTGTCTAGTTCCAGTTCTTCCCATGCAGTGTAATATTAGCTGTGTATTTGTCATATGTGCTCTTTATTATGTTGAGGTATGGTCTCTCTATGCCTAGTTTGTTCAGAGTTTTTATTATGAAGGAATGTTGAATTTTATCAAATGCTTTTCTGTATCTATTTAGATGATCATGTAGATTTTGTCCATTCAGCTGATGGGATGTAATATGTTTACTGACTTATGTATATTGAACCATTCTTGTATCCTTGGGTTAAATCTCACTTGATCATGGTGTGTTATCTTTTTGAAATGCTGCTGGATTCAGTTTGCTAATATTGTGTTGAGGATTTTCACATTTACGTTTATCAAGAATATTATCCTGTAATTTTCTCCTTTGTTGCATACTTTTCTGGGTTTGGTATCAGGGCAATGCTGCACTTACTAAATGAGTTTCGGAGAATTCCCTACTGTGCTGTTTTTTTGAATAGAGAAGAATTGGTGTTAGTTCTTCTTAGAAAGTTTGGTACAATTTGACGGTAAAGCCATCTGGTTCTGGACTCTTTTTGTTGAGAGACTTTTATTACAGATTAAATCTCATTTAATCTGTAATAAAAACTATATTTATTGTACATTTAATCTGTACTCATTATTGGTTGGTTCAGGTCTTTTATTTCTTTCTGATTCAATCTTGGTAGGTTGTATGGTCCAGGAATGTATCTATATTTTCTAGGTTTTCTAGTTTGTTAGTGCATAGTTGTTTGTAATAACCTCTGATCTTTTGCATTTCTGTATTATCAGTTGTAATATCTTTTTTATTTCTGATTTCATTTATCTAAGTCTTCTCTCTTCTTAGTCTTACAAGTATCTTATTGAGTTTATTTACCTTTTTAAAAAACCAACTTTTCATTTTGTTGATCTTTTGTATTGTCTTTTTCATCTCTATTTCATTTAGTTTTGCTCTGATATTTTATTATTTATTTCCTCCTATTCTGGATTTTATTTGTTCTTACATCTCTAGTTCCTGAGATCCATCACTATATCGTTTATTTAAAATCTTTCTATTTTTTTTGATGTAGGGATTTATTGCTATAAACTTCCATCAGCACTGTTTTTGCTTTGTTTCATAGATTTTGGTACATTGTGTTTTGATTTTTATTTGTTTCAAGAATTTTTTAAATTTTCTTCTTAATTTCTCCTTTGACTCAATGGTGATTCAGGAGCATGATTTTTAATTTCTGTGTGTTTGTACTGTTTCCAGCATGTCTCTTGTTATTGATTTTTGTTGTTATTCCATTATAGCCTGAAAAGATACTTGCTATGATTTTGATTTTTAAAAATTTTTTGAGATTTGTTTTGTGTCCTGTTATATGGTGTACTACATGTTCTGTGTGGTAATAAGAATAATGTTTATTCTTAGCTGTTAGATTAAATGTTCTGCAAAGGTCTGTTAGGTCTATTTGGTCTAATATGCAGTGTAAATCCAATGTTTCTTTGTTAATTTTCAGCCTAGATGATCTGTCTTATGCTGACAGTGGAGTGTAGAAGTCCCAACTATTCCTGTATTAGAATCTCTTCCTTCAGATCTAATAATATTTGCTTTGTAAATCTGAATGCTCTGGTACGGAGAGCATATATGTTTATAATCATTATATCCTCTTGATGAATTGACACGTATTTCATTATATAATAATTTTGTCACTTTTCACTGTTTTTACTAAAAGTCTGTTTTATCTGATGTAAGTAGAGCTATTCCTGTTCACTTTTAGGCACGATTTACATGGAACATCATTTTCCATCCCTTTATTTTCAGTTTGTATATGTCTTTATAGGTGTAAATTTCTTGTAAGCAGCATATAGTTAGATCATTTTAAAAAATTCATTCAGCTGGTCTATATCTTTTAAGTGAAAAGTTTAATCTGTTTACATTCAAGGTTATTATTGACATGTGAGGGCTTCTTATCATTTTATTACTTGATTCCTAATTGTTTTGTATATCCTTTTTTCTTTCAAATTATCTTTGTGGCTTGATGGCATTCTGTAGTGGTTACATTTAAGATTTTTCTCTTCCTTGTTTTTGTGTTTGCTCCACTGGTGGTTTTTATATATGCATGTGTTTTCATATTTGCATGTATTTTCATAATGGTAGTTATTATTCTTTTGCTTTTGGGTGTAGGTCTCCCTTAAGCATTTCTTATAGGGCTGGTCTAATGATGATGTATCTCGTAGCTTTTGCTCACCTTGGAAAGACATTATATCTCTTTATTTAGGAAGGATAATTTTGCTAGGCATAATATTTTTGGCTAGCACATTTTTTCTTACAGCACTATGACCCATTGTCTCCTGTCTTGTTAGGGTTCTGCTGATAAATCTGCTGTTAGTCTGATGGGGTTCCCTTATATAGGTGACTAGATGCTTTTCTCTTGCTATTTGTAATTTTTTTTCTCCATCTTTGACTTTTGACAGTTTGACTATAATATGCTGTGAAGACCTTTTCGAATTGTATCTGTTTAGGGATCTTCGACTATATCTGAATATCTAAATCTTTTGCTAGGTTTTGAAGTTTTTAATCTATTATTTTATTAAATAGATTTCCTAATTATTTCCTTTGTTTCTTCACTTCTTGGGACACCATAAATTTAAATATTTGGATACTTTATGATGTCTCATATGTCTTGAAGCCCTTAATCTTTTTGTTGTTGTTGTTTCTTATTTTCGTCTGACTGGGTTATGTCAAAACAACTGTTTCAAGTTCTCAGATTCTTTCTCGTGCTTGTTCTGTCTTACTGTTGAAGATTTTGAATGTATTTTTGTATATTACTCAACTAATCTTCAGTTCTAAAATTTCTGCTTTTTAAAAAATTTTATCTATCTCTTTGGTAAATGTTTAATTCATATCTTGAATTGTTTTTTTGATTTCTTTGTATTGTTTTTCAGAAGCCTCTTGTATCTATCTGAGCTTCTTTAGTGTTAGTATTTTTAATTTTTCCCTAGGATTTTATAAATTTCTCCTCCCTCCCTCCCTCCCTCTTTTCCTTCCTTCTTTCCTTCCTTCCTTCCTTTTTCTTTCCTTTTTCCTTTCTTCCTGCTTCCTTTTTCCTTCCTTCCTTCCTTCCTTTTTCCCTCCCTCCCTCCCTCCCTTCCTTCCTTCTGAGACAGGGTTTCACTCTGTCAGCCACACTGGAGTGCAGTGGTTTGATCATAGCAGCCTCCAACCACTGGGCTTAAGTGATTCTCCCAACTCAGCCTCTTGTGTAGCTAGAACTACAGGCACATGGCACTATGTCTGACTAGTAAATTTCTTTTTATTGGGATCTATTCCTGGATAATTATTGTGTTCCTTTTAAGGTGCCAAATATTCTTGCTTTTTCATGTTGCCTGTATTCTTATGTTGATATCTATACATCTGATATAACTGTTGCTTCTTCTAATTTTTTTTTATATTGCTTTTTTAAAGAAGAACTCTTTTCTGACATGTATCTATGGTATTGGTTGGGTAGCCACTTTGCTTTTGAATCTATGTGTAGTTACGTAGTCTGTATAACTTCTTCATTTGTAAACACTGTCAGTGGTATCTAAGACTTGGTGGCTTAGAATGCAGTTGTTATTAGTATAGGCTATGATAAAGTTTTGCTGAGTACTATAACACTAGGTGGGCCAGTCTTTGGGCCCCAGGGCAGTGTACCCTGGTGCTGGTGTTGGTGGGTTCAGGAAGACCAATTCTTGTGCCTTTAGGTGGCTTTCTCAGGTGCTTGTAATGGCATCAGTGGGTCTGGCAAGTGAACAGGCTCTTAAGCCCCTGGGCAGTGGGTGTGGCATGAGCAATAGCAGTAGCAGTGGTGGAACAACCATCTGGGACCCAAGTGGTCCACACTTGTGGTAGCAGTGGGTGCAAGAGGTTGGGCAGGCTGGCCCACAGACGTTCCGGTGGTATGTATGGTTGGATGTCAGCTATGGTGGTAGTGCAAGTTGAATATGGTTGGTCTCAGACCCTGGGAAAAGTGCTTACATGCCACAGGTGGTCAACTGGGCTGGGTGATCTTCAGGCCCCTGGAAAGTATGTGCAGGTGATGCTCAGGCACCTGAAAGGTGGGTATAGGTAATGCTCATGCCCCTGGATGGTATGCTTAGGTAATGGGGGGAGGGAATGGAGCTGAGCCAGGTGGTCTTGCTCTCAGACACCTCAATGGTACTGGCTATGGTAGGTAGAGGTGAGGTGATCCCCAGAACACTAGAAAAATGCTTAGGTGAGAGCAGCAGTGGCTATCTGTAGCCCTTCCACTAGGAAGGGCATTGTTGCTTTCCTTGGGTGGAGCCATAAGCTGGGGGCTGGAAACATGGGCTTCATTTGTGTCTTGGCTCCATAGCAGCTTGCCGGAGTGGTGGTTGTGGGCAGTGGCATTTGTGCTTGGGGACATATGAAAATGTACAGCTACTGCTCTGTAGAGGGCCACAGGTAGGTAGGATGGATGTGGGATCACTGCCTGTGGCTCCTGCCTCAGCCCTGGCAATGGAGCAGAATGTAGTTTGGTGGGTGGGAGCTGTGCTCTCAAAATGGTGTCATGCAGCAGTACCTTCATGTGATCTCCAGACAGCTTTCTATGTTGGTCTCAGAACCCATAAGGATTGAGGTACTCTCTCATGGCTAGGACTGTAGGAATCTCTAGCAGAAACATGGACTACTGGGGGTCTCTTTTTCACCCTTTCCCCACAGTGGGGAGCCACTCCAGACTCTCAGCTGATTCAGCTCAACTGCTTCCCTCTCCTTTCTTAATTTTTGTGCTTCCTGTCACTTCTCTCTTGAATTCTAGTGTTCTCTCTTAGGTGATCTACTCAAAGTATGATTATCCACTCACTATTTTGGTTCTTTTCCATGGAAGAAGCAAATACCAGATTCATCTAGGCAGCCATCTTGAAGCACCCTCTTTGTCTTTGACCATGCCATGATATACTTGCATGTCACTTTTCTTTGCTAGTGGATAATTTTTTTAGTCCATCTTTTCTCTAAGGATGGGACCTTTAGAGGCTCCTGGATTCACCCAAGATCTTATTCCTTGGTTTTTTTTTTTTGTTTTTTTGTTTGTTTGTTTGTTTTGTGTGTGTGTATGTGTGTGTGTGTGTGTGGACATTAAAAGCCATATGTTTTGGTTACTGAAACTGATGCCATCCAGTGGCAAAGTGAGAAAAGATGTATTTCCTCTTTTTGTTGGGGGGGGGGAAATTGAGAATTCTTTTATTTTGGAGACAGCTTTGACATGTAAAATAATGTTTTTCATCAATTCTGGATGTCTTATAGGAAATAGCTTTAAAATTTTTCTTCCTGCGGTTTTAGCTGAAATGGGGTTCAGTGTGTATTCACACATGAAGGTTTTACAACTGATTAGAGAGAAATAGCAATAATTTATTCTCTCAACAAGTATTTATTCTGTTATCCATTCCAAAGTATCAATGAAACATTTCTTTATTATCCATCCTGCGTGTCAGTATTGGTACTCTGTATTAGTCTGTTCTCATGCTGCTAACAAAGACATACCTGGCATTGGATAATTTATAAAGAAAAAGAGGTTTAATGGACTCACAGTTCCACATGGCTGGGGAAGACTCAATCATGGCAGAAGGTGAAAGACACATCTTACATGGTAGAAGACAAGTGAGTGTATGCAGGGGAACTTCCCTTTATAAAATCATCAGATTATTGTACATGAAATCAATGAATTATAGTGTGTAAGGTAACATCTAACTAGATTACAGAATAGGATATTCCATTGCAGTTCTGACCTGTCAGTATAGCAGACAGCATAGGATTTAGCCACAGCAATAGAGTTAGCATCATAGAGGGTGACTTTCATTAGGTCATGGCATGAATTAATGTAGAGGAAATAGAAAAGACTACTTCAAATGGGAAATAGTATTAGCCAAAGCAAATAGCGAGAAATGTTATTTAATCTGTTGCTAGCCTCTTCTGAATGAGAAGAAGCTAATTTCAAAGGCAAGATTAGCCCTAGTGACAAATATAAAAACATTCCTTTTTTTTTCATAGGATTTATTGAACGGTACTTATCCATGTTAACTTGATGTATTTTAATACTCTGCATTGTGGGAAAATCATGCATCTTTCAAAAGTCCATATGCTTAGCATAATTCTATCAACTATTCTTAAATACTTTTCATCACTTATATTGATTCTGAGGTTATGCTCCTAATTTGTTTTCTCTTCTGAGGCAAGACCTTATAAGAAAATAAATGTCTTTCCTTGCCTTTAGATGAAGTTATCCTTGGTTAATTTAGAAGAGATTTTCTAAATGCTTCATTTGTAATTTTTATCCTTGTTTCTTCCATATCAGTGTTCTGGATCAATTTATTTATCCATTCAGCAGACCTATGTGAGATGCATTGACTTGGGGCTAAAATTTTCTGTTTGAACACCAATGCAAGCTTAAAGTATCATGGCTTCAGGGAGTTTCCGGGACCTTGCAGCTAATCTTGTCTGTCTTTCCTACCTCACATGTTAAGGAACTAACATCTATAACAGTTAAATGCCTTCCAAATGTTACAAAAACGGTTAATGACAGAACCAGAACTACAACCCAGGTCTAATATCTCCTAAATCAGGGCTATTGGAATGGGAATTTCACCTAAGGCTTTAACTTGAATTGCTCCTAAAAGATCAGCAATGAAGAGATTTTTAACTTATTGTGTAGGGATTTCAGTTTACTGTAAGGTCATATAAATTTCCATGGAATGCTTTTAGTCTCATTATTAAAGGCCTGCATGGAACTGACCGGAACTCCTGCTACAGTTCCTGACAAACTATTTTAGCCATTGCCATTTGTATTACAACATTATTCCTAAGAGCTTATTCAGTTGCTATTTCAGCTTTCTACTATATAAACTTTAAAAGAGTTACTCTGTAGTCCCCCATCATCAGGTGTGTGGGAATTAATACATTTAATATCCTTTAAAAAAAAAAGCCTTCAGTGTCTTGGTTTTTGATGAATTAATATAATCTTTATAAGCCTGGTGACCAGATTTTTGAGCCATTTTAAACAGTGTTTCAGTGCTAAGAGTTTTATAAATGGGAGGATTTGTTGCTAGTTGCAGTGACATCAGCACTTGAGGAGAGTGAATTTCACACCCAGACTGATTTAACCTACATAAACTCCAGGTAAGAATACACATTTCTGAGCCTTCCTCTGACTCTTGCAAAGATGGCATCATAGACACCTGGGGAGACCAATAACATTGTAGTACCTTTTTCTCATATTCATTGCATCACCTAATTATAAATTAAAAGTTAAATTTCAGTTAATAGATTCCTAAAGTTTATTGTGGCATAGTCTAAACCAAGGGTTAAAACGTTCCTCCAGGTTTTTGTTCTATTTGATTTTGTTAGAAATGCCATGTTTTCTCTGGTAGAAGTGTGTCTAGATAATGACCTCCCTGTGCTTCTCTCGACTCTCCCCAGGCAGGCCTTCAGTTTTAAGGTCATGCTAAGGCCCATTTGGTTCAAGGTATGTCAGCTTTGGTAGCCAACAAAGGTCTGTTTCTGTCCAGGGGTTTGTAGGGCAGCCACATGGTATTTTCTGAGCCTCCTTGGGATTATAGAGCCTTGTTTTCTTTTAAAATAAGGCATTCTTTCTTTGACATTGCTTTGTAGCTTCAATTCAGGATATGGTTTATCAACATTACCAAGTGTTCCAATTCACCTCCTCCCTCATTTTCCTATAGAGAGTGATTTTAGGATGTTTCACTACTCCACTTAGTCACCAGCACATTGCTGACACTCAATAAATGTCAAATAATGCCTCAATATAGTTAGTATGCGCTCTTTAGGCATTCTAAAAAGAATGGCTCTTTATTTTCATTGTTGCGTACTAGTATATTTTTCTACTTGTTAGCTGGAAAGAAATTAGAGTCAGGTTGTTCATTTGTATATCTTTATGGCTACATTTCTATACTAGGACATGCTCAGAGTTTAAATTTGTTTGAAAAAGTGTTTAAATAAATATTCCGGGTGGTATACAATGCTTTGTCTAAAAGATCATGTCTCAATTGGTTATGGTTGAGTGTCTATATTAAAAAGGGAGTAATTACTCTTCCATAAATAGGGATGGCTGAGGCTCACTCATATTTGTCAGAATTTCGGTAAGGTGAACGAATGTATTATTTTGAACTTAGGAATGAAATACTGTGTAAGGAACACAATTCAATTAAGCTTGTTTATGTACCATAAACAAGACACCTGGATAAATTATTTTGTTTCATTTTTATCCCACTTTTATCAAAACAATGTTTAAGACATTACTTCTTGTCTCACAAAACAGTAAGTCAGAATTGCTTGTCTTCTAAGAAGGTTTTTATTTGTCAGATGATCCAGTCAGTAATCAATCCCAACCCAAGTAGAGAAATGAAATCTATGTTATTCTGTTTTTCCCCTTGGAGTGTGGGTGGGTCATCTTTCCAGTAGAGGTGTGTGTAATACCCTCTAACTATGAGTATCTGCTGGAGGAAAAAAATAAATCAGTTTGAGAGTAGAAACTCTTTATCACTCTCAGCTGACTTAGAGTTCATTGTACTGTTTCTGTAACTTCATCTGTGATATAAAAATTTGGCTTTCCCCATGCTTTATCTTTAGTCAGAAAAAAAAAAAATCCTACTAGATATGGGACCAACTGACATCTGATGTGTTACTGTCCAGAGGCGAAAACAAGTGAACTGGTGGTACTCAGGCATGAGTAGTGTTACTATGGGAATAACCTGAACAATGAGTTCAAGAAATGGAGTGTGTTTTACATTTTAACACCTTATACTTATATTTTAACACCTTCTGGTTTTAACACAGTGATATGTTAAATAAATTAAAATGTAACTATTCTGTAACTGTCTCTACTGTGAGACTGCTTTCTATGAGGGAGAGGGCTGTTTTTGTTATTCATTGCTGTATCCCCAGGGCCTAACACAGTGGCTGGCATTGTGTGAGCTCAATAGTATGAGGGAATGAATGCATGAATGCAAAACTTTCCTTCCTGTTATATGGAGAAGATAGAAATAATGCCAGTTGCTAATAGAAAGCATTCTTAAAATAGTAGGTAAGCTCTAGAAGTCTAGAACTTCAAATTCAAGTGAGATGAAAATGGAAATACAGATTCAGACCCCTAGAGAAAACAGTTTGAGGACAAAAGGAAATACCTCATTTAAAAAGTAATAACCTCAATAATATACAAACTGTATAAATGAGTGCTATTTGAACTAAATAGAATTCTATGACATTGTCCTTTCAGAAAAGCATAGGTGTTTTATTATAAATTGCCTTAACATTGTTCTCATAATCTCACATTTATTATTCAAAAAAGGCTTTGTAGATAGCTACACTAAGCATTCTAAATCTTTACTTCTTCAGTTCTAGCAAAGTATTCACAAATTTCAGGTTTTCTATTAGTTTTGCAAGCTAGGCAGGAGGAGAGCCAGAAGACAATTTCAATTCTCTATTTGTAAGTTTTTACTTCTTTTTTCTGCTAGAACTGTTAAGTTCATAGGGCTCAAACAGATTTGATGACTCTTAAAGAGTTATTGATTGTGACTTCACAAGATGAGGATAATGTGTTTCTCTCTATAAATCTAGAAAGATAAACCCTGTGGTTTCCCTGTTAAGGAACTGGATAGGAATATGTGTTCAGCAAGTCAGAAAAAAAAATTGTATATTTTGAAAGCTGTTAAGTCCAAATCTTGGAATCAGAGTTCTCTGTTTTTGTGTTTGTTCTCTCCCTTTGTTCTAGTCCTTCACTGCAAAGATATTTGTTGTCATGTGGTTCTGATCCTGCTTATTACAAGTTTCCCAGTTCTCAATACTGCATCTTTTTCCTTTAAGAGCGTCCCTCTAGTTGTGAAATAGCATCATTAGGAAATCCTAGGTACACCAGAGAGCAGGATGAAAATACTTTTAAAGGAGAGCCTGGAGAGAGATGGATTGGAGAACCAAAATTGTTAGCCCATTTGATTTATTTGATTCACCAACCACACCAAGACAGAAGTCAAATATAATTTGGTAATATTTTTGTGAACTAAGTCATGACAATTGATTTCACAGCTAAGATATATTCTCATGAAAGACAACATAATTTCTTGAGTATGAAATGCCTGTAACTTAAACAAAACTTAATCAATTTAAATTCTTTATTGTTTTTCAAATGAAACTCTGAAATGAAATATAAGTATGAGTTCTAATTCGATGACTGTTTCTGCCTCTTTTGAGGGAGAAAAACAGCAAGTTAGTGCTTTTCAGTGTTTTCAAATGCCATTAAAAGATTTTGGAGGAATTCTTCATGCTTAAAACACTTGTGTGAAGTCTAGTTTCATTTTTCTAGAGGAATTAGGCATCATACTTTTAAGGAGCCTTTGTGTATTTCAAAGAGATTGATAGGATAGAATCAGCAACTTCAGTTGATTTCTTCCCAAGGATTCAGTTTCTTTCTTCCCAAAGATTTAAATTGGAGTTGTAACTGAAGCTATTAATAGTGCCAGCAGGGATTTTGGTCAAAGTGTTTGAGGCATTCATGTTCCGGTTTCTGTCCAAAGACTGTGTTGATGAATGAGCCCAGCACGGCTATGTAAAGTTCAAGAACAAAAAGAAATTATGTCTTTCACAGCAAGTTTACTTTTCTTCTAGGATTTCAGAGCAAACACATTACCTTCTCCCACCTATTTTCTGGAACAAGTATTTGCTGATGGGCAATACCTTCCCCCACTACCCTCTTCAGACAAACACTGCAGCTTGGGACAGAAGGGTGCCTCCATTTGGGAGCCATAAAACAAAGCCAGCTGCTATTCATTAATGATAGGGGACCCAATCCCTAGTTGTAAACTTGCTATAGAAAAACTATGATCAATTCTAAGAGACATGCTTTAAATGAGACACTGTAGTGATAAGCTGTAAGAGAAAGTCTGATAGATGACTATTCTACCTTAAAATTGATACAAATGATTGCTAGTTTTTGTTTAAAATGTAGCTTTCCTTGTCTGGGCGCGGTGGCTCAGGCCTGTAATCCCAGCACTTTGGGAGACTAAGGCGGATGGTTCACGAGGTCAAGAGTTTGAGACAAGCCTGGCCAAGATGGCGAAACCCTGTCTCTACTAAAAATACAAAAATTAGCCTGGCATGGTGGCAGGTGCCTGTAATCGCAGCTACTCAGAAGGCTGAGGTAGGAGAATTGCTTGAACCCCGGAGGCGGAGGTTGCAGTGAACTGAGATCACAATACTGCACTCTAGCCTGGGTGACAGAGCAAGACTCTGTCTCAAAAAGAAAAAAAAATAGCTTTTATTTTTGAAAGCTATTTAGCCATTCTAAAGAACTGGATTTAAGATACTATCTGGCTTGTTTCAGGCTTTTATTTCAAAGTGTAAGTTTATATTTTGGTTACTTATTTTAAGGTGGGAATTAAAGTTAGTTGTGTACTGCAGCTTCGTTTTAGCCAGTGTGGTGGTGATTTTGTGATTTTGTGATAGCATGGACCCCCAGGCTGAAGCCAGTAGTGAGACAGCAGGTGTTAAGGTATTTCAGTCAGCAACTTAGGGAGCAGAGCTCCTCAGAAATGAATAAGCAGGATTGTGAAAATTTCCCTAGCTGGGCCCAGGCTGAAGGAACTGTCTAAATACCAGTATTTATTTGGCAGTCTTAGAGGCCTCCCAAGAACAAAAATAAAGAAAATTAAGGGCATGTTTTATTGACTATTGGAATAATCAGGTTTTTAGAGATGACATGCAGAATATTATAAGAACAAAACTTACATCAAATAATAGAATAAACCGAAAAAGTCCAAAGAGGATTATTCTTCCAGTCTATTGCTGTTTCAATTCAATTAGAGTTGGAATAATGGCGTCTCTGGCAGCCATAAGTGTTTTCCATTATTAGCAGTATTACCATATACTATTCTGACATCACTAAAGCAATAACACCTTGCCTAGGAGTTCTTAAATTTGGAAAAAAACAAAACAAAACAAAAAAAACCTTTAAGCCAATTAATATTTTTATCTATAATGCTAAATGAAGATAATTGAGCTACCTCAATCATGCACTCAAGAATATTAATCATAAACCTGTCTTTTAAAAATACCAATTTACAAATAAGAATCTTTCTGTAACTTAACATTGCATGTCTAATATATTTTCAGTTTTCTTCAGTTGAATTATGATGACACCAACTTACCCATAAAGAATGTCTTTAGTAACTATACCTGCTGAAAGAAAATACAGTGAAGGTTTGAATTATATTCCTTACACATAAATTATATGATTCTGCTTCAATTTGCCACATTCAAAGGGGAACTATTTACTGGCACGTGTAATTAAGTTTAATTAACACACAGCCTCAGCAAAGGGAACAGACATGGCACAAGCCTTGGTAGAAAATGTTAGTCACACTCTGCAACTAACTGAGCAGATACATAGTTTTATAAAGAAAATATTTGCAATGTCTAACTGTAGCGAGTTTTTCTCCTTTCTTTTTCTAATTTTAAAACTGCCTGTGTTTATTTCTTAGAATCTGACAAAAAGTACTGTGCATATAAAGTAACAGTTTCATAAAATGCAGTTGCAGAGGGTAGTTTTGACTATTCAAACGAGTAACTGCCTTTGCTCTCAGTGTGTGTTAAATACATACCTCACTAAAATCTTTTATAGGTAAGAGTATGAGTGATATGTGTTATATTACTAGATATTAGCTGGAACTCTTTTTAACATTATAAAATGATTTTGCTTCAGAAAATAGATAAATTGCTCTATCAGTATATGTACTAAGGGAGTGAAAATATTTTGGCATTTTGATTAGATTGTGGATTTAAATAAATTGGCTACATAAGATCTGCACCAGTGGCTCTCAAAGGAGTGTGAAGACTTCTTTTCACTCTTAAAAATTGTTGAAGACCCCAAAGAGCTTTGGTTTATGTGGACTGTATGTGGATTAGATGAGGAATATTGTGAGTTGGTTGACTTCACATTGTTGTTTGAAACTGGTCATAGTGAGAGTATTTATACTAGAAAACTAGCAAATACTAAAAGTCATAGCTTCTCCTTTTTCCGGAAAGTCTGTTGTTAAGCTTTATCAGCACTCCACCAATTATATTCATTGTTAGAATTTAAAAATGAGAAGTTAAAAAATATTTATTTAACTTATTTAAAACTAACCCTAATAAATCCATTTCATGTTTATATAAATTATATGTTTTACTTAAAAATTATTGAGACGAGTGGCATTTTTTTTACAATTTTGCAGATCTTCTTAATGTGTAGTTTAACAGAAGACAGCTGGATACCCATATCTGCTTCTGCTTTCAATCTGTTACCATATGTTGTTTTGGTTGAAATATATGAAGAAAATCTGGTCTCACACAGATACGTAGTTAGAAAATAGAAGAGCATTTTAATAGCCTTTTAAAATTGTGCTGCTTCTTCTTTGATATCCCACCAAAACTCGACAAGTGATCGTTTCTTTCTTTTTTTTTTTTTTTTTTTTTTTTGAGACACAGTCTTGCTCTGTCACCAGCTTGGAGTGCAGTGGCAGGATCTCTGCTCAATGCAACTTCCACCTCCCAGGTTCAAGTGATTCTTCTGCCTCAGCCTCCTGAGTAGCTGGGACTACAGGTGTACAGCACCATGCCCAGCTAATTTTGTATTTTTAGTAGAAACGGGGTTTCACCATGTTGGTGAGACTGGTCTCAATCTCTTGACCTCAAGAGCTGTCTACCTCAGCCTCCCAAAGTACTGGAATTACAGGCATGAGCTACCACGCCCTACCGGTTTCTTAAAAGTTAGTTGCAATGAGGGATCTGAAGTCATATCAGTGAGTTGTCTATATTCTGCTACACTAATTCATTGGTCTATGATATACTTTAAATGGATCTTTTACTTATAAGTGATTGTGTAACATCATACATTTGTCATTTGGAAAATATTGGTTCACTGATTTACACAGATCTTCCAAATATTTATATATTTCATTCTACAGTGCTTAAAAATTATGTTCATTAGTATCCACCAATGTTATCAGAAAAAAAGGGAAGCTGTCAAGCCCATGGTGATAGATAACGAGTTTTCAAAAATTCTAATATGAAAATTTATCATTGGCCACAAATAGTATCAGTTCTTTTTCTTTAAGTGACAGGCTTATTTTGTTTATTTTTGAGAAAATATCTGCCAAAAACTGAAGTTTTAGTAACCATAGATTGATTGTTAGCCAGTTTTTGAAGTAAAAATGGAATCCCATGAAAAACAGCAGCTGCTTCAGCTTACAACTGCTTTACTTGAGACAAGAACTTCCAGATACAGCGGAAGGGCTTATGTGTACTTCCATTTTGTGACATGGAATATTAAAATTTAATCTCTAGAATATATTCATTTATACTATAATTAATACATAATTATTATCTAGAGTATATGAATCTAAATTAAAATTTAATCTTTAGATATAATAGAATTAATATTTTTAACTGCTTCATCAGGATATCTAAGTGAAACTTGCTTTTTTAAAACTCTGATGACATAGCAGTGAATGCGACAATGACCATCAGTCAGTACCTCATTGTGACATTGCCTTGGCTTATGCTAGAGCACCCACCCTTGCTTTTGCATCATCAGTGCAATGTTAACATAGCTGTTGCCCCATACGCCATGAAATTAAAGTCATTCTATACTTTGACTATTTCAGTAATACTTGTGTTTGTTGATAAACATTCATATAAGTGAATATCTTCGAAGATGAGTTAGTACTGATACCAGACAAATAGAATCAAAACAAGTGTTGTTCTTTAGATTTGTCCATTGTAGAGGAAAAGTATAATTCTGCAGATGAGATTTTTTAACTCATGTTTCATGGAAGCAACTAAATCTTTAATTACACAAGTTAACGCTGTCATTGGAAAGTTATAGTCATTTCTTTTTCCTGACTTTTGTTATCCAGTAGACACTCAGCAAGCTCAGCTGTACAAAAGCTTTTAGCTTCTCATCTAGTGTGCACTTCTCCAGCCAATGCAGCACAGTGATTTATCCTATAAAATGCTTCAAGGACTTTTTCACTCCTACTTTGAAAAGGCTTAACAAATAATTTTGGGCTTACAAAGAACTTACATCTATGTTTAAAATATTTGATTCCTTTTTCTTTAAATGTTTAATGATTCATCTCAAAATGAGGCTGTGACTTAACTGGCATTATAATGCTATTCAAGCGTTCAATTGCAAAAGACAACAAGGTAAATTATATACATATATTTAAAAAAGAGAAAGACAGCTTTCATCTTATTTTTAATTTTTGTTATTTATAGTTTTGTCACTTTTTTTGCATTAGATTCCTTCCTTCCAGGAGTCAGAGCACCAACTCTGACATGTCAGTCTTATCTTCTTCAACATCTTTAGATGTAGCTGTTGCAGCTAGGGTTAAGAAAGTTACTCTTCAGATATCCCCTTTCTAAGCCAATGAGCCATCCTTAAACATAAGAAAAAATTATTTTCTTTTATATTAGAATTACTAAATCCTTATCTAAATACATTTTAGATAAAAATTTTAAAACTACATAAGTTTTTTAACCAAAGCATTACAAAACAAGACAAAAGGATATACTTACTTCTTGTGTCTGCACATAGGCCCAAGGGAAACTTTAGGATTCCAAAATAACAATGTATTAGATGATAATGAGGTTAACAAAGGTTATAGCAAGTATATACAAAATAGTTATTAAGAGTATGGTAGAAGTACTGAGAACAAATGAACTTCTCTGAAAATGCACATACTATCTTTGAAATTTCTAGTACTCAACTTTACTTTCCATTAATTGCCCAGGTAATGACATCATCACATCAAGTTGCTTTTTGATAAACTTCTCTGTATATTCATAACAGAATGAAAGTGAAAAAAGCAAACTAGTATTATGAAAATAGTTTTGATCTGGAGAAACATCTGAAAGGATCATGGACTCCTGAAAGAGTTCTGTGGATCCCAGGAGTCCTTAGATAATACTTTGAGAACTATTGTGAAATGGTAGTTAGGCAATGCATGATATAATGATTTACGGGTGTCAAACATTTCACCACTGATACAGCTTAAGCTGTATTTTCATGCAACAAGTGGGGGGTGGTTCTTATTGCATAAGTAAGTCTGTTGATTGTTCCCTTACTTGTGAAGAATCAATATTACATTGATTACCAAATTCGATTTTCCATGTCCCCTACACACTGTCATAAAGCAGAAGGTAAAGACAGAATACATTTGAAAAGTCAAACTCATGTCAGCAAAGTTAATAGAGAGATTTATCTTAGCATCGAAAGCCATGTCACTCAGTCTCCTCCCACTCACCGCCGTTATAAAGTCCAAAACAATGATGGAATTTCCAGAGCATTTGTTTACTCCCTTTAGCTACCATTGCTCTTTGCTGAGTTACAATGCAGGGCAGATGGTGTCAGGGAGAGAAATCATTAACTAGCACATAATTGAAAGGGGATGAAGATACTGAAAATGTGTTGATGTTTGAGAAGTATGTGTGGAAATGAAGAAGAGACTAAAGAAGACAGCCATATCACCAACAATATAAGCATATTCCTTGCTCTCTAATTTTGCCCAAAAGCGAAAGGAACAGGGCTTCACTCTCAAATGAGAGAGCCACTTTTGTAGTCTAAGGTAAAGATATCATGCACACCTTTTCTTCCTTCCCCTTCACTATGATAGGTCTGAAAAGTGATGAAAGCCAAGAAATATTGAGCTGTTGGATTATTTACTAAATTCTGTGTATGCCTTGGGTTGTTTGGTTAATATTCTTCATCTTGGATCAAAATGGCGAGAAATTTAAAATAGAGAATTTCCCTGAAATACTGCTTTTCAAACATTCTCCACTGAAGGGCTCTTTTTTTTTTTTTTTAATTTTCAATTACTTGCAGATCAATACAAGGTTCTACTGTATGCCTGAGCAGTTTGCAGCTTGCACTGCATGAGACTCACCTCATGAGTTCAACAGCACTCAAAATGGTCTAAACACGTTTTAACAAGACAGACTAGTCCACTGATCATGGCTTGGATGTCATAAGCGGTGTCAAATTGCTAAAAGTGCTTCCAGCTGCTTACTCTTTATTTCTGTACTTTTGTCATTATACTCTAGTAAACAAGCAGTTGTGGGACCTGAAGCAATGCTCTCTTGTTGGCCATCACAAATATAAGGTTGTCAGATACACTGTCCAGTCAAGGTTAAATATTCCAAGACAACTATGACTTGCCATTTGTGTAGCTGTTACTAGATGCACAAATAGAATTAGTTGAGGTAGTGTGGGCTCAACAGGTAGAATCATTCAAAGTGTATGTCATTTATATCTCATAGATTAGTACACATGATCTAGATACTTACTATATTATTAGATAGATCAACTTGCAATTAGCTATACCTCTAACACAGAGACTATCATCTATGTGAATATACAGATGACAGAACATACAGAACAAGCACATCCAGGCTCAATATTTGTCACTACAGTTATTTTATCATTAATCATTTTCAATGTAATCTAATTTTCTTCTACAATCTGGAAAATATTTGGATTTTTAGGCCATGCTGCATGTCTGCTCCTTTATAGTGCCTTCTTTCAAATACTTGAATCATAAATGAGGAGAAAACAGCTTGAGAAAGATACAGTTATTGATATTTCAACTTTCTTGCTTTTTTCAAAACACCTTGCCTGCTAACTTCTGTTGCCTCTCCCCACAGAGTGATTATTATTTTTTCTTTTACATGGCTCAACTGGTCTAACACTCTTGGAAAACAAATAATTGTTTTCAACCCTTGAAAGTACAGTTAGTGCTCCTAAGCCAGAAGCACTGAGAAAGCAAACCATTAGGTGCTGCTACTCCTTTGGAGCACCTGGTTCCCATGAAAACATCTGAAATATAGTTCCTTAACATCATCTATTATTAAAAGATAATTTTTATTGCCCTACAATTTTTCCTTGAAGGATATTTCCTTACTGAAGTGTTTTATGTTTAACTTGTCAATAATTAAGGAAGGAATGGAAGTTGTCTTATGGAGCTAAAGGACTCACATTCTGTGTTGTATTTCCAGAGGTCTGAATTAGTAATGTGTAAAAGTGACTCAGAAAAAGATATCAGCTTGTCATCAGGAAGAGGTTTTAATACTCTTAATATTTTATGTATTACATTTATATTATATATTTTATTATAACTTTTTAAAAATAGAATGGGCAACTTGTGAGTTAGCAAGCCTCCCCTCATTTCCAAAGCACTTTAGCAGAAGCTAGATAACAATTTATTGGTAGAGTGATCCTAATTTATCATCACTCTTGAGAGTAAAAGGGGACATTATTAATAATCAGTGTGGGACAGCATTTGGCAACAAACTGGGACTGTCTGGGCAAAAAGAAATGAATAGTGAATCCTATCTGTGAATGATGTCATAGAAGAGAGTCCTGCCTGATGGGGGGATTTGGCTTAGGTGACCCCATAGAATATACTCATTTGACTATTTTCTGCACAACCATTTCCTCATAATTTTTTTGATAACTTATTTTGCTAATCTTCCCTAAACAGGGAGAAGTCTGAAATTGATTATTAAGGATTAGATTTTAAATTATGTTTAGGAAGATTTATGTGTAAATTGTGTTCTTCTTTTAAATCCTATAACACAAATTAGCTTGTAATAATCACAGAAAAAAAATCTTAACGTGTGTGTGTGTGTGTGTGTGTGTGTGTGTGTGTGTGTGTGTAGGACTACATTCCAGTTGGCCTTGTTGAGTGAGTGTTCTTGTTAATTATAAACCAGTCTTGAATGTGATACCACTGTTTATTATTGATACATTCAACCTGCCTCTGAGATTCATCCCCAGAATCCTAAATGTGGAATCTCACTTCCATATTAGGTAAGCTGATATCAATTACAACAGAGTATGAGAATTATAAGTTAGACATGTGAGCTTTGAGTAGTTTCTTTGAGAGGAAAATATGCCTTGTGACTATATGAGTTATTTGGAAAGATAAATATTTGTGACAATATTCAATGGGTAAGTACATATTTAAGCTTTCAAATAGCCATTGACAAAAGTCTCAATCATGGTAGAATTCAAAAAAAGTTCATTGTGTTTTCTTTAAAAAAAATATGTGGCTAGAAACCTGCCTTTGAGAAAGCAGATTAAAGGTAGAAATTATTAGACCTATAAGTACTTTATTGAGCATCTGTTATATATTAGGCTCTGAGGCAGGAGCTAAGGGGTACAAAAATGGTCCTTTTTCTCTGCATTCATGACTCTAGTAGTGTATTGGAAAGAGATGGATATTTCTGTTGGTGATATGGTATAACAAATGAGATTTCTCAAGATCCTAATTTTCTAGATTTCCAACACTCTAGCCAGTCTTAATATTTGTATAAATAATTAGCAATACATTTCAAAAGCTCATATTTTGCAGATCAGGCTCACTTGGGCAGTGAAAAGACAATCCTTAAAGGATTTCACAGGGCTTTAGTAGTGAGCAGGAAAATGGCAGACTAATTGCAATGTGGACAAACCTGAGGTGTTATGTACATTTAGAGGAAAATTGTTCAAACTGCAGTCATAGACTCTTGGAGTCTGATCAAAGGCAGTGAGCAAAAAGGACTAAGAGTCTCTGTAGACTAGTTCTGAAAGCATCTATGCAATGTGTTGATGTGGTCAAGTAGACATCATCAAGAGTAGAAAACATACTACTGATGTACAAAATTACGGTGTTTTATAAGCTAACACATGTATTAAAACCTCATCAGTCAATTGCAAAAAAAGGTATAATATAACCAGAAAGGATTCTATAAGTGATAATTAAAATAATTGATGAGGTAAGAGAATTATCTTTTATGATCATAGCAAAAGGATTAGGATTCTTCATTATGAAAAGATGAGACATGTTTTCAAGTGTTAATGCCATTGAATTATGTGACTGTGATTTTCCCCCAAATTGTAAACTACTAGAATAAGAAGCCTTTAATAAAAAAGTAGGCTGCACTGAAGTTCTGTCAATTATAGTCCTAATAGATTACATTAGCCCCAAGAGGTAGTACAAATACTTCCCAAGCAATATATATAAAATTATGGCTGCATAAAAAATTAGCCTGTTCCTGAAGGAAAACATCTCTGAGTTCAGAGATTCATTGCAAGGAAAACCTCTTTGCCTTTCCTGATGTTTTCTGTTGTATAAATCCAGTTGAAGTGAAAACTTGGTTTGACCCATAATTCTACTTTTTTTGTATTCTGTTCAAGGTATGAGAGAATCAAAACGGCAAAGTGCTTATGAAGAATGCTCCAGTCTATTTTCCTTAGGTGTATAAATATCTGGGGTTTTTTTTGCCCAAAGTCAATATTTCAAGTATTTTTAAAATTTACTAATGCTATCACAACTCCTCATTTATAGCCCCTTCAAAGGGCCATTAGGATTTCACAATATGTAATGCAGGGGTGCCCGATCTTTTGGTTTCCCTGGCCACACTGGAAGAATAAGAATTAATTGTCTTGGGCCACACATGAAATAAACTAACACTAATAATAGCTGATGGGCTAAAAAAAAAATTGTAAGAAAACCTCACAATGTTTTAAGAGAGTTTATGCATTCATTTTGGACCACATTCAAAGCCATCCTGGGCCTCATGCTGCCTGTGGGTCACAGGATGGACAAGCTTGAATTGTAACAACTGTAGTCATCTTCAGGGAAGCGTTCACTACACACTTTTTGCCATGCCATTGGGGAGAAGGCAAGTGTGTGATTCACTAGCCCTTTAGCTCATAAACATCCCTGCTGTGTCCTGTCTTCAGTTAAAAATCGGGAACATCAGCATGTGACTTGTTGCATAAGTATACAAACTCAGCCAGTGTGTCATTGCACCATGGACTTCACTGCCTCTAAAGTTCTGTGGCGTTTCCATAACAAACCCCAGCACATGCTGATTAGAGAAGAACCCCAGCAGACCAGAGTGATTGACTTCATTTGGAGGTTAAAATGTTCTTTCTCTGGTAGTTTCTATTATCATTATGACTTTTCCCATGACATGAGATCAGTCTCCCCATGCTTACACCAGGGGAGTTAGGCCACTTTTCTGCTGCTGAAATTCGCTTTGATTATTTTCACTAGAAATCTGGTTTCATAAGCATAATATTGCCAGACTGTATGTCATTTTTCTCCCTTCTGATTAAGTGTGTATGTTGAGGAAAAGATTGATGTTTGCCATCTTTGGAGGGAATGATTCTTTTGTGAGAAAGCTTGAGAATAATTTGTAATGGATTGAAAAATAAGTGGAAGCATTTTTCAGTTCCTTTTAATACACAGATGCTTATAGTAAAATCATATTCATTTGAATTACAGAAACTTTAAAAAAATACTTTAAATGAGTAGATTTGGATAGTGGACTATTATACCTAAAGCAGGGCCTCTTACATCTCTGCATTTGCACAGAATACTAGCGTATGGTGTTTGCACTTGAATAATTCCCAAATTGGCACAAATTAATTAGCAAATGCATGTGCTTGATCCTTTTACACTGCTGTTGATTGACAATCTTGATTTCTAGCAAGATCCTGAACACCTTGGTCACCAATTTCATTGTGAAAATGTTAAGTGCCCTTGTTCCATCTATATGCTGATGATTCTAAAGGTACACAGCCAACTCTGGTCACTCTCCTGGGCTTCAAATCTATATCCAGAGTCCTTCCTACTAACCCCAGCTTAAAACTGAACTCTTGAATTTTCCACCCAGACATGCTCTTCTAATCTCCCAGTTGCTCATGCCAGAAACTTAGACATCCCCTTTGATTTCTCTCTTGCCTTCACTTTCCACACCCAGTTTCTCAGAAACATACGATGGCTCTGCCTTGGATATATATTTAGAATTCAGCCTCTTCTTTGTTACCCCTTGGCCTCATTGGCCTAGTTATCTCTGGCCTGGAGATGACTTTGGTAGTAGCCTCCTCCTTGCCCTTGTCATCCTGCAGTTAGTGTGTTCTTCATGCAGCAACCAGAGTGCTATTTCAAAAGAAGTGGATCAGATCCTGGCAGACACCTTCGCTTAAAGTCCTTGTATTTTTCCATCAACCTTGGGAAAAAATTCAAATTTATCATGGCCTATTAGGCCCTCCATTGTCTGGCTTCTGGTTCCTTCTCTGAACTCATTTCTGAGTCTCCCCATTGTCCACCCTGCTCCAGTGATACTGGCCTTCTTACTGCTTCTTGATTATGTTGAGCTTGTTCCTGTCTGAGGGCCTTTGCATTCTCCAGGAATGTTCTTTCCCAGAAACTCCCATGAGTCATGCCCCACCCCCTCAGTTCATGTCTGTTTTCAAATGCCACCACCTATTTTCTGACCACCCAATCTAAAGCAGTACCTTCATCACTCTTTCTTTTATCCTGCTCTGTTTTTTTCATGACACTTATTATTTTTTTATATTTTTATTCATTTTTGTTTGCTTTGTCTTCTCCATTTTAGTATAAGTTCAGTGAAGGCAAAAATTTAATCTTTTCTTCTAATGTATTCACTGCTCTATCTTGAATGCCTAGAACACTGCCTAGTATATGGTAGTTATTCAGGAATAAATGAATGAATGAACATGTGAGTGAATGAGTGAGTGAATACATTTTAGTCTTGATTATGAATATCCTAGAGCTTACTTCTCACTGTTTTTTTCTCTCAGTCTTAAGTTTCAACTGATTTATTTAATGATAACTATATGTTTTGTGAGGATATAAAAATGATACTGAATTACATGGCACTTTGTACTTTACATTCTGCTTTTACATACATTGTTTTATTGTGTTAAAGGTTTAAGAAATCATCCAAAGAAATTCCAGGTTAGTAATACAAAGACGAAAAGAAAAACATTTATGAAAATCTTATAAAGAGAGTCACTGAAACTCGAAATCATGGAAATTAATAGTATCCAGATTTTAGAAACACACACATGCATGCACACATGCTCACACAGAGTGAGAGATGAAAGGAATGGTTCAAGCCAAGCATCAATAATTAAGTTATCCTGAAAAACTGTGAATGGGTGAAAGGACTAGATAAAAGTGGCATTCCACATCTGGAGATTGGAATATGGGAAGTCATGGTCAAAGAGAGAAAATTATGTTCAAGGAACAGCAAGTTTTGCTTTGATGGAAAGAGATTCTTTATAACTGGAAGTTATGAAAAACTAAATGTGATAATATTGTGTGTGTTTGTGATGATGGAGAGAGTGTGATAACAGAATTAAATTGTGGGAAGTTCTAAAGGTATAGAACAAGAAACTTCTCCAGATTTTCAGAAAATAACTGACAGAAGTGTAGAAAAGGATATACTATTTAGTGAAATACAGAGTAGATTGAAAGGAGGTAAAGGTGAGACACAGGGAGAGGATCCCAGGAGATTGCTAAAATGTTTCAAGAGATGGAAAAATGGCAGCGTTCCAGATAACTATACACTTGAAATTGATTTCTATTCTCCATGGTTCACAAATGAATCATCACAATGGCAATCTCAAGAGGAGAGTAACCAGGAAAATCCTACCCCAATGGAGATTAAGCAATCCGTGAGCTGACATTCCCATTTTCCCCAACATAAGCATGCTTGAGCCATGTGGAGCTGTAATAAAAGGAAACACATTTCCTGGATCAGCTCTTTGCCTTTACAAAGTAGTTTAGAGCCCAAAGTATTGAGATATATCGTTTAGTACTATAAATTACTTCATAAATAGCTATTGTATTTAATATAAGTAATTATTGTTACTTTTTAAAAACATACCAACAAACTTGATCTTGAGACTTTTTTCAATGACTTGAGCTGGTTTGCAGACACCACTCCTGTTATAGACTTCTGTTCTTAAATGTTAGCTTCTTTGTTTGGCAGTACTATATTGTTTCTTTCTCACTGAAATAAATGCTCCTAACAAAAATAGATAATAAATATTTTGGGTGATGGATAGCCCATTTGCACTGATTTGGTCATTGTACATTGAATACTTGTATCAAAATAATCACATGTGGCCCACAAATATGTATAACTCTTATGTATTTACAAAAATTTAAAAAGAAAAATCTAACATATAATTTTTGGTCTTCCCAATTCTTTTCTCTGAAATTTTAAAATTATGTAACATTGACATTGAAAGAGACCAAGAGATGTCATGTCCCACCTGTAGGCAAGATCATATCTAAAATACATTAGCAAAATGAAAATCTTTTGCAGTACTTGTTTCTAAGACAGCTTATCCCAGAGTTTCCACCAAGCTCAGGGCAGAGCTGTGGAGGAGCTAAAGTTTGTGTTTTGTCTTGCCTGTTGCTCATCCTCAACACTCATTCTGTCTACCTCCTTTTTTGATCTTCCTTTCTCAGTTAATTACATTTTTTGAAAATCTGGCCTTGTGAGCTGATCACTTTCTCCAGAAACATTTGCATTTTAATAATAATAACTACCAGACTCCATGCTGAATACTTTGCCTACGCTATTTCAAATTCTTAAAACAACCCTCTTAGTACTATCCCGATTTAACAACAAAGAAATTGAGTCCCCAAGAACTTATGTAACTTGGTTCAAAGTCACAGACTAGCACACATAATTAACAAGTACCAGGGTTTAAATTTCTCTATCTGATTGTGATGTCTACAATTCTTGTAGAAACCTAAAGCCCTCAAGACTTAAAAAAAAAATGAGATTTCCAGAAGCTTACCTAACTGGTTGGTGAAAAATTTGTAAGGGAATAAGGATATTCCAGATGGCATATATGTTTATCTACTCTACATATTTAAAAGTCACTCTGACTTTACCTCTGTCAGGAAGCACCTTTTGTTAAACCACTGTGATGCTGGGCTTTACGCTACTTGGAGAGAATCTGAGGTTCCTTGTTTGTCAATACAGTTCATTGGTCTTGTTTGGCGACTGTTCTCCAGTGGACACCCACATGTGTTCCTCATAAGAGGAGAGAAGAAAAGTACAGCCCTTCAGTTCAGGCACCTGGACAGCTTATGTGACTGTCTTGGGCTTCAGGCTTTACCTTTAGGTGGGACATTTATTTATTTATTTTTTTGGAAACAGAGTCTTGTTCTGTCATCCAGGCTGGAGTGCAGTTGCGCAATCTTGGCTCGGCTCACTGCAACCTCCGCCTCCTGGGTTCAAGCAATTCTTCTGCCTCAGCCTCCCAAGTAGCTGGAACTACAGGTGCGTGCCACCACACCCGTTTAATTTTTGTATTTTTAGTGGAGAGGGGGTTTCACCATATTGGCCAGGCTGGTTTTGAACTCCTGCCCTTGTGATCTGCCTGCCTCAGCCTCCCAAAATGCTGGGATTACAGGCATGAGCCACCACACCCTACCTGGGTGGGGCATATTTTTATGCCCACACAGTTCCATCAAGTAGCATGACATCAACTTGCACCTGTTTTACTCCAGAACTTCTTCCTTTCCAAGTTCAAGTCATCTTAGAGTGTTGCTAGCTACTGACAATCAGGCAGACCTGGTTGTCAGAGGCTTGTTTGCATTATCAGAAAATTCTTCTTCATATCTTTGTGCCACATTGTCAGTTTCTTCTCATTTTTTTTCCTCAATGGCAATGGCTAAAATGCCAGGGGTTCCATGTTGCTTCAGACAGTGCTTCATCTTCTGCTGTTGTCTTGCGGATATCTTCCCTTGGCCTTTTAGCCTCATCTGTCTTCTCTTTAGTCACTTTGGAGGCTCTCTTCAGCACCCTCCCATTGTGCCCCACCTCTTTATTTAGTTTTTAGAACTGGATATGGGGGTTGGCAGGACTTGACCAACACAGGGCGTAAGATAGCAGTTACCTTATATTCTTTCTTGTGGCTAATTTCTCCATTGCCGTTCCCTGAAGCCTTTTCAGTCATTCCTCAAGCATATTCCTTGTTATAGAAAACCAGGTCAATGATGATTTTATTGAGATTTAAGAGGATTATATTGTAAATTTAGCAGAGAAGAGGCAAATTTCCCCAGGAAAGTGCTATGTTGTCTCCTTCCTCAGCTAAGTTTTTATAAAAGGTTGCCTTTGGGTTTTCCTTGTGGTTAAAAATGTGCAATTGCTTGTTTTGCAATAGGTTTTGTTCTGTGTTGCTACAATTTTCTCTTTTATATATTGTTTTTGCTTAAAATTAAACCCAGGAAAATGTGAAAGAAAGAGAAGTGAAATAATCTCACAGCTGCTAAGTTTTCCTGGAAGGCAAAGACATCTCAATTTTAGAGTTAGTTTTAAAACATGAAATCATTGTTCTTTGAAATAACCATCTGGTCAGAGACCCCTTTGTACAGTACATTTTTAAACAACAATTTTTTTTTTTTTTTTTTTTTTGAGACGGAGTTTCACTCTTGCTACCCAGGCTGGAGTGCAGTGGCGCGATCTCGGCTCACCGCAACCTCCGCCTCCTGGGTTCAGGCAATTCTCCTGCCTCAGCCTCCTGAGTAGCTGGGATTACAGGCACGCGCCACCACGCCCAGCTAATTTTTGTATTTTTAGTAGAGACGGGGTTTCACCATGTTGACCAGGATGGTCTCGATCTCTTGACCTCGTGATCCACCCGCCTCAGCCTCCCAAAGTGCTGGGATTACAGGCATGAGCCACCGCGCCCGGCCCTAAACAACAATTTTTAAAAACCACTAGGAGCTTTGTAAATATTTTCTTTCTCTGAGTTATGAATTATTTTCAGTCTTTTGAGTAATTGTTAAAATGATGAGAATTACTGGAATAAAACAGATGTCTATTTTTTGTTTTAGGAGAAAGAGGAAAATGTCATTGGGTTATTGAGATTTACTTGGTACTTTGACAATGAAGTCTAAAGAAATGATTGTTAGTATCCTTCTTAGCGTTCCATTCACCATCGTTTTTGTTCTTCTATAATCTGCCAGAATATAAGCTTCACGAGAATAGGGACTTTATCTCTGTTCATTGCTATGTATCCCTAAGGGCCTAGCACAATACCTGGCACATAGTTTCTCAACACGTTTATTATCAAACACATAAATCAAGAAATGAATACCATAAGAACATTATGCAGAATGACTTTTCATGAAATCAGTTACATAATTGATTCATCCTTCCATTATCTTCTACAGAGACACTTGGCATGGAAGTTTCCCTTAATAGAAACTTTCAGGTTGAAGATATGCCTAAAAATTGCTACTGTTTTTGCTAGTCCATTATGGTTCTCTTATTCATGACTTTTATGTAAATCAACTCTAAGTTGTTTATATTTTTACCACCTCTGAGGACAATAAACCCCACTAATAGAAGGGAGTTATGGTTCAACTCAATGGGTATATAAGTAAGACATTAAGTGAATACAGAGGAGAGAATAATTTATGCAATTAATGCTAAGTGGGTTAGGCTCAGAGGAAGGAATATTCTAGTTGAGGCTATAAGGGTCTGTAGAAATTTACCAGGTGGTGAAGCAGTCAGGGGAATAGAGGCCACAGTGCATGAAAAGGCCTAAGGGGGTGAAGTGCATGCCATACAGTCCCTGACCTCAGGACCGAAATCTGATAGGTTTCAGCACTATCATTGTCTGCTAAAATATCACTCATGCAAAACATAGGTTGCCACTAAAGTGCGTGATTTTTAAAAATTGAGAATGACATTTTTTCTTTGAAGAGTCAGTTATATTATGTTAAAAACTGTCAGTTTACCTGAAATAGCTTCCCCAAACGAGTCACTCTTTAGCCAAGCTTCATGGAGACCAGGTTTTTACCAACTTTTTGTAGCAAAACTACTGATATGGCCCAGACTTTGGGTCATAAATAATTCTGTGCAAAACTCACTCCATCCCAATCTCACTGAATGTTAGTGGTGGGGTGCTGCAGAGTCTGAATGAAGGTGCTGCTGGTGGTGGTGGTGGTGGTGATTTCCCTTGGTGGGCTCAAGGGATGCAGCATCTTGGACCCAAGCACATCTTAGGCAACCCTATATTCGCAAAGGCCCAAACTTCCCGGATGCATCCAAGACATCTTTTGAAGCCTCAGACAGAGCAGTAGTATGAAGACCTATTTTTCCATGTAATAAAGGCTCATATAAAACTTTTCAAAATCAGTTCAAGGAACTAACTTTGATATGACTTGACATGATTTTAAATAGCAACAGCAATAATACCAAGAGGTAATAATTTAGATATAATTTGAAAGCCGAGTTTTGTGGGGAACCATTACATAAAACCATTGGCACTGTGATCCTACCACTCTGATTCTTTTGAAATTTCCCTCCACCCTTTTCTGTTTCACAGTATCTTAATGTTGATAAAATTACACAGACAGCCCCACCACAGTCCCAGGCTCTTAGAGTTCACATCTAACTCCCTCTGGGTGTTTGTGGGATAACGTGAGTCTACAACTGTCCATGTTATTTCACGATTGTTGTTTTTTGGCTTCTTGACCTACATTATGCCTTCTGGAATTAGATACTGCTTGTCTTGCATTGATAGTTCCTCCAAGATCTTATTCTTTAGAACTTTTAAAGTGAGTTATTATTTTTATTTAGAAATTAATAATAATTATCATTTAGTCATTAACTCAAACGAAAGATTTCACACAGAGTAATTCTCATACATAGTAAATATGGAAGGAAGAGGCCAACCTAGCACAGACTGGGCAGCAATTTTTTCTATCATTTGAAAAGGCATGGCATGGATGGACCACTGGCCTCTCTCTCTATTTATTCCTCCAATTTTAGAAATGCTGAGTTTCAGCAGGCTATTGCCATATATTCTGACCTAATAAACGAGAGAGACTGAGAATAATTGTGGTTCTCTCTGCTTTCTTCACCAGTTCCTTTTATTCCATTCCACTCCTTTCATGGCTTTGGGGTAAACGAAATTTGGATTGCAGCAACAACTTTTTAAAAATGACATTGTAATATTGGCTAATTTGCCTGCTATTGGTTATGCCCAAGTAGACACATGACCTGCGGCTGTTTGGCTTGTCCTCTTATGGGAAAATAGCTTAATGAAGCTAATAAGTTGTACTAAAATAAAATAAACAAATTCACATGGCACCCAGCATCACAGCCACAAGCAATATGGTTATTATTTATTACCCTGAGACACCAGCCCCACATCTCCAACTGCCTACTGGCATTTTCACTGTTAAGGCCTTCTGTCGCTTCCTTTTTAATTCATCTGAAACCAAAACCATCACCCTCCTTTCAAAGCCATCCCTCACTATTGGAGTTTTAGGGGACCAATTAATCACACCAGTTACTTCCCCTGTCTAGTTATAGTTGTTGCTGTTGCTGTTTTTAGAAGCAGTACACAGAAAGCAAACAGATAAGGCATGAAACAAATAGACCTAGATCTGTGGCCAAATGTCTTGCTCATACTTTACCTCCCAGTAATTGCAGCCACAGATGAGCAATCACAGGCCTCTACCAGAGGGCAGAGCTCACCGGAACATCTTGGAATAGGAGAGAAATGCTCATGTCCTGCAGGCACATCTTGCTCAATTTCTCCATTATAGCTCCCCAGTCAAATCAGCCAGTCCTCCTCCTCCTTTAAGGGGAAGAAAATGCAGGCTAAGGAAAAGGGGCCAAGAGCTGAAGTCCCTTCAGGAGGCCAAGAGATCAAGTTCCCACTAACTCATCACTCCCGCATTTTCTATTTTTGTTTAGATACTTTGTCCATTTATATGACATCAGATTATTTTAGCATTTGGGGATGAGAAAAAATATAGTTAGACGTTAAACATCCTATACTGTGAGAGTTTCTACCATTTAAATTGTAATCTGTTTTCTTTATGACCTTTTTCATCATGAATAAGACCCCCACAGTTGTAACCAAAATTCACACTTTCAGCTCTTTAATCGTTACGGTGATTAATGCTGACAAGGACCTGGCACCACATGGCCACTGGCAGACAGAGAAGGCCAGAACTAGTGGTGACTCAGCTGACTCTGCAGCTGCACTTACAGTAAATGTGTTTTGCAATGCTCTTATATTTAAAAATATTTTTCTACAAATTTAAAATTTTTATTTAATTTTCTATTAATGTTTTATTATTATTTGCTCTTTGCTGTATCAAGAGAAGGAAATAACATAGATCAAATATCAAAACAACTGAGGTTCAAAAAACTTGTCCATTTGGCAATGAATCATGGTACCTTGAGACAAAAGGCAACAGTCAATCTCCAATTTAAAATGGTTGTTGCATTGATCTTTGAGGATACTATAGAAAGCCAAGATAAAAAGTATATATAATATATATAAACAGAAACACACACTCACATATATTTTTTTGAGACAAGATCTTGCTCTGTTGTCAGGCTATGGTGCAGTGGCACTATCACAGCTCATTTGCAGCCTCTAACTCCTGGGCTCAAGCCATTCTCCTGCCTTGGCCTCCCAAAATGCTGGGATTACATGAGCCGCTGTGTCTGACCAAGGAAAAACATTTTAAATCAATGAGGGGTACTCAGCTAATTCAACCATTGGTAATCACTTTAGCCTCTCATTCATTCATTCATTGGCAATTATTTACTGAACACCAGCACTATGCTTAGGTTCTAAGAGGAACATGTTCCCTATTCTCATGGAATTCACAGTATAGTGAGAGAGGCTGACAGCAAACTATTTAATCACAACTCTTAATTACAATTTCTGTGAGAATTTATAATAAAGTGACCTATCCATTTGGGGAAGTCAGGGAGTGGTCAAAACTAACACTGGAAGAATGTATGGAAATAGAGTAAGTGAAGGGAGAAGGGGAGATTGTTCCAGGCAGAGTAAACAGCACATGCCAAGACCCTGAGGTAGGAAGAAGCTTTGTATGTTCATGTAACTGATAGTTGGAGCCTGATGGGCAAGAATCAGGGGGTCATTTTTGATCCTACAGGCCATGTGAGGCTTGCTTTGTCAGTATTTAATGCAGTAGGGAACCACTGAAGGGAAGTAATGTGGTTCGGTTTGGCTGCAGAATGGAGAGTAGGGGGAACAAGTGTAGGAGTTGGGTTTTTGTTATGATACAGATAAGAGGTGTTGACATCCTGGACTAGAAAGATGGGATAGAGGAACAACTGGGGGCTATTAGCTGACTGCATTGACAGAATTGACTGATTGGAAATGAGGTAGGGGAGAAAGAGATGTCGTGAATGACACCTAGGCATCTAGCACAAGCATCTGTTTGGAAGAAGCTGCCATTTACTAATAGGAGGGAAGTCTGGAGGAAGAGAAGATTTGAGAACACATTCAGATTTCAAAATCTGAATTATCAAGAAGGCAACTGTAGCTCAGAGGAGATGTCTGGCATTTATCAGCAGTCAGTTTATATATGGTATTAAATGCAAGTAGTCTCTTAGTATTTCTCATAGAAAGTTACCTTAGGAAAAATCCTAGTTGGTAGCAATGCCTGGGTCTTTAAATTTTTTATTAAGTTCAGTTTCCTAATGAATATTTTTAGGAGTTTCACATTTTTATTCATGAGTGAGATTGGTGTATAGTAATATATTGAAAAGTTCATTCCTTTTAATACTAGTCCCAGGAGAAGCTCAAGGGAGAAAAAAAAGATTCAAGGGTGAAGTAAGCTTGGGAAATCCTATATATGCTATTCATTTCTTGGAGATTTAAAATATGTATTTGCCTATTATAATTTCTGAGAGGTTCTGAATAAAAGAAGCTTACTCTTAAAATCTAGGGGGAAAAGGCATGTAAAACTCTCTGAGCCCAGAACTATTGTGGAGAAAATTTATAATTTTTTTTCCAATTTATCCTGTAGACAGTGGTCAGACAAGATTTTGTTATTTTGATTTTATATTTCCTATACATCCATAATTGATACAAATTTACTATCATAAAAGCATACTTAGAATCTAAGATAATTTAATCTTTTGTCAACTATATGTCTCATTTCTAATTTTGTTTTCTCATCTTTTATATTACAGAATTCTGTTTTGTTTTCTGATTCATCAAAGAACAAATTATTAAATTTAACAATAACATATTTGGCTTTCCATATTAATCCTTGACTTTATAAAATATTTCTCTTTGCTTAGTTTTATAATTTTCCAACTTGTTCAATTTAATGCTGACAATATATTTTTGTTTATTTTTAATAATAAAGCATAAATGATTGTGATTTTGTCTCTGAATAGAGTTTTGGCTGTATGTCCTTAGTTTTAATATTGTGTATAAGGTTGTTTGTTTAGTAAACAGTGTGTAATTATAGTTTTGAGTTATTATTTGACAAAAATTCGCTTGGAGTTTTAATTTATTTGAAGTGGTTTTATTCTTTTCTGTTTAACTTTTATCATAATATGTAGTTTCATTGTACTGTTGGGTTTTTTAACTGTAGATATGTGAAATCAGAAATATTATCTGTAAAAGATAATTTATAGTCCTAATTTATTAAATTTATATTATTAATATCATAGGTTTAATGATTAACTTGTGATAATCTAAGATCTTTGTTTCATCAATTTATTATCAATAATCTTTGAAGAACTTTGGATGCTGAGAAAATATCGGTGAGAGTAGTCAGTCAACAAATATTAATGACACCTACTATATAATGTAGATGCTAGGAATATATTCGTGAATATTTAAAGCTCCATCAATGGACTTGTGTCGTAGTTAGATGAGGCAGCAGATAGATAACATACCTAATTTTACATACAGATACATGCTATGATGAAAACAGAATAAGGAAAAGAGTAAGAATGGGTGAAGAGGGGAAGGATTTTAGCTAGCTTTTCTAGGGGATATTAGTGGATTATCAATATGAATAATGAGGTAGAATATCACTTCCAGCAAAAGGAATAGTGCCTGCAAAATCCTGAGGAAGAAACATGCTTGGCATGTTTAAGAAACTGAAAATTAAAAGGCCAATGTGGCTGGAACAGAATGAGCAAGGGAAGAATGAAAATGCATATTTGAAATGGAGGAGGAAAATGAGGGGGCAAGAAGTCCAGATCTTTTTCCACTCACAGTGGGAAGTCACTGGAGGATTTTAAACAGGATGGTGATAGAATATACATCTCTGTGGCTTCTTTGTAAAGAGGGGAGCAAGAAAAGTGTCAAGAAGATGTTATAATCTGTAATAATCATCCCAATGAGAGAAATAGTGAGTTGGATGTGGGAATCCAAGTAGGTCAGGGGAGAAATCTGAACTAAGCCACTTTTAGATGATATTAAAGGCCACCATATTGGGAAGATCACCACTGAAGAAACTGAGAGTGAAGTAGGCCATTGAAGGACTTCTGGGACACTCCAGAATTTAAAGGACTGTAGAAGGAAGAGGAGACAAAAAAAGATTAAGAAGCTGTAGTCAGTGAGGTAGAAGTGTGGGAGTCTGGTGAGTGTGATATCACAGGAGTCTGGAGGAGAAAGTGTTTGAGGACAGAGGGGGCGTGTTCAGCAATGCCAAATACTGCAGTAAAGCCAAGTAATGTGAAAACAGGAAATTGACAATTTGCTTGGGCAAGGTGTAGATCATATGACCTTGAAAAGATCTATATCTATAGTGTAGCAGGATTACAGCCCTCATTTGGGTGAACTGAGGAAAAAATGAGGGGGGAGAGAATGGAAAAACAATTCAAGATAACTCAAAAAGTTTTGCCGTTAAGGCAAATAGAAATGGGGCACTTATGGAGAAAAGTCCAGAGAAAGTTTGTGTGTGCACATGCATGTGTGTGTACACATGTGTGTGCATGCCTGTTTTCAGATGGCTGCTTTTAAGGCATGCTAGTGTGTAATATGAGTGATCCAAGCAGTTGAAAGGAAGAAACTGTAGAAAAGGAGTGAACATAGGATGGAAGTTCATGAGGACTTCAGGAGAAACAGGACCCCGTGTCTCAAGTGAAGGTTTGACCTTCCATTATACAAGATAAAGGCAGAATCTGTGGTTACAAATGTAGGTAGTTTCATGGATTTTTTTTTTTTTTTGAGACATAGTCTTGTTTTGTCACCTAGGCTGGAGTGCAATGGTGCAATCTCAGCTCACTGCAACTCCACTGCCCAGGTTCAAGCAATTCTTCTGTCTCAGCCTCCCAAGTAGCTGGGACTACAGGCACACACCACCACGCCTGGCTAAATTTTGTGGTTTTAACAGAGATGGAGTTTTACCATATTGGTCAGGCCGGTCTCGAACTCTTGGCCTCAGGTGATTCACCCACCTTGGTCTCCCAAAGTGCTGGGATTACAGGCATGACCCACCGCTCCAGGCAGAAGATGGATTATTCTTATCTGATTATGTGTTTTTTCACGTGAAGTATGAAGCAAGATCCTCCACTAAGTGTAAGTGAAGGGTATGTTTGAGATTTGAGGGAAGAAAATGTATGTAGTAATAATCATCTGGTAAAGTGAGAAAGTATATTTACTATAGTATACAGTAGTAGGGATGTCTGGAAAGGCCGAGTGCCCATTCGATAGTCATAAATTTGAAGTGAGTGCAGTCAGCACAGTTGTATAGTTTTGCTCTTGCGTGATTTGGCAATCTGCATACAGGGTCTGAGCAAGAAAGCAATTTGACCTGAAGTTTTTTAACAAAACTGATAATGACATAGGACTATAATATTATTCTGAATATGCAGATAATGTAAAACAGGAAGAAATATGCATATATTTTTTGCCAGAATCAGGATTTAGACATTTGAGCAAACTGGAAGGATGGGCCCAAACTAACTCAATGTAATATAATAATGCTAAATAAAATTTACTTTTATGTTTAAAATAGACTATATGCATTCAGTACAGGATGGGCCTATTTTATATGAGGCCACATGCACAGACCTAAAGGCACTGGAAATAATCAATGATAAAAATGTTTGAATTTTGTATATTTTTCTTATATATTTACCTTATGTTTGACATTGTGTTCAGCAAGCTCTTCACATATATAATCTCATTTTTTATTATAATAAGCCTCAAATTAATATTATAATCCCCATTTTATAGGTAGGTAAACAGATTCAGAAAGGTTGCCTTACGCAATGTCACGTAAGATAATAAATGGCACAAAATGGATTTCAGCAGGTGTTCATGGTCTTTAATATATCCTACATTTTACTCACCTTACATTAGTAAACTTTTATTGTCCAGAAAACAGGCAAAATCTCCACCAGTATCTTTTCTTGCATCTAGAGATTTATGATCAGTTACTGGCATCTCAGTTTCTGAAAATCCTTTCAAAATAGAGCAAATGCAAAGGAGGGCAAACAGGATGCTGCATTAATTAGAAACCTATTCATATGGGAAACATTTGAAAATATTGACTGAAGGGTTGTCTTGGAAAATAGAAGACTTCACACACACACACACATACACACACACACACACACACACACACACACATATTCCTTACGTGAAACTATTAACATTTTTTTTTGCAAAAACTGTAATTACTTTTGCACTAACCTAATATGTGGCTTATGAAAATGTTTATCAAGTCATGGTTTAATAAATTATACCCATTTTAAATTCACTAGACAAGTTTGCTATTTAAAGAAAATGTGCAATGCATCTGTTGGAAACACATTTAAGATCCTCCCAATAAATGACTAATTAACATATGAAAAAGATTTCCATTTCACTGGCAACCAGAAGTTGTAAAATAAAACAGCCATTTAGACATCATAATTGGGCTTCCAGAGTAGAAGTGAGAAAGAAGGTCATGATAGGTGGTAATGAGGAAGCTGTCCTCCCTGTGTGCTACAGCCTCCCTGGAGGCCAGTTTGGGAATCCGATTTAAATGCCTTACTTAGGTGCAAAACTTGTGGCCCAGCAATTCCACTCCTAAAAGTTTATTTTTATCAAATGATGCAATAATTGTGGAAAGGAATTTGTTCAAAGATGATTTTGAAACATTGTTTATAATTACCAACATTCACTATCTAGGCTCAGATGTTTGAACAGCTGTCATAAGTAGGAGAATTAAACTTTGGATTTTTAACACCCAAAGATATTCATATGAAATGTGAAAGTTACACATATAGTCAAAAAAAGGGCTCATCATATGGTCCTGCTCTCTTCAGTGTAATGCTTAAAAGCCTTTTCCCTAAGGCATAAAATTTCTCATACTTTTTAGTATTGAGGTGACTTTTATTTCTTTAAAACACATAATTCAGCTTAGTTGTAACAGTGGAATTACTCAGAAGCTCATATCTGCATGATTGCAGCTGAAATAGACTAAACAAAAAAATGCAGTCAGTACAAATTGCTGTGGGTTATCTATACAGCTACAGCATGTGGTGAGAACCTGGAAGCTTCATCGACAGAATTTATGAGACTTCCAGTAAATCAGCTTAGTTCAGTGTTTTAGACCTGTATCCAACTCCTTGGATGTCTAGACACAGCCTAAGATGAGGCTTCGAAAATGGGTAAAAACGAAGCAGCCAAAGCCACCAGAAGCCTTTGACCCTCTCTAATGTTTCAACCAGATAATTATTTTCCCTCTCAAGAATTTGGCTATCCTTTAAGAGGAAAAAAAATTAAGATTTTCCAGTGAAGAGCCCCTGAAAGAAAATACTCTGGAGAAAGGTCAGTGAGAATGGGCCAAAGCTGAATTCTTCAGATCTACTCAGAGAATGTGGAAAGTCTGTGCCCTCTACTTTCGGTGCCCTCCAGCTGGCCACGAGCTCCCATGACATTTGTCCAGCTCTGCCTTTCCCATACCTTTACATGGTAAACGAATTCATACTGTGCAGTGGAAAGACCTCCAAATGGAAACCTAATTGGTAGCTAAAAGCTATGGTAGAAAGGTAATTAGATAATCAAAAACTGAGGAATTTTGATTCTATCAAGGTAATCCATCACCCTTTGCTCTATAGTAAAGGTAGAACTTTTGACAATAAACTTTTTTGCTTGGAGAATATATTTCTTTTAAATATGTCCCACTTTTAATTGAAATGACTCATTCTGCTTGTTTTGGTTTGTCCTTTTAAACTTTAATATCTTAGGTTTTCTATAAAAAGTTTAGCAGCTGGTCAAAAATGAAAAAGGTGCTTTTAAAAATAAGCACTGTCCAAGTTTATTCCATTGTGCTTTCATTTATTTTTCAATTTTCTTATTTATTTATTCAACAAATGTTTGTTTTATGGAGGCTGTAAACCAAGGATTGGGATAGATCCAGATTATGCCACTTATTTGTTATGTGATCTTGGGAACATCCTCTAATGTCTCTGAATTTCAGTTTCCTCATCGGTGAAACAGCTTTACTACCAACTTTACAGGGTTACTATAAAGAGTAAATGAGATTATTTCTCTTTTAAAATGGTAAAAAAATTAGGCCAGGTGTAGTGGCTCAAACCTGTAATCTCAACACTTTGGAAGGCCGACGCAGGAGGACCACTTGAGCTCACAAGTTCAAGACCAGCCTGGACAACCTGGTGAAACCTCATTTCTACAAAAAATAGAAAAACTGGCCAGGTGTGGTGGTGCAAGCATATAATCCCAGCTATTCAGGAAGCTGAGGCAGAAGGATAGTTTGAACCTGGGAGATGGAGGTTGCAGTGAGCCAAGATCAAGCCACTGCAGTCCAGCCTGGGCAATACAGCCAGACTTTGTCTCAAAAAAAAAAAAAAAAAAAAAAAGATAGGAAAAAGTTAGAAGTTTCACTTTCCCCTTCTCTATTTACTATTTATTACTGTACCCAAAAAGTCATACACAACAAAGATGGAAATTCTCAAAGACACAGAAAAGTAGAGATATCAGTCAATAATTGCAAGATTCATAGAGTAAACTGGATTGAAAATCTGTCAGTGGTCACTGCATGCTTTGTCCTGATTAAGACAAATGAGGCCAAACAAGAAGACAACCCAAAGAAGCTTCTGTATTTCTTCACTACTCTACTTGAGAAATGTGGGCACTGTGCCAACCAGAAATCCAGATAGGCAACTTTGAACTATAAGGCCAACTCAAAAAAAATGAGTCCAAGTGAGAATTTACAAATGGGGAAGTCCAGGTAGAAGATGCCTGATGATATTTATTCAAGGTAAACATGTAGAGTTCCATCTAATAAAAGCTTAAATGTAACAAAATTGAATACAATTAGAAGAAAAAGATATGAAAAATTCAGAAATATGTCAGTATTTCTAGATAGATGAGGAAATGTCATGAAGAAAGTGGCAGAAAGTAAAAGCTTCTAAACTCTTCAAGAAGTCAGAGATTATTTTTGTATTCCTGAATTGTGTGTGTGTACATATACACAAAAATGAATTCAAAAATGATTTTGAGGCCGGGCGCGGTGGCTCAAGCCTGTAATCCCAGCACTTTGGGAGGCCGAGGCGGGTGGATCACGAGGTCAAGAGATCGAGACCATCCTGGTCAACATGGTGAAACCCCGTCTCTACTAAAAATACAAAAAATTAGCTGGGCATGGTGGCGCGTGCCTGTAATCCCAGCGACTCAGGAGGCTGAGGCAGGAGAATTGCCTGAACCCAGGAGGCGGAGGTTGCGGTGAGCCGAGATCGCGCCATTGCACTCCAGCCTGGGTAACAAGAGCGAAACTCCGTCTAAAAAAAAAAAAAAAAAAGATTTTGAAAACTGAAAGATAACCGCTGAAAAAAATAGAAGCCAAAAAGGCAGCTTATTTGTCAACAAAACAAAAGAAACAGTAAAGAGCATTTTAAAAAAGCAAATTGAATCTCAAAATGATAAAACTAAGACTAAGCATACAGTCATGGCAAGAAATAAACATGATTGAAACTTTCCTAATCAAAGGTGATGATTTTCTGATTGGGACGAAAAATAAAACCCAGTTATACTGTTGACATTTACAACAGGACTTTTTAAAAAGTAAAACAAATGGATAAAAGTTTAAAAAGTAAAAGAAGAAACAAAGATATGTCAGGCAAATGCAAATAATAAGTGAAATGACATTGAAATAATATACAAAAATATTGTATTATATTTTATACAACAGGTAATGAAATCAGAACAAAGAACATCATTTCTATAAACGTACTAAAATGCTCACAGTCCTTAGCAAGCATAAATATTAAAGCATTGATGGAGAATCACTTTTAAGTTGTCAAATTAGCAAACATACTTTAAAGATGACAGTCAATATTTATGGGTATGAGATTCATTACTCAATAAATATCTACTGACCACCTACTAATGTGGGTCACTTTGGGAGACCTTGGGGTACAGTGTAATCAAATCAACTCATTCACATACACCTTTTAATTTATTGGAGGGTTGGAGCAGAGCCACAGGGCATTGCTGCCAAGATGATGCCAGCATGCAGACAAGCCTCTCCACCAAAGCACTAGTTGTGTGATTCCTTCTGGAACCCTTGGCAGATGATTTTGCTTGCAGGCTCAAAGGCCAAACAGACTGTAGCCAAGCCCCTTGGGGGACTGGGCCATTTTCAGGTTTGAACCTAGGAGCAATCTTGGTGAATCAGCCACCTGGGTGTCATTCTATACTCTCAAAACAACCCTCCTATGTCTAGGGCTTCATCAATGTTTCACAAACTCCTACCTGAATACTGAGGCTCCCAGAAAGAGATTTTCAACTGTACAGGGATGTGGAATTCTTGTTGCTATAAGAAAATACTAGCAGGTGACTTTCTTTTCCACCATCCTGGTGATAATCACCCCTCACTTTCCATTTATTAGGGTCTTGCTTCATGCCATTCAATAAGATTTTATTATTTCCTTAATTTAAAAAAATTATTTCTATCTATTTTAAAGTCTTTGCTCCTAATGTGAACTTGTATGCTTTTGTTTTCTCTCATTTTCCCTCTTAATTAGGATTATATTACCTATTGGTAAAGGGAAAATAATTGTGGGTGTCCTTATCCTTTGTTATTTTTATATTTCCTGTTTCCTCAATTTTGGCTTTAATCTGTGTTAATTCTCTCTGTTGGTTTATTTTGTTTTTTAAAAATCATTTTATAACTTCTTTAGATGAATACCAACCTTCTTTTCTAAATGATGAGCATATTTAAGGTCATACATTTTCCTACAGCCTTTATTCCTTTGGATATGAAGTGTTTATATCTTTATTGCTTTCTAAATAATTTTTACTTTTGGTTTCTTTTGTCATACAAGGTTTATCTGGGAGTATTTTTCTCACATTTTTCTTTTTTATGTCTTTTCTGTTAGAACTTCGCATGCCTCAGTGGTATCTTTTCTCATTAATACCACCTGATTATACTTTTTGATGTACATATTTGCACCTTTCTAAATCTCAGGGAAAATTTCTTTTTAAAAAAAATAATTTGTCTTTTATCATTGTTTTTCTCCTTCTGCCTTCCTTTGCTGGTACTTCTCTTGTTAACAAGTTCGACTTTCTGGGTCTTTCCCCCACACCCTCATCATTTCTCTCTTTGTACATTTTTTTTTACTTTTATTAGATCTTCAAAGCCACTAATTCTAGTCTCAACACTGATCAGCCTTTCTTGCTATTTATCTACTCAATGTTTTAATTTAAAAATCTGACTTTTTAGTTTTAGGAAGTCTTTTTTAATGCTCTTCATGCGTGTCTTCAAGTCTTTATTTTCTTCTGTCTTCTGCTTCCCTCAAAGGTTCTCCTTCATTAATGGACTGCTGTGATTGCTTTCTTCATTCTTTCCCTCTCTGAATACTTGACTTATTTAGGTGTCCTTTCATTTTTATTTGTTCATTATGGCCAAGTCCAACTGCTGGGTGCTTTAAGTGGGCCAGTCCTACAGGGTGGGAAGGCACAGACATCTCAGTTGTCATGGGCCAGTAATAGGCACTGCAATGGAGGACTAGGGGGAGTCTTCTGCATTAGAGTAGAAGAAGCTCATCCCCTCCACCCCTTCTTAGGACCAGAGGGTCAGGCCCATTCAAAGGTCCTGCAATCATCAAAGACAGCTTGATCAAGAATCTGATGTATGCTGGTTCTTGTCCTAAAACTAGGAAGAGTCACAACAGATGTCTTGCTCACACCCTGTCTACTTGAGTGCCATCCTAATATCTGCTTGACTTGAGAAAAGAGGACCTGTTTGAAAATAAGAAGTAGAGAGGAAATGGAACACTCTTAAGCCATCATCTTCCCAGAATCTCCAGGGGACGTAATGTTGAACATGGAAAGTTACATTCCTCATTCTCTTGGAGTTTATAGGCTAATTAAGAAGGTAGACATTAATCAAATAACTAAATATAAAAGCAAGAGAGAAAGAAAAAAGGAAGAACAGAAAGAAGAAAGAAGGATTGAAAGAAAAACACATCATTCTGAAATCACAACTGTAATGAGTGCCCCAAAGGTAAATATAATAGAAAGGGGGAAAATGTATGACAGAGGAGCTGGCCTCGTAGCGCTATCAGGAAAGTGATGCCTGACGAAGTGACGGCTGAGCTGAAGTCCAAAGAAAGAGTAGGAATTAACTGTGCAAAGAGAGATGGAAAGAGAGCCGTAGGCAGAAAGCAGCATATTCAAAAGCATTGGAGTAAGCATGGCACATCTGACACGCTGGAGGAACTAAAGAAGGCCAAGGTGGCTGGGGCAGAAAGAGCAAAGTGTTCAGAGAAACTGGAGAGGAATGTAATGACTGACCAGACCCTGGGGGCTTTGTCGGCCAAGATGGGGAGTGTGGCCTTTTTCCTAATAGCAGGTAGCCATTGGAGTATCTTACTTCAGAAGATCATGAGGATTCAGTGCAGATAACAAATTTATTTATTAATATCAACTTACTTTATTTTATATGTGCAGGTTTGTTACATGGGTATATCGTGTGACACTGAGGTTTGGGGTACAAATGATCCCATTACCCATGTAGTGAGCATAGTATCCAATAGGTAGTTTTTCAACCCTTCCTCACTTTTTCCTTCCCTATCTAGTAATCCCCAGCGTCTATTGTTCCCAACTTTATGTCTGTATGTGCCCAGTGTTTAGCTCCCACTTATAAGTGAGAACATGGAGTATTTGGTTTTCTGTTTCTGCATTAATATTATTAGGATAATGGCCTCTAACTCCATCCATGTTGTTGCAAAGGACACAATTTTGTTCTTTTTGTGGCTGCATAGTATTCCATGGTGTATATATGTACCACATTTTCTTTATCCAGTCCACCATTAAACAGACACGTAGGTTGATTCCATGTCTTTGCATTGTGAAGAATGCTGCAATGAACATAGAGGCACATGTGTCTTTTTGGCAGAATAATTTATTTTCATTTGGGTATGCATACCCAATAATGGGACTGCTGGTCCAAATTGTAGTTCTATTTTTAGTTCTTAGAGAAATTTACAAGCTGCTTTCCACAGTGGCTAATTAATTTACATTCCTACCAATAGCATAAAAATGTTCACAATTCTCCTCAGCCTTGCCAACATCTGTTATTTTTTGGGTTTTTAGTAGTAGCCATTCTGACTGGTGTAAGATGGTACCTTATCATGGTTTTGATTTGCATTTCTCTAATGATTGGTAATGCTGAACATTTTTTTATGTTTTTTGGCTGCTTGTATGTCTTCTTTTGAAAAGTGTTCATGTTTTTTGCCTACTTTTTAATGGGGTTATTTGTTTTTCATTTATTGAATTATTTAAGTTCCTTATAAAATTCTGGATATTAGACCTTGGTTAAATGCATAGTTTATATTTTCTCCTATTCTGCTGTCTGTTTACTCTATTGATAGTTTCTTTTGTTGTCTACAAGATCTTTAGTTTAATTAGGCTCCTCCTGTCATTTTTTATTTTTGTTGTAATTGCTTTTGAGAATTTAGTCATAAATTCTTGCCAAGGCCAAGTCCAGGAGGATATTTCCTAGATTTTCTTCTAAAGTCCCTCACCTATAACCATCTGATCTTTGGCAAAGTTGACAAAAATAAGCAATGGGGAAAGTACTGCCTATTCAATGAATGGTACTGGGATAACTGGCTATCCATATGCAAAAAGATGAAACTGGACCTTTACCTATCATCATTTAAAAAATTAACTCAAGAGATGGATTAAAGACTTAAATGTAAGATCTAAAACTATAAAAATCAGGCAGCAAGTTAAAAGAGGCCATGGGATGCTGGGAGACCAATGAGGAGGCTATTGTATAATAATAGTCCAAAAGAGGGGTGATTATACTAACAATTTAAAGAGGACACTTTTATGTGGTAAAATAGAAAATGAGTGATAAAGAGTGAAATGTATCCAAAAATGCCCCTAAAGTATCTGAATTATACCACTAAAACGGGGACGTTGGAAGAAGACCAAGTCGTAAATCACCAGTTAAGTTTTTCATGTCAAGGTTCCTTGGTAATACTCAAGAGCAGAATAGGCAGTATAACTCAGGGGAGGGTCTAGACAGGAGATATAAACACATGGGCCTTCTGAGTTTAGGTGGAGATGGAGGCTCTTAGGCATAAATGAGCACACCTTGGGGGAGAATAAAGGAGAAGAATGCTTGTTAATCTTGTATACTGCTAGTGTGTCTAAATTGGACTATCTTTTCTGAAAAGGTCATTGGGAATGTGTATTGTTTTAAGATTGGTCATAACTTTAGGCTGGGAATGATAGGTCACTCCTATAATTCCAGCACTTTGGGAGGTCGAGGCAGGAGGGTAGCTTGAGCTCAGGAGTTTGTGACCAGCTTGGACAACAGTGAGACCTTGTCTCTACAAAAAGTAAAAAAAAATTAGCTGGGTATGGTAGCACACGCCTGTAGTCCCAACTACCCAGGAGGCTGAGGCGGAGGGATCACTTGAGCCCAGGAGTTTGAGGCTGCAGTGAGCTATGATTGTGCCACTGCACTCCAGCTCAGGCAACAGAGACAGATCCTGTCTCTAAGAACAAAAACGAAAACAAAAAGACTTCAGATCCTGTAACTCTATTTATATGAATCCGTCTTTAGAAAATAATAGAAGTAAATATGACAAATGCTCATGGATGAAAATATTTAATTATTATTTATGATAGCAAAATAAAAAGGAAAATGATTTGATTAATATTAGGAGGTTAAATCATCATACATTTATATGAATGAATATTATGCTACTATAATCTGATGTTTATAAAAATTTAATTGTATAAGTAAATGATGATGATATAACAGTAGTGAAAAAGCAAGACACAAGATAGCTGAAAACTAGAGAGGAAGGGAGGGTGGGAGGGAGGGAAATAGAACCTCAACTATCTGAAAAATAGGTACAATTAAAGGGTATAAGAAAATAAGGTCTCTAAGCTGTGGAGCCTGGATGATTGTTATGATTTTAATTTGTTTCTCTACTTTCCAAATATTTTTAAATGGGCATGTATTGCATTTTATGTATTATCAGGAAAGGAAATATAAAATACTGTCCCAGTTATAAATATGCACTTCACTGGCACCTTACCCTACTAAACACTGGTTATCAGTCTTTCCTTTTCACAATTTAATGAGCATTTCTGTTTTGCATCTGGCATTGTCTTTTAGGTTTGTAAGATTACTGCCATGCGTCTTAAAGTTTTGTGAACTATTTAATCATTTAAACTTGTAAAATTGCTTCAGAGAATTGATCTCATTGCTGAACAAGAGCAATTCCTTCCCCATAGCACAAGTTCCAATCAGTTCACACCCAGTGTAAAATATTGAATACATTTGTATTTCTTTTTAATTTTGTAACAGTACAGATAACTCTGAGCTTTTTAATGTGATTTTCAAAAAAATTATAAATATATTTAGCAATTCATTAATTATTTTAAAGTATGATTTGTTTTTGTTTTCCTCCAGTGACTGTCAGAAACTATCCATTTGGATTGTCACTTATATCATCATCGTCTACAGCAACATAAAATTATTTTGAATTGGATTTAAACTAAAAGCATGATTTTTTTTTTTAAACTCCAGGAATGTATACAAAGACTATCGCTTCCTTGAGCTGGCATGTGATTCCCAGGAGGATGTCGACAGCTGGAAAGCATCTCTACTAAGAGCTGGGGTCTATCCTGACAAATCTGCTGTAAGTTGAATATATCTTTTATTTTAAAAGTAATTATTAGCTATGTTTTAAAAAATATTAATCATACTACATGCTGGAGAAACTAATTTTCTTACTGACAATTAATTTGGCACACTTTTAACTGGTACTTCATTTATTCTTTTTACATTTTTTTAACAATGTTTATTCTCCATTAGATTTCTATTTGAAGTTTTTCAGTATATTTGTTAAATAAAATGTCCTACTCAGCCATAAAACATAATATATGCAATCTCAGACCAAGACAAAGTTTTTATTTTACTTTAAAATTTTGTTTTTCTTTATATGCTATTTCATACTTATGATGGTATTAATACTATCAGTATATCGTCAATCCTAACACCAATATTTTGAATTGCTTAAAATATACTCATTTTAATAAAAATCTATCCCCTTTCATTATGTCTATATTCCCTGTATCCATAATTATATCTGTGTGCAAACTCTGTTTAATGTCATCATGAGTGTGAAAGAACCAAAATAAATACATTGCTATTCCCATTTATCTTTATTAATATGATTCACGTGTCTTTAAGACACATCTCTTATTCAAGTTAGTAAACAGACCTTTTCTTTGTGTTCTTTGGAAAATGTAATTACACAGGCTAGTCTAAATTTAAACAGAAGTCTCACCCAACATATGTACACCCGCCATTAAACAGACTCTGCCACTGAGTGGACCTCTCCACTTGCTGCTTCCCCCTGAATCTCTAGATTGTCCAGATTTCTCCCCAGAAATAAAGTACTGAGACTAAGCCTTGGGGATTTAGTTTAGCTTAACTCCTGAGGTATCTACTTGGCTCTCAATCAATTTATAGGAATAATCATGCACGAGTTGGGTCCTTTTTGGCTTTAAAATAGGGAGAGAGTCTTTTCAAGAGAAAGCCTGAAATATGGGTGAACATAGGACAGTTAAGGCATTTCTAGGGGGATATCAGGCCTGACCACATTTCTGGAGTTGTATTAAAATTTAACAGAGTTCCAAGAGTACAGGATTGAGGACTTGTACCAAAACATTGTCCTCTTTGCTGTGATTCTAACTCACACGTAGACCTCTTTATGCCATTCCATGCTATCCTTCCCTTCCTATACCTGTTTGGCACCAACAACAATGACCTCTCACAACATGCTTTGTGCCCTCCAAATAGAAGTTAAGCTAGATGCCATTCTGTCAATAGCCAGGAATACAGAAGCATTCATATATAATTTTCATAATTGTTGTCGGATTATTCTTCTGTTGTATGCATAGATATTTGCATTGATATGCACCACTCTAAAGACTACATGTGAGAAGTCATTAAAAATTCAGAGTACCACTTTTACTTTTGTTTTTGACTCTCCTACTATTACTGTTTCCTATCCTTTGATGGTAGTGTGTTTACTTTCACAAATGTTCTATATTAAAAATGCACATATACCGAATTTTTTATTAATTCATTCCACACAAACCTTTGGAGCATATGCTTTTTGCCAGGTGCCATTCAAGGCCCTGGTGATACAGAGGTGAACAATAAGCAATAAGGCCCGGCCTTCCTGGAGCAGACATTAAACAAGGGGGTAAGTAACGATCATTGATCATTGTGCACCATTATTTAAGACAGTGGTAAGTTCTATAAAATGTTAAGTAAGCTAAAGAGACAGACAGTGAGAGTAAGGGGCATGTGAGCTTTATTTTAGTCAAGGTGATGAGGGAAGGCCTCTTTGAAGAGTTAACATTTGAGTAGGCGCCTCACAAGTGCAAAACCAAGCTCAGTGTCTTAGATGAGCAGCAAGGCAGTGTGTCTGGAACATTGTGAGGGAAGAAAAAGGTGGTAGTTGGTTAACAAAGAAAGGGGTCAGGGGCCAGGTGACATAGGCCTTGAAGGAAAGAGCGAGCCTTTTGAATTTTATTCTGAGTGAGATGGAAGCCACTACTAGGTTTCAGGTCACTTAGTGACATGATAAGATTTACGTTTCTAAAAGCTCATTATGGCTGGAATGATGAGAGATAGTAGAGCATGTGGGTTCAAGCATGGGCTGTGATGTCACACCAGCTGTATTTATATTCCAGGTGCTTACTTCCAAGCTGCAAGGTCTTGGGCAGGTTACCTAGCCTTTCCACATTTCAAGATTCTCATTTCTGAGATGAAGATAACAGTGGTCTTTTATAGGGCAGTTGATAGGATTAAATGAGATAATTCAGGGAAAGCATGGAACAGAGCAGGTACAAGTAGGCACTATATTTTCATTTATAATAATAATTATGATTCTCATTATGATCATTTTCGTCAAAACTACTTTCTTTAACAGCTAAGGGAAGGTTGAAATACTGTGAATATTATTATATAGCCCAGTGAGATTATCAATACTTTGTTATTGTCTATCTTCCAAATATGCTTGTACATTTGGTTATATATCAATGTGTGTGTATGCATATGTGTGTCTTCCTTACCATGCAATTATATTGTTTGTCAAAATGTTATGTTAAGTCATGATTTTGTATATTAAACCTATTTTAAATGCACTAGACAAGCTTGCTATTTAAACAAAAATAATGCTTAGCTGGGCACAGTGGCACACACCTGTGGTCCTAGCTACAAGGGAAGCTAGGAGGATTGCTTGAGCCCAGGAGGTCCAGGCTACAGTGTTTATTCCATCACACTCCAGCCTGGGTGATAGAGTGATACCCTGTCTCCAAAACAAAAATTTATAATGAATCTCTTATGAGGTAATAAGTGTCCTAGAAAAATCAAAGTTATTCATCTCCCAGTAAACTGGCTGGATTTTTATGTTACCATAGCTCTACATCAAAAAGACAAAGAAATATTTTCTATTTTTAATTAGAATACTCAATTTTAAGCAAATCTAGAGACATACTATACAATCTGGTTTGATTCTTTTATATCATTTTTATTTGTTTATAAACACATATTTGGTATAATAAGAAGGTCAAGACAAAGGAATTTTTACTACATAGCAAAGGCAACACAGGAAATTAAATTGAGCAGTATGTGATGGTGTTGCCTTTTCTCAGCTTTTATCATAAACAATATTTGTATTATGCACCATGTAGTCCTACAGGTTATATTACATAATTGTTGACTTTCAGACATTTAAATGGCAGCTAACTGATGAAATTAACTAGAATACTTGTCTAAAATTTCTATTTTGTGAACACTCACATATTTTGGGGAAGGAAATTATTTTTAGTTAGTAATTCCTAATTTAGAAAGACTTAGTGAACACAAAATAACCTAATAACAGATGCCTCCATCTATGTAAATTTTTAGAATGTCTAAGTAGTGTGATTTTGCTTTCATATCAGTAAACCATTGAGTCTACACATCAGTCAATTGCTACCCTAATAATGAAACATTTATGTGTCATGCATGGATATGAGTCTAAACTTACAAAGTTCTGCTTTCTGCACAAGAGACCTCTATTTTGACTGGAAAGAAATTTCCATATAGATCTTTTTTTTTTGATGTGTGAGTCTGACATTATTAGATAAATAGCCATAACCCAAATTTGAATGAAATGCTGTTTTGGACAGATTTTATTTTCTAGTGAGGTGATATACGCATGCTTTTAAAAATAATATTCTCACTACATGTTTTTCTCTATCACATCCAAGCGATGGAATGGTTTTCTGTCACTCGTGTCAAAATGTTCTGCTTCCCTGTTTCTTTAGCCTTTAATTTATCTTGGGGTTTTCCAAAATATTCTTTCTTTCCTTCCCCTTTCCTCCCTTCTTTCTCTCCTTTCATCCATCACTATTAAAGTGGGCTCTAGAGATTCAAAGATTAAAAAGGTGAAATTCCTACTTAATAGGAATTCCAAGCCTAGTGAAAGACAAAGGTGGAAATAAATACAATGTGATAAAACTACAGTGGATATCTATATAAACTACAATAGCCCTACTGTTTTTCCACATGGATTTTCTAATTACTTTTATGCTATTTCACTTTTCTAGATCCAAAGCAAAATGTAGACTTTTGGTCTGAGCAGTGGCATATATGACCCTAAAATGGAAATAAGGAGTCCTGGATTCTGGCTACTGACTTACTCTGTGAATTTAAACATAACTTCCTCTGAGCCACAGATTTAGCGTTCTACCAGTAACTTGATATTTCTGAGCAGCCACAATATTTTAAAACTATATTTAAATCTGAATTTAGATTTAGCAGAATTTTATTTCTTCCATTTCTATTTTCTGTGGTCACTAAATTGAAATTACAACCATTGTAAAATTTGATATCATTAAGAAAATATGTAGGACTCTATCCAGTTTCAAAGTAAAGATATCTCTAATGTAATTAATAGTTATTTTCACTGATGCGACTGAAATATAATCAATCTATATTGCGTTTGTGTGTATGTGTGTGTGTATGTGTATTAGTAGTATTAGGCTACAATTAGAAAACTTTTAAAAGATTATTTTATTAACACATGTACATAAATTTTTCCTACATATATGATTATAAATGTGAATTTGATTAAATATTTAAAGAACATGATATAACAAACAACTGACTTTTCTGGCACAGTTTTGTTGACTTACAATATTTAAATTATATAAAACGTAAGGAATTCCAAATTTAAGTTCCTTGAAATATAGTGTGTGCCATGGAATGAGGAAGACTTTAAGTCAAATCCACTCACATTTTAATCCTGAGCATGCCTTTTACTAGCCATGTGGCTCAGGAAACTTACTTAACTTGCCAATTGTTGATCCCTCTGTAAACTCAAAATAATGCCTTCCTCAGAGTGATTTTACAGGATTAAGTGAAGGTTCTTCTGTATCACAACTAGTTCGGTGGCTTCAACTGGGTGAATGTGTTCAATGTCTCCTAGCCTTTACGTATTTATTGTTTATATTTTTTATTATACTTTAAGTTCTGGGATACATGGGCAGAACTTGCAGTTTGTTACATAGGTATACATGTGCCATGGTGGTTTCCTGCACCCATTAATTCGTCATCTACATTAGGTATTTGTCCTAATGCTATCCCTTCCCTAGCCTCCCACTCCCTGCTATCCCTCCCCTAGCCCCCAACCCCGACAGGCCCCAGTATGTGATGTTTCCCTCCCTGTTTACACTCTTGGTGGGAGTGTCAACCATTGTGGAAGACAGTATGGTTATTCCTCAGGAATCTAGAACCAGAAATACGATTTGACCCAGCAATCCCATTACTGGGTATATACCCAGAGGATTATAAATCATTCTACTATAAAGATACATGCACACATGTTTATTGCAGCACTATTTACAATAGCAAAGACATGGAACCAACCCAAATGCCCACCAATGATAGACTGGATAAAGAAAATATGGCACATATACACCATGGAATACTATGCAGCCATAAAGAAGGATGAGTTCATGTCTTTTGTAGGGACATGAATGAAGCTGCAAACCATCATTCTCAGCAAGCTAACACAGGAACAGAAAACTAAACACTGCACATTCTCACTCATAAGTGGGAGTAGAACAATGATATATTTATGATTCAAAATCATTATGTCTGTGAAGCTGTAATTCCCAATTAAGTATTGCTTCCCTTCCCTTAGGAAACTATTGGTGGGATTTGGGTGTGTGAAGGAGAGTTTCCTGTCTGTTGGCTGAGCAAACCGAGTTGTTTAAAGGGAGATCTGATGCACCCTGGGGGGACAGGCCAGCCTCCATTAGACAGTCAGGAGTGAGCAGAGAGGCTGTCGGGAGCTGAGAATTCACAATTCTACTCTCAGACACCTGCCTACTGGTAGGAAGTCTGAAACAATGTCCTGGAAACAAATTTGGTGCAAATCCAGTTTTGCATATTTACCAAGTCTGACACCTCAGAGCTTTAAAAGAGGTTTTATTAGCTATACATATAAGTGGTCTTCCCCTATCATATATTTTTCTTAAGAGATTAAAAATGCTTATCAAGCAAGATGGCTGAATAGGAACAGCTCTGGAGTACAGTTCCCAGTGAGAACAATGCAGAGCATGAGTGATCACTGCATTTCCAAACAAGTTTTTACTGTCCACAGACCAGGAGATTCCCGGGCTGAAAAGTGCCATGAGTTTCCAGCACAGCTGTTTCAGCCAGCACAGCAGGTCTCTGTAAAAAAAACTCACACAAATCTGGGCAGCCATTTTAACTGGTGTCTGGACACCTGGGAGACAGAGCCGCCCATTCAACTGAAAAAAGGGGGCTGAAACAGGGAGCCAGGTGATTTGGCTTGGCGGTTCCCACCCCTACAAAGACCAGCAATCTGAAATGCTCTGGACTGAGTTTCACAGCAAGCACAGTTGGACCCAGTACGGTCCAGCTCTGTGGGGGGAAGGGTGTCCACCATTACCGAAGCAATCCACCACTACCAAGGCAGTCTGCCATTACCGAGGCAGTCTGCCATTACTGAGGCAGTCCGCCATTACTGAGGCAGTCCGCCATTACTGAGGCAGTCTGCCATTATAGAGGTAATCCACCATTACTGAAGCAGACCATCATTACTGAGGCAGTTCTAACTATACCTCTGTAAACAAAACCACAAGGAAGTTTCCATAGCAGCTGGGTAGATCCCACAGCAGCTCAGCAACACCTCTGCTGGAAGACTGTGACTAGGCTACTCCTTGCTGGGTAGGGCATCTCTGAAAAAAGGCAGCAGCATGTCAGGAACTTATAAATAAAGCCCCATCTTCCCAGGACAGAGCACTGGGAAAAAAGGTGGTCATGAGTTCTACTGCAGCAGACTTAAACGTACCTGCCCAGTAGCTCTGAACAGAACAATGAAGCTGTCAGCTCAGCACTTGAGCTCCTATAAGGGACAGACTGTTTCCTCAAGCAGCTCCCTGAGCTCTGTATACCCAAAGAGACACCTCATGAAGGAGAGCTCAGGCTGACACCTGGCGGGCATCCTTCTGAGATGAAGATAACAGAAGAAGAAACTGGCAGCAACCCTTACTGTCCTACAGCTGCCACAGGTGATCCCCAGGCAAGCAGGGTCTGGAGTGGACCTCTAGCAGTCCTACAGCAGAGGGGTCTGTTAGAAGGAAAACTAAGAAGCAGACAGAAATAACTTCAACATCAACAAAAAGGACGTCCACTCAGAGACCCCATCCGAAAGTCACCAACTACAAAGACCACAGGTAGATAAATCCACAAAGATGGGAAGAAACCAACGCAAAAAGGATGAAAACACCAAAAACCAGAACACCTCTCCTCCTCCAAGGGATTACAACTCCTCAACAGCAAGGGAGCACAACTCCTCACCAGCAAGGGAACAAAGCTGGATGGAGAACAAGTCTGATGAATTGACAGAAACAGGCTTCAGAAGGTGGGTAATGACAAACTTCTCTGAGCTAAAAGAACGTGGTCTAACCCAATGCAAAGAAAGTAAGAACTTGAAAAAGGTTTGATGAAATGCTAACAAGAATAAACAGCTTAGAGAAGAATATAAATGACTTGATGGAGGTGAAAAACACAACACGAGAACTTCGCGAAGCATATGCAAGTTTCAATAGCCAAATTGACCAAGCAGAAGAAAGGACATCAGAGATTGAAGATCAACTCAATGAAATAAAACAAGAAAGCAAGATAAGAGAAAAAAGAGTGAAAAGAAATGCACAAAGCCACCAAGAAATATGGGATTATGTGAAAAGACCTAGTCTATGTTTGATAGTGTACCCAAATGTGATGGAGAGAATGAATCCAATCTGGAAAACACTCTTCAGGATATTATGCAGGAGAACTTCCCCAACCTAGCACGGCAGGCCAATATTCAAGTCCAAGAAATACAGAGAACACCACAAAGATATTCCTCAAGAAGAGCAACCCCAAGGCACATAATCGTCAGACTCACAGGGTTGAAATGAAGGAAAAAATGCTAAGGGCAGCCAGAGAGAAATGTCAGGTTACCCACAAGGGAAGCCCATCAGACTCACAGCAGATCTCTCAGCAGAAACCCCACAAGGCAGAAGAGAGTGGGGGCCAATAATAAACATCCTTAAAGAAAAGAACTTTCAACCTAGAATTTCATATCCAGCCAAACTAAGCTTCATAAGTGAAGGAGAAATAAAATCCTGTATGAACAAGCAATTGCTGAGAGATTTCGTCACCACCAGGCCTGCCTTATAAGAGTTCCTGAAAGAATCACTAAACATAGAAAGGAACAACCAGTACCAGCCACTCAAAAACCATGCCAAATGGTAAAGACCCATTGACACAATGAAGAAACTGTGTCAACTTACAGGCAAAACAACCAGCTATCATCAAAATGGCAGGATCAGATTCACACCTAACAAGATTAACCTTAAATGTAAAAGGGCTAAATGCCCCAGTCAAAAGACACAGACTGGCAAGCTGGATAAAAAGTCAAAACCCATTGGTGTGCTGTATTCAGAAAACCCATCTCACGTGCAAGGACACACAAAGGCTCAAAATAAAGGGATGGAGGAAGATTTACCAAGCAAATGGAGAGCAAAAATAAGCAGGAGTTGCAATCCTAGTCTCTCATAAAATAGACTTTAAACCAAAAGATCAAAAGAGAAAAAGAAGGGCATTACATAATAGTAAAAAGATCAGTGCAACAAGAAGAGCTAACAATCCTAAATATATATGCACCCCATACAGGAGCACACAGATACATAAAGCCAGTTCTTAACAACCTACAAAGAGACTTAGACTCACACATAATAATAGTGGGAGACTTTAACACTCCATTGTCAATATTAGACAGATCAACAAGACAAAAAATTAACAAGGATATCCCAGACTTGAACTCAGATCTGGACCAAGCAAACCTAGCAGACATCTACAGGACTCTCAACACCAAATCCACAGAATATACATTCTTCTGAGCACCACATCACAGTTACTCTAAATTGACCACATAATTGAAAGTAAATCAATCCTCAGCAAATGCAAAAGAACGGAAATCATAACAAACAGTCTCTCAGACCACAGTGCAATCAAATTAGAACTCAGAATTCAGAAACTAACTGAGCAACGCACAATTTCATGGAAACTGAACAACAGGCTCTTGAATGTTGACTGGATAAACAATGAAATGAAGGCAGAAATAAAGATGCTCTTCAAAACCAACAAGAACGAAGACACAACATAACAGAATCTCTGGGACACATTTAAAGCAGCATCTAGAGGGAAATTTATAGCAATAAATACCCACATGAGAAGCAAGAGAAGATCTAAAATTGACAACTTATCAAAATTGAAAGAGCTAGAGGAGCAAGATCAAAAATAAATACTCAAAAGCTAGCAGAAGACAAGAAATAACTTAAGATCGGAGCAGAACTGAAGGGGATAGAGACACAAAAAACTCTTCAAAAAATCAGTAAGTTCAGGAGCTGTTTTTTTTGAAAAGAACAACAAAATAGACCTCTAGCCAGATTAATAAAAAAGAAGAGAGAAAAGAATCAAATAGATGCAATAAAAAGCAATAAAGGGGATATCACCACTGATTCCACAGAAATACAACCTACCATCGGAGATTACTACAGACATCTCTATGAGCATAAACCAGTAAACCTGGAAAAAATGGATAAATTTCTGCACACTTGCACACTCCTAAGCCTAAACCAGGAAGACGCTGAAACCCTGAATAGACCAATAACAAGGGTTGAAGTTGAGGCAGCTGTTAATAGCCTACCAACCAAAAAAAGCCCAGGTCCCAAATGGGTTCACAGCAGAATTCTACCAGACACACAAAGAAGAGCTGGTATCATTCCTTCTGAAACTCTTCCAACTCTTCCAAACAATCCAAAAAGAGGGAATCCTTCCCAAATCATTTTATGAGACCAACATCATCCTGATACCAAAACCCGGCAGAGACTCAACAACAAAAGAAAACTTCAGACCAATATCCATGATGAACATAGATGCAAAAATCTTCAATAAAATACTGGCAAACTGATTGCAACAGCACATCAAAAAGCTTATCAATCACTATCAAATAGGCTTCATCCCAGTTATGCAAGGCTGGTTCAACATACGCAGGTCTATAAACACAATCCATCACATAAACAGAACCAAAGACAAAAACCACGATTGTATCAATAGATGCAGAGAAGACCTTTGACAAAATTCATCAGCCTTTATGCTAAAAACTCTCAGTAAAATAGGTATTGATGGAATGTATCTCAAAATAATAAAAGCTATTTATAACAAACCCATAGCCAATATCATACTGAATGGGCAAAAATTGGAAGCATTCCCTTTGAAATCTGGCACTAGACATGGATGCCCTCTCTCACCACTTCTAGGCAATATAGTATTAGAAGTTCTAGCCAGAGCAATCAGGCAAGAAAAAGAAATAAAGGGTATTCAATAGGAAAAGAGGGAGTCAAATTGTCTCTATTTGCAGACAACATGATTATATATTTAGAAGACCCCATCATCTCAGCCCAAAATCTCCTTCAGCAACTTCAGCAAAGTCTCAGGATACAAAACCAATGTGAAGAAATCAAAGCATTCCTGTACACCAATAACAGACTAACAGAGAGCCAAATCATAAGTGAACTCCCATTCACAATTGCTACAAAGAGAATAAAATACCTAAAAATACAACTAACAAAGGATGTAAAGGATCTCTTCAAGGAGAACTACAAACCACTGCTCAACAAAATAGGAGAGGACACAAACAGATGGAGAAACATTCCATGCCCATGGTTAGGAAGAATCAGAATCAAAATGGTCGTACTGCCAAAAGTAATTTATAGATTCAACGCTATCCCATCAAGCTACCAATGACCTTCTTCACAGAACTGGAAAAAACCACCTTACACTGCATATGGAGCCAAAAGAGAGCCCACATAGTCAATACAATCTTAAGTAAAAAGAACAAAGCTAGAGGCATCACGCTACCTGACTTCAAACTATACTACAAGGCTACAGTAATCGAAACAGCATGGTACTGGTACCAAAACAGAGATACAGACCAATGGAACAGAACAGAGGCCTTGGAGGCAATGCCACACATCTACAACCATCTGATTTTTGACAGATCTGACAAAAACAAGCAATGGGAAAAGGATTCCCTGTTTAATAAATGGTGTTGGGAAAACTGGCTAGCCATGTGCAGAAAGCAGAAACTGGACCCCTTCCTGACACCTCACACTAAAATTAACTCCAAATGGATTAAAGACTTAAACATAAGACCTAACACCATGAAAATCCTAGAAGAAAACCTTGGCAAAACCATTCAGGACATAGGAATAGGCAAGGACTGAATGGCTAAAACACCAAAAGCATTAGCAGCAAAAGCCAAAATAGATAAATGGGTTCTAATTAAGCTCCAGCACTTCTGTACAGTGAAAGAAACAATCATTAGATTGAACCAGCAACCAACAGAATGGGAAAAGAATTTTGCAATCTATCCATCTGACAAGGAGCTAATATCCAGAATCTACAAAGAACTAAAATAGATTTACAAGAAAAAAACAAGCAACCCCATTCAAAAGTGGGTGAAGGATATGAACAGACACTTTTCAAAAGAAGACATATATGAGGCCAACAAACATGAAAAAATGCTCATCATCACTGGTCATTAGAGAAATGCAAATCAAAACCACACTGAGATACCATCTCACACCAGTTAGAATGGTGATCATTAAAGAATCTGAAGACAACAGATGTTTTAGAGGATGTGGAGAAATAGGAACACTTTGCACTGTTGGCGGGAGTATAAATTAGTTCAACCATTGTGGAAGACAGTGTGGCGATTCCTCAAGGACCTAGAAATAGGACCTAGAAATAGGTCCATTTGACCCAGTAATCCCATTACTGGGTATATATCCAGAGGATTGTAAGTCATTCTATTATAAAGACACATGCACATGTATGTTCATTGAGGCACTGTTTACAATATCAAAGACCTAGAACCAACACAAATGCCCATCAATGATAGACTGGTCAAGGAAAATGTGGCACATATACACCATGGAATCCTATGCAGTCATAAAAAACGATGAGTTTGTGTCGTTTGTAGGGACTTGGATGAATCTGGAAATCATCATTCTCAGCAAACTGACACAAGAACAGAAAATCAAACATTGCATGTTCTCACTCATAGAGGTGCTAAACAATGAGAACCCATGTACACAGGGAGGGGAGCATCACACACTGAGGTCTGTTGGGTGGACTAGGGGAGGGACAGCGGGGGATAGGGAGGTTGGGGAGGGATAACATGGGGAGAAATGCCAGATATAGGTGATGGGGATGGAGGCAGCAAACCACATTGCCATGTATGTACCTATGCAACAATCCTGCATAATCTGCACATGTACCCCTGAATCTAATAATCTGTACATGTACCCCTGAATCTAAAGTGAAACTATACACACACACACACACACACACACACACACACATATAATGAATTAATCTTCACAAAAAAAAGAGATTAAAAATGATGGCAGGAAGTGAATCACCCTGAAACTTCACTATTCCTTCTGAATTGTGGACTCTTCCAGCCGTAACTGATACTTTTAGGTCTGCTTTGCAGATTGAAACCATTTTACAATGAAGTCCTTTTGAAACTGCAGAAATTCCTCTTGGACAAAATCTGAAAGTGAATTTTTCTCTGTGTCAAATAACAGGAGAAAAAGTCTCTGCGTCATTGTAGAAGAAAGAGCTGAATGGCCACAGACCTGCATAAATATTTATTAAAGTGGCGATAACCCCTCATATGCATTTTTTCAGCAGTCTAACATTACAAAACTTAAAATGCCCAATACTTAGCTCCCTCACACATAACTTTGTTCTAACATTTTCAGCGGAACCTACAAGAGCTACATGGCTGATTCTGAAGAGTCATAGTTTTTCTTCAATGAAGTGCTTTTAGGGATCTAAACATAAATTGCTGCCACACAGAGTAGTGAAGGGAATTGTAAAGCATTTACATTTCACCATTCATGACTGTTATGCCTCTCTCAGAATAGACAGTTGGGAAATGATTGAATGCAACAAGAAATGGCCAAGCCACACCACATCCTCCACTTGTATTTAAGGATTAAGGCCTCCTACTCTGTGACATCATTGTTGCCACTACAAACAGAACCATCTGCCATCGAGTGGGGAAGCCAGTCATTCCCTAATGTGCAAAAATACTTGGTTGAACTCCTGAAACTTATTTGGTAGATCAAAAGCTGCACTGCTGAGGAATGCAATAAACTCCATCTGTTTGAGGTATTTTCAGCAATATTGCATTTTTTTTCAGAGAACCAGGGTCCCATTATTCTCTAAAATAGACTTTTACTCCCGATAAAATTCCCAGTGGGGATCTTTATTGCCTTATTGAACAGTTGGCATCATTTTTAAAAAGGACTCTTTTTTTCCCCCTTCATTCATTCTCATGCCATTATTTATGTCTCAGAAAAGCCAGTGTGTTAACGGTTATATCATGGCAAGTCATAATGCCAAGAAGCTTCTCTTCACTATTTTATCAGTGTCTTTAAATTTCTGTTTTCTTTATTAAATATGATGGTCCCTGGATTAGGCATTTCCCTGGAGTCACCAATTGGCATTGTTTTCCAGAAAACATACTCTCGTGGGATCATTGCCTCACCACTCTCCAGAAAATATCTGTATATATTATTTCCCCCTCCGCATCCTCAACTTAAATTAAATGCCAGATCTGCAGCCTGACCTGTGATTCCGCCCTGTTCTAGGTCTCCACAGATGCACACACTTTACTCACAGCTCTCTTCAACCCTGTGTCTCAGCAAGAAATTCCTTCTGGGCCCCTTGTGAGAAAAGTTCAGATCTGTTCCCGGCCCGTACGTCTCCCCCACAGAATCTGACCTTGTGAGGACTTGGGCTGCCCCGGGAGTAATGAATCACCGCCTTATTTTTTTAGGCCATATGTGAGTTAAATTGTTTGATATAAATCATACTCTAGCAGCTCAGGGTTGAAACAGGAGAGCCATTTGCCCTGCCGCCTGCTGCTGGCGGTTCTGCGTCTTTACCCAGAGTGTCGCTTTTAGAAATGACTACATTTTTGTGACTAACCCTTCCAGACCCATTTCTTGAGTGCGGACTAGTGTTTGTTTTGGCAGCATCCCCACTATACAGTCCTTGCTTCCCATGCCAACCTAAGGCAAGACTCATAATTTACAAAATAAAGGAACGGTCCAGATGGAGGTCTGCTTACCCTGTCTCCCCAGAACCACCCACTCCTTTCCTCTGCTCTTTCCTTCTTTTTTTTTTCCACCTTCTTTGAAACCAAGGATGCAGTGTTTGTTTAAAAATGCACTGGCTGATGAAATTTTCCACTGCTTGGCATGTTGGAGGAGGAGCTGTCAGGAAAGGGCAAGCCGGCACACGAAATGCTCTGCCTTTCATGCTAACAGTTCAGTTATTACTGATTCAAACCAATTCCTTCTGGCCACGTTCCCATATCCCAAGTATTCCAAATAGAAAGAAAGGGGGGAACTGTCATAATTTTCTGCTGTTATAAATGTATCATTTCATGTAACCTACGTGGATTCTCTGACTTGTCCATGAGTTCTGGATGCTGTATGTATATGTATGAGATGTCAGTGAATAAATTATTTGTTTTGATTTTGCTCTAGCAAGAAAAGCCTCATCATTTTATTTTGTTTTTTATATCCAGAGAAGGTAGAAGAAAAAAACCCTCATAATTTTAAAATAAATTTCTGTTTAACATATTTTTCCTTCTTTTCCTTGCGGCTATATGCACAGGGGAACAACAAAGTAAGTTCTTTGTCCTCTTGCAGCTTTTCTGTCCCCTCAACCCCTGCTCCGCTCCTGCATGTCTTGGCAAGAGTGTTCCTGTGCATGCTGGAATGACTGCCTTCTGTTACAGTGCATGAATTATATGGAGTGTGCAAATCTGGGGGGAAATGCGCATTTGCTCTACCGTGATGGCTGTTCTGTTTTGACTTTTTGGAAGGGAAACATTCTATCCTTCAGGCTTGGTTGTTGGCTAGTTCAGAGAGGTTGATAGTATAAGGAGAGAGCTCCCACAATAAGAGTAGATTTGAAGATTTAATAATGAGGACTCTTCTGCAGAAAGGTATGGCAATCTGATGAAATTCAGTGCAGCTGAAGTTTTTGACTAAAAATCAAAGCTCTTATGTTAATGTGCAGTTACAAAAAACCCAAACTGGAGTCTTAAATAGCAGTATGGCTGGCTTTGTTGAAGAAACTGAACTAGATCAGTGTTCTGGCTTTGAAAGTACCTTAAAATGGATGGAGGAGGGTGGGGTCAACATTTCACTGGGCTTCTGTGCCCTTGATGTCTTCCAGCTGGATGGAAGCAGGAGGGTATGCAGAATGCAGGGGGGTGGCCAAAATGTGTATGATAGATTTGTGAAACCAGGCAATACACAGGAATGGTGGAAACTATTTTAATGTTGTTGTTATAATAGATCAATGAGCAATTTAACAGTTCATATGGTTGCTAGTTTGTTTAAATTTTAATTCAACTTTTCCAAAAGATTAGAACTATTTCTCACTTATATTAGAAATATAAGAGTAATGTAGTTTGAGAAGATAGCCTTATGTTTAGCTGGGTGATTTGTTATTTTTTTCTGTGGAGATATATTAGTGCTTCATCCTACCAGGTGGCCCACTTAAAATGGGCCTCACTGAACACAATAAGAATTGAAAAGAATCTGGTGTATAAGAGTTGGCCGGCATATTCAAACCAGCTGGAATTCATCAAAATTGCTGTTCATAAGCCATACATATAGAATGTAAAACAAATGTGGGAAATCTTTTGCAGTTTAATTTGATGGAATGTGCTATTATGGAATAAGCTGACATAGATGGTTGGTATTGAAAATGTGTCACTTTATAAATTTATAGCTTGATATAACTGCTTATGACCCAAGTAATAATATTTAATAAACTTAAAGTATTACCAGAAAAGCACAAGACAGGCATTTGTGAAGGAGTAAAGAGGTGAACTCAGCCCATGTATAGTATGCTTTTTAAAAACAGCAGGTACCTTTTGAAATTGATTAAAGATTTCTTCCACAAAGTAATGGCTAATATTTATAACTAATGCTACCACTCTTTGAAAAGACATTTGGAAAAAATGTAAAAACCCATATTTTTAGTTCTTATGCCATAAAATATATTTCAATTATTGAATAATAAGTATGTTTAATCCTGGTCACTTGCATTGCACTGAGTCTCTGTTCGAAATTTCTTGTGTTACATTTCTTATTTGCAAGCAAAACAAAACAAAACTTTAAAAAGTATCCTGGACTAATTGTGAGTGCACAAATAGGGAGCCTGTGCATGCTGAAGATCAGGGAGCCGGCTGCTGACATTTTGGGGAGGTGCTAACTCTCAGACCACTCAAGAAGCATTTAGGATTTCTCTCTTTCACTAGTGGATTCACTGATGAGTTAAGACATTTGTAAAACTCACCCCCCTCAAAAAAAAAAAGAAATCTACTTCTTCTTAGCAGAAGCCATCCATTTTGTTGTGTTCTGTTTGATTAAGTTCTTCTGGATTAAAAAAAATATATTCACTTTAATACGGTTTACTGATTTTCAAGTCACTCAATACTGTGAGAAAATTCAAAAATTTAAAATTATGGGTCTTTAATGGTCTCCCTAGGATAATGCAGAAAGCCCTTCAGGATCTCCAGATTCCCTCAGTCAGCAACTGTATCAGAACACTTTCGCATGTGCTGTGGGACAGCTTTGGTGCTGGTTGAGAGTGAGTGCTAGTTGAAGAGTATCAAAGATGCAAGCACTTACTGTTTTGATTTTGAATTAAAGAGTGAGCACTTTGGAGGTGCTGGTATTTATTGCCCCATGCTTTATTTTTAATTGCTTGTTATGAATAAGTGATAGTTTATGGAAAATACAATGCTTATACTTCTTGAATATGATCATTATACTGACCATAGACTCTGACACACACACACACACGCACACACACACACACACACACAAAACCTCCTCAAATCACAAACAGCACATCTGCATGTTATTTTCCTGTAGCTTAGAATTTCAGTATAAATGGAAAACACTGGAATACAAGCTGTGCTGTCTCCGGAGTATAGATCTGGATTCTTCAAAAAGAGAATATGAGATTCCTTTTTTCCTCCCAGGCTGGAATGCTTGTTCTGAGTTGTCCCCAAGGCCACATACCTGACTTGTTGCCTGCCATATACGTGAGCCAGCTGTAAAGTGTGACTCATTTTAGACTCGCAAAGGCTGTTTATCTAGTGCATAGCATTTTATTATTTATGATATTAACCAACTAAAGAAAATGAAGTCTGCTCAAATTAATGTTTCATTAGATGAGCAGAATAGATTCATCTTTCTACATACATTAAGTGTAGTGCAAACACATGTGCACATACACATATAACCTGGGGTATATGGAACAATCATGTTATTTGTTTTCTCAATGACAGCCAAATTGATCTACTTCATCCATCTTTAGACTATATTTAAAGTTTGGGAGCTAATCTTCTAAACTCAGAGAAATTTAACTTTTACAATAGATGTGCATTTAGATTCATATTATGAATACATGATGAAACAAGCATCAATAAACATTCACATTCCTCCTGCACAATCATATGTATGTTGTTATTTCTCCTTAAAAAGCAAATTTTCCTTTTGTAAGGAGATTATAGTTGCTCAGAAAAAATTTTCCTTTCAGGCTATTACTTATTTTTCCCTTTGAAAATGTTTTCCTGTTGGCATAGTGATTTCCTAAATTGCTCAGGGTAGACTCTATCTCCTCCTAAGATGGGTTTCCCTGGACCACAGATTCCAAGTCAATGTCTTCATTAGAAAGACCAGAATCCAGGACACCCTGAGTCAGTTCTGGGAATGTGAACAAATATATACAGAAACAGGGAGGTTATTTTGTTTTTTAAACTTGTTTTTTGAGTACAAATGTAAATCAGAATCTTATTTTTGGAATGGAGACCTTAGGTAAAAAATTAATCTCCATGTTGTGTCTTAGAGACAAGTCATTTGATTTCCTTCTTGAATGTGATGGCTTCTCTTGGTGAACAAATTTAGAAATTTAATAGACTTTTAATTTTGTTTTTTATTAAATACCTTCAGTTAAATATTTTTGATATTAAATTATGCAAGTTAAAGGTAGAGAAAATCCTAACATGTAAGGAATACAAATATACCAAAAGCTGTAAAATTTCTTAATGATGTTGGTATAGATACACAAATGAAAATTAAATGGAATTCTTGAGAAATCAATGTTTCAAAAAGTTTTAGGTTACAGGGAAAAGCCACATTTAACCTCTTCCCTTATGAATCTTTGGTTGCTTTTAAAAGAGAAACTTATAATCACTTAACTTCAGGATTGTTAAACTAAAGGACTCTTATATTTTCCCCCACAGAATTTAAGGGCGACTATATTTCTTAGAGAGAAGGTTCATTTTAAAGGAGAAATAGAATAGAAACATGCTAAAACAGGACTTTAAAATTGCTGTTTTAATTAAATTCTAGTTAGTTTTAAAGCAAACATTTTATACATATTAGAGGGCCTTGATATTTAAGAAAAGAAGAATGAAAGGAAACTCCGATGAAAAACTGCTTTTACAGCATTTAAGAAACACTTTGTCTAGTGATGTCCTAACACAGTCAGCAAGGCCAGTGGACAAGGTTGGCCTCCATTTGTAGGAAAAGTAGTTATCACTGGGAGTGATTATTTTGGTAATCCATTGGATTCTAGCACTCATTTGCAAAGATAGAATTTGCCAAATCAGATGGCATCAAAGTATATATATGGAAGAGCACAGATGTTAAATCCATATTGATTGGTTGTGCCTTTTTACACCAGCCCTCCAGCTCCTTTGTCCGTGATCCTATGTGAGAGAAAATGGATAGCCATTGAAAACTCATCTTCATAATGTAAAAATATCTTTCTGATAATGGGTGTTATAATCATGATGAATGAAAGGAGCAGGGAGTGTACAGTGTCATAATGTACATTTCCTTTGTATTATTTAAATGCATGATCAAAACTAAGAACATTTAAACAATTTAGGTATGGTCAGCTAAGTTATTTTATTTGAATAATGTATGTGCTTTCCCTGATTTTCTTAGAAAAGCTTAGCAAATACATGCCCTGGGATTTAAGGAGCCCCCAACCCCCAATCTGTTTGACTAAATTTATGCATAACCCAATAAGGACATCATCAGAGTTAAAAGAAAGGATGAAAATTCACTAGCCTCAAAGTGTTATTTTAGTTTCATGTGAATATAAAAACAAGTTGTCTCTCAATCATTGCATCACCAGTAAACTTGTGCTTCTTTTTTTGGCAAATCAGCCTTAAAAGAGCATTGTTCAAGCCTCATTTTTGAAACCCCTCACTTTAATAGTAACCTGTTGGGGAAAGGAACAGTTTAAAAACTTCTAGAAGTAGAAGCCTTCTATTTCTAGAAGTTTAGAAAACTTCTAGAATCAAATTGGAATCTATATTATGTTCCCAAATTTATTGATCATGCTAAATAGATTCTCTAGAGAAGTGAGAATGGATCTGCTGCTGCTTAGAAAGCTTATAGTAGATGATAGTATAGGAATTTCTTAAGGGTCATTAGGGCTTGTTTATATATTTTTATTTGCTCTGTTGGGTCCAAAATGAAGTGACTTCTCTCTAGTTAGTAGGTAATAATGTGTAGGACTTCATAGCTATTTTGACATATTTGCTCTCACATATTGTAGTGTACACATCACAATATTGTAGACATCTCCTTTTTCCATGCTTCATGGTATTTTTAATAGAACTGGTTTAATACTCCTGCAAAATAAAAGTCATTCATACCTGTTTTGAAAACATGATATCTAGATAAAGAAAATGTGGCACATATACACCATGGAATACTATGCAGCCATGCAAAAGAATGAGATCATGTCCTTTGCAGCAACATGGATGGAGCTGGAGGCCATTATTCTAAGTGAACTAATGCAGGAACAGGTAACCAAATACTACATGTTCTCACTTGTAAGTGAGAACTAAACATTAAGATCACACAGACACAAAGAAGGGAGCAACAGACACCGGGGCCTACTTGAAGGTGGAGTGTGAGAAGAGGGAGAGGATCAAAAAATTTCCTATCAGGTACTACGTTTGTTACTGGGGTAATGAAATAATCTGCACACCAAACCCTGTGACATGAAGTTAACCTATATAACAAACTACCCGCTGAGCCTAAAAGTTAAACAAAAGGGAAACATGTTATCATGAAGTATGCTTTTATTTATTTAAATTATTTATTTAATTTTTTTTTTTTTAGAGACAAGGTCTTGGTATGTTGCCCAGGCTGGTCTTGGACTCCTGGGCTCAAGTAATACTCCTGCTTTGGCCTCCCAAAGTGCTGGGATTATAGGTGTGAGCCATCGGGCCTGGCTGATTTTAAAAATTACCTTGTAATAAGCTTGATTTTGAAATTTAAGCCTTTACAGAGCATTTCCATTAAAAAGTAGGAATTTTTTGTTGTTGCTAATTAATCTTAATGTGGTTATGGTGCTGTATGGTAAAGTCATGCAGAATCATTACAGTAGGGAGGGTTTAAAAGCCTTCTGTGTATCTTTGGCAGATTGGGCAAAAACCAAGATAAAAAAGGCTATAAATGGTATAAGAAATAAACTAGATTCAAAAGATATGTGTGTGCATAAAGGATATATTTATGTTGAATATCTGATAAAATACAGAAAACTGGAATTGTATAGAAAATTTTAAATGTAAAAACCTATTTACAAGTGAAAAAAATACATTCCCAAATAGATCCAATGGAAATTAGACTTAATTTACAGACTACTTGGAATATAGTAATAGTGAAAACACTATACAGGAAACGACCAATACTATACAAAGAGAAAAAATAATTTGAAAAGGAATTATTTGTTTAATGGAAGTCAATAAAATCAGAAGGTTGGAAAAAGAGCAACTGCAACCTGAGGAAAGAAAGAATAAAGTAAAAATTAATGAATTAGAAAATAGCAAAAGAAAAGCTTAAACCACATAGAAATTTAAAGCTTTTGTATGAAACAATAGACAGTAGAGTTAAAAGACAGAAGGCAAACTAGTAAAATACTTGAAACACATATGACAAAGGATTAAATATTCTCAAAATATAATTCTTTCTATTCAGTTTATTTAAAAAGCTAAAACAAAAAAGCAAAACAAAGAAAAACTACTGCTTGTTATGAAAAAAGGAAGCTGGCCAAATCAATAGAGCATTCATTTAGAAGCCCTCTCAGCCCCTGCAAAAGGACTAATTAATATACGACAAAAAGATTCAATTTCACTAGGAACCAAGAAGCATAAATTAAAACAGTCAGCCGAACATCATGATTGGGCTTTCAGATTAGGAGACATGAGAAAGGTCATGATAGGTGGTAATGAGGAAGCTGTCCTCCTGGTGTACCACCCATGTGGCCAACTCTGCGTTCAGCCTCCCTGGAGGCCAGCTTGAAAATCTGCACTAAATGCCTTGGTTAGGCACAAACCTTATGGCCCAGGAATTCCACTCCTAAAAGTTTATTTTTATCAAACGACTCCATAATTGTGCAAAGGAATTTGTTCAAAGCTGATTTTGAAACATTGTTCATAATTACTAATGTTTAAACATAGCATCAATATCCATAATAGAAAATTGGTTGAATAGAGTATTATATATTAATTCAACAAAATGCTATGAAGCAAAGCATTTTTATCTTTAAAAATATATATAGAAGTAGAAATTTTCATGATAAATTAACAAAGCATTATGCATGCCATAGGTAGTATAATTCCATTTTACTTAAAGAATTTTACATAGGATAAGATATATGCATATATATGTACACACAAAAAACTACCTACTAGGTACTATGCTCATTACTAGGGTACAATATACCCATATAACAAACCTGCACATGTTTTTAATTTACAGACTACTTGGAATATAATAATAGTGAAAACACTATACAGGAAATAACCAATACTATACAAAGAAAAAAATAATTTGAAAAGGAATTATTTGTTTAATGGAAGTCAATAAAATTACAAGGTTGGAAAGATGTACCTCATATATCTAAAATAAAAGTTGAAATTTTCAAAATAAAATGAAAAAGAAAGAAATTCTGATACAGAATTTACACCAAAATTTTAATAGCATGGGCAATTTTAATTTGTGGTCCTGTGTTTTTTTCTCATTTATATGTGATAAATAACCATCTTTTGTGTGACTTTCAAAAAAAGGTTTTGAAATAAATGAAAATAATGAAAAAAAGGAGGATACCTAAATAGAGGATTGTGAGAAAGAAAGAAAAGTGTAAAATGGTGAAAACAGAGTATCTAGGAGGAGAAACATGTACCATAAAAGAAATAGATTAAACTTTACAAGAAAATATATTAACTTTTATATGAAAGTCAAAGATACGCGTTGAAATTAAGTGGAAATTAAAGTAGAAGCAAAGCATCTGAGACTCTACAAGCTTCAAATAATTATGTAATCCTGTTTATTATTTTTGTTGTGATTATACAGATTTTGTTACCTCTTTTCCCTTTACTCTGCCTGTGCAAATATGTTATTTTCCTCACTGAATTGGATATTGTTAAATGACCATATTAGGAGTCTCCAATGCTCACATTTCCTCATTCATTGCCTATTGCTCAAAAGTATCTTTGTTTCAAATGCTCAAATTCCATGAGATGAAGCCTCCCCATCTTCCTGGACCAATCCTTCTTCCTTAAATTCTAGTTTCCTACCTGTCAGCACTGTTGCCTACTATGACTGTATTGTGTGTAATGTACAAATAATGTATATTGTCTAAGGATTATCAATGAGCCATTTCACAACCTAATTTCTGGCTCTTGATTTTTCGACTGTTTTAAAAATCTCATTGAGGTTTAAAGATAACATATAGTATTAGGCGTATTAGGCTAGCAGAATAACTATGTAAAATTTAAATTTAAAAGTCAATTCATTTGCCTTGAACCCATTTGTTTATACAATTAGAAGTATACTCTGAATGTTGAAAAACAGGATGACAACTGAAATACCAAGCTCAGAATTAGAGTCCTACTATGAAATGCTCCCTTTAGGAAAAACAGTTTCTTTCGGTTTCAGTCATGAGCAGCACTTGCTATACGTTTGCTAGGCACCCCACCAGACACCTCCAGTGAAACAAGAGCAGAAAGGCTTTGAGGTATAAAGTGTCTGGTTCCTGTGTAGTATATTTAATCCCAAACAGATTAAGGCTGATGCTAGTAAAAGTCAGTGACTTAATCTGACTCTAAATTATAAACAGGGTTTAGAAAGAAATGTTCTCTTCTAAACCCTTTAGAAGGGTTTATAAGAGAACATTTTGAATACATATGACAGAAAAAAGTTACTATTTTATTATTGCCAAAGTTTAATGAGTTCTTACAAATTAATAAGGAAAGAAAAAACGGGGAAATGGTGCTTAATCAGAAGGCTGCTGTGTCAGTTTAGGGGAGAGATGATGATGGCTTGGGCTAGGGTCACAGCAGTGGAAACAGTGAGAAGTGGTTGGATTCAGAATATATTTTGTAGAGCCAATCTTTTTAATTACTGATGGATTTGATATGAAAAATGAGAGAAAGGGCAAAATCAAAAAAAAGATTCTTGGGTCTTAGACAATGGGTACATGTTAATTATGTAAGGAAAGGAGAAAGTGGAATGGAACATTTGGTTTTAATTGTGCAAAGTTTGGGATGCCTAGTACACATCAGTACCTAGTCAGGATAGTGTTAGTTATAATGCTATAACAAACAACCCCTCAGTAGCATCAAACTACAAGATTTATTTCTTGCTCAGGCCGCATATTCATCATCAAGTTGGATGGGGCTCTGTTTTTTTGTTTGTTTGTTTGTTTGTTTGTTTTTTGTTTTTTTTTCTGGAGACGTAGTCTCACTCTGTTGCCCAGGCTGGAGTGCAGTAGCATGATTTCTGCTCACTGCAACCTCTACCTTCCAAGTTCAAGCAATTCTCCTGCCTCAGCCTCCCAAGTAGCTGGGACTACAGGCACATGATGCCACACCCGGCTAATTTTTTGTATTTTAGTACAGATGGGGTTTCACAGTGTTGCCCAGGCTGGTCTCAAACTCCTGATCTCACACAATCTGCCTGCTTTGACCTCCCAAAGTGCTAGGATTACAGGAGTGAGCCACCATGCCTGGCTGGCTGGGGCTCTTCCCTTTGTTATTCTCTCTCTCTATCTCTCTTTTTTTTTTTTTTTAAGAAAAAAAAAAGAAAAGAGAAAAACAAAGAAAGAAAGAAAGAAAATAAAAAATAAAACAAAATGAAGGAGAGGAAGAAAGAGGAAGAGGGAGAGAGAATGGAAGTGTTGCTTTATTGCCCAGGCTAAAATGCAGTCTAAAAATGGGTATTGAAAGCCTCTTTTATACCAATAATTGTGCTTATTAATGGAGACAGGAAAAAAAATGAGGGAAGAAAATAACAAACAAGCAGCCAACCAATATTTCATTTAAACCTGTATCTAGGTGTGATGTGGTGCTGATAAGAGTGTATATTTTGTGTATTTAAAGTTGATAGTTCTATAAATGTTTATTAACTTGTTCCGGATCTGAGTTCAGGTCCTGGATAACCGTCTCATTGATCTGTCTAATATTGATGTTGAAGTCTCCCACTATTATTGTGTGGGAGTCTAAGTCTCTTTATAAGTCTTATGTATCTGGGTGTTCCTGTATTGGGTGCATATATATTTAGGATCGTTAGCTCTTCTTGTTGCATTGATCGTTTTACCATTATGTAATGTCCTTCTTTGCCTCTATTTTATCAGAGGCGAAAATTGTGACTCCTGCTTTTTATTTATTTATTTATTTATTTATTTATTTATTTATTTATTTTTGCTCTCCAATTGGTTGGTAAATCTTTCTCCATCCCTTTGATTTGAGTCTTTGTGTATAGATGGGTCTGGATACCGATGGGTTTTGGCTGTGTCTTTTGATTAGGGGATTTAGTCTAGTTTAATACTGCCATTTGATGTTAGCTGGCTGTTTTGCCCATTAGTTGATGTAAATTCTTCATTATGTTGATGCTCTTTACATTTCGGTATATTTTTAAAAAGGCTGATACTGGTTGTTCCTTTCTATGTGTAGTGGTTCTTTCAGAAGCTCTTGTAAAGCAGGCCTGGTGGTGATGAAATCTCTGAGTACTTGCTTGTTCACAAAAGATTTTATTTTTCCTTCACTTATGAAGCTTAGTTTGGGGGGGAATATGTGATTCTGGGTTGAAAGTTCTTTTCTTTAAGGATGTTGAATATTGGCCCCAGTCTCTTCTGGCTTGTAGGGTTTCTGCTGAGAGATCTGCTGTGAGTCTGATGGGCTTCCCTTTGTGGGTAACCTGACCTTTCTCTCTGGCTGCCCTTAGTATTTTCTCCTTCATTTCAACCCTGGTGAATCTGACGATTATGTGCCTTGAGGTTGCTCAGTGCTGGAATCTGAGCAACCCACTGCGCCGGGTAAAAAAAGTGGCTTTAAGATTGAAGGTGCTTTTCTGACTCTGCACCAAGAACCGCCTCACGTAGGTGCTGGCAAAACCACCACGCCGGCCACGCACTGGCGACCCATGGGGCTCCTCTGCTGGGAATCTCCTGGTCCGTAAGCAACAAAAATTCGTCTCAAAGTGTGGCGTCCTCTCGTTCTCTGCGCTTTCACTGGGAGCTACAGTCCCGAGCTGCTAGTGATCAGCTATCTTGGATATCTCCTCTTTGTTATTCTCACTACAGGACGCAGGCCAGTAGGATTACTGCTTATCACTATGGCAGACAAAATGAATGAGTAGAGAATCATACACTGGCTGTTAATGATTAGGACTGAAAGGAGTAATTTCCACATTCCTTTCATTGTCTAAGGCAAGCCACATAGCTATACCTAAATTCAAATGGACAGGAAGTACAATCTTACTAAGTGCCTTGAGGAGAACCAAATATTTGGATGACTGTCTCACTATCCAAAAGGAGATATCTTCTAGACAGTTACATATGTAAATCTAGAGTCCCAGGAAGATGTTTGCAGACAGAGATTTGGAACATCAACACAAGTTGTCTTGCCTCAACTTGGTGCATATTATCTTAATCCAGAGGTAAAAAAGAATTATTTTAATTATTGGAATATGCAGAATCTAGTAAACAAAGTTGTAAAAATAAAACAATAGTATTTAAATAAGGGTTTAGAAAATATATTCAGTTGCATGCCAACTGAGTTATCCCTAAAATAGAAAATGCTTATATTATTCAGGGATATCTAATTGTGAAACAAAAGGATATTAAAAATCAACTTTGCATGATGACAACACACATTCTTCAACATAAAATATTGACTATCTTTTAATTGAAGAAATTTCTGATTGAGACATTTTAATTTTCTTCTTTGAAGTAATTACCCATTAGTCTCATAAATTTACTCATTTTGTATCACAGGGGCTTTAAAGAGAATTAGTGACACTTCTAGGGAGTAAGTCAAAAATAAAATTTTAAATAAAAACCAAAGAGCGAAATAGAGCCTTAAGAAAGAATCAGCCTTTCAAAATATTTCTATCACTGCAATTAATCCCTCAAGTAAGAAACTGAAAAAATATACAGATTGGCCTTGACTTACAATGCGGTTATTTCCCAGCAAACCTATCATGAATAGGAAAGTGTGCTGAATGCATATCACTTTCACACCATCTTAAGGTCAAAAACTTTTTTTAAAATTTATTTTATTGCATTTTAGGTTTTGGGGTACATGTGAAGAACATGCAAGATTGTTGCATAGGTACACACGTGGCAGTGTGGTTTGCTCCCTTCCTCCCCATCAATATTTTAAATATTGTAAATAGCTCACCACAACCTCCGCCTCCCGGGTTCAGGCAATTCTCCTGCCTCAGCCTCCTGAGTAGCTGGGATTACAGGCACGCACCACCATGCCCAGCTAATTTTTTGTATTTTTAGTAGAGATGGGGTTTCACCGTGTTGACCAGGATGGTCTCGATCTCTTGACCTCGTGATCCACCCACCTCAGCCTCCCACAGTGCTGGGATTACAGGCGTGAGCCACCGCGCCCGGCCTTCTTTTTTATTAATGTGGCTAGTGGTCTATTTTGTTGATCTTTTCGAAAAACCAGCTCCTGGATTTATTGATTTTTTGAAGGGTTTTTTGTGTCTCTATCTCCTTCAGTTCTGCTCTGATCTTAGCTATTTCTTGCCTTCTGCTAGGTTTTGAGTTTTTTTGATCTTGCCCCTCTAGCTCTTTCAATTTTGACGATAGGGTGTCAATTTTAGATCTCTCCTTTCTTCTCATGTGGGCACTTATTGCTATATACTTTCCTCTAGAGACTGCTTTAAATGTGTCCCAGAGATTCTGGTATGTTGTGTCTTCATTCTCGTTGGTTTCGAAGAACATCTTTATTTCTGCCTTCATTTCATTGTTTATCCAGATAGTCAACATTCAAGAGCAAGTTGTTCAGTTTCCATGAAGCTGTGCGGTTCTGAGTTAGTTTTTGAATTCTGAGTGCTAACTTGATTGCACTGTGGTCTGAGAGACTGTTTGTTATGATTTCCGTTCTTTTGCATTTTCTGAGGAGTGATTTACTCCCAATTATGTGGTCAGTTTTAGAGTAGATGTGATGTGGTGCTGAGAAGAATGTGTATTCTGTGGATTTGGGGTGGAGAGTTCTGTAAATGTCTATTAGGTTTGCTTGGTCCAGGTCTGAGTTCAAGTCCTGGATATCCTTGTGAATTTTCTGTCTGGTTAATCTGTCTAACATTGACAATGGGGTGTTAAAGTCTCCCACTATAATTTTGTGGGAGTCTAAGTCTCTTTGTAAGTCAATAAGAACTTGCCTTATGTATCTGGGTGCTCCTGTATTGGGTGTGTATGTATTTAGGATCATTAGCTCTTCTTGTTGCATTGATCCTTTTACCATTATGTAATGTCCTTCTTTGTCTCTTTTGATCTTTGTTGCTTTAAAGTCTGTTTTATCAGAGATGGGAATTGCAACTCCTGCTTTTTTTTGCTCTCCATTTGCTTGGTAAATCTTCCTCCATCCCTTTATTTTGAGCCTTTGTGTATCCTTGCATGTGAGATGGGTTTCCTGGATACAGCACACCGATGGGTTTTGGCTTTTTATCCAATTTTCCAGTCTGTGTCTTTTGATTGGGGCATTTAGTCCATTTACATTTAGGGTTAATATTGTTATGTGTGAATTTGATACTGCCATTTTGGTGCTAGCTGGCTGTTTTCCCATTAGTTGATGCAGATTCTTCATTGTGTTGATGCTCTTTACCATTTGGCATGTTTTTGGAGTGGCTGGTACTCGTTGTTCCTTTATATGTGTAGAGCCTCTTTCAGGAGCTCTTGTAAAGCAGGCCTGGTGGTGATGAAATCTCTGAGTACTTGCTTGTTCACAAAGGATTTTATTTTTCCTTCACTTATGAAGCTTAGTTTGGCTGGATAGGAGATTCTGGGTTGAAAGTTCTTTTCTTTAAGGATGTTGAATATTGGCCCCAGTCTCTTCTGGCTTGTAGGGTTTCTGCTGAGAGATCTCCTGTGAGTCTGATGGGCTTCCCTTGTGGGTAACCTGACCTTTCTCTCTGGCTGCCCCTAGTATTTTCTCCTTCATTTCAACCCTGGTGAATCTGACGATTATGTGCCTTGGGGTTGCTCTTCGTGAGGAATATCTTTGTGGTGTTCTCTGTATTTCCTGTACTTGAATATTGGCCTACCTTGCTAGGTTGGGGAAGTTTTCCTGGATAATTTCCTGAAGAGTATTTTCCAGCTTGGATTCATTCTCTTCGTCATATTCAGGTACACCTATCAAACGTAGATTAGGTCTTTTCACATAGTCCTACATTTCTTGGAGACGTTATTCATTCCTTTTTACCCTTTTTTCTCTAATGATGCCTTGTCGTTTTATTTCATTGAGTTGAAGGTCAAAAACTTTTAAGTGAGACAGTCATAAGTTGGGGACTGTCTATATATTGTTTCCACATAGACGAGTGATTCTCAACCAGTGGTGATTTTTCTCTCTGGGGAACTTTTTGTAATGTCTGAAGACATTTTTCATTGTTAGACTGGGGAGTTACAACTGGCATTTAGTGGGTTGAAGCCAGAGGTGCCGCTCAACATCCTACAATGCACAGAACGTCCTGCACAACAAAGAATTATCTCATCAAATGTGTCAACAGTGTTGAAGTTGATGAACCCTGACCTCACTTAAAATAAGTATGCAAGATACCCTTATACCCAAACAGCCTATAAAGATTTGGACCTGTGTCCTTCATTAATGAAGCCCAGTTCACTTAGGATTGGATGAAGAACTGGAATCTGTTCAGCCTGCAGATTCTGCCTGCATGCAGTCCACTCTCCATCATGTTTCAGCAGTAAATTCTTCCTATGAAAAATACATTCGCTGCCCTTTGATTTGCTGGCTTGCCTTAGGAAGTATGACAACAACCAAACAGATTTTCATACTTGGGCTTGCCTACTTGGTCGAGGACTGTGCAGGTTACAAAGAATTGCCTTTACCCACACTTTTTTGTGAACATATGTCTTTCATTAAGTTTTTTAAAAGACGAATTTTTATAAATTTGGCTTTTATGTGCTTCCTCTAAAAGCCTCTTTCAAAATTGGAATTCCATGAAAACAGAAAAAAGATAAAATATTTCAGTATTTGAGCATGAAAACAAGATACAAAAATAGACTCAGTAAGGAACAATTAAAATATGAGTCCTTATCAAGAAAAACTTTTCTAATTTTCCAACCTTAAAATCATCATTCTTTCCTTTCCATGTGGCCCAATAACTTGACTCATGAATTGTCAAATAGAAAATTTTTTTGACCAGGGTATGCAATATATTGTCTGGCAGTCAAGATTTTTAGTCACTTTTATACAAATGAGACAGTTGAAACTAGACCCAAAGATACAGCTACCCACATCAATTTGCTCAGCCCATTTAGAGGTGGAGTTTTTCAGGCATAAAAGCTTAGACTTTTATGCTTTGATTTTCTCCAAATGTGACAAAATTACCGAAATCAATGATAGAAGCCAAGTCTTATGAAAACTATTAAAAATTTTACATTTCCAATTCATGTGAAGTGCTGAGAGCGTTATAGTTATGATGAATTATAGAGGTATAAAAAAATATAAAATGCATAGTATTATTTATAGAATACAAGACAAATCCTTTCATATGTTCATTGCAGCACTATTCACAAATAGAAAAGATATGGAGTCAACCTAGGTGCCCATCAATGGTGGATTGGATAAAGAAAATTTGGCACACCACATATCCATATACGCCATGGAATACTATGCAGCCATAAAAAAGAGTGACACCATGTCCTTTGCAGCAACATGGATGCAGCTGGAGGCTATTATCCTAATAGAATAACGCAGAAACAGAAAAACAAATACCGCATGTTCTCATAAATCGGAGCTAAACCTTGAGTGCACATGAACATAGTGAAGGGAACAATAGATGCTAGGGACTACTGGAGAGGGGAGGGAAAGAGAGAAAGTAGGGTGAAAAATTACTTGTTGGGTACTATGCTCAGCACCTGATTGTTTGTACCCCAAATATATAGTACATATATATAATATATATATAAGGTTTTCTTTTTTCTACTTTGGCTTCCCATTCAAAAAATTGTTTATTTATCTCTTTCTCTTCACCACTAAGTATCTTCAAATTAGCTCACTTAATTCTCACAACAATGCTAGAAGGCAGTGGTTCTCAACTAGAGACATTTGGCAATGTCTAAAGATGTACCTGATTGTCACAACTGGGTTGGGGGTGCTACTATCTAGTGGGTGTAGGCCAAAGATGCTGCTAAACGCTCTATCAGGCACAGGACAGCCCCCCACAATAAAGAATTATCCTGTCTAAAATGTCAATAATACTGCTGTTGAGACTCTCCATTTTAGAGAGCAAGAGCATGAAGCTTAGCAAAGTTAGCAAACTGGCCAAAGGTCACACATCTAATAAGTGAAGGCATCACGCTTTGATTAAACCCAGGATTAAGTCTAGCGCCAATGTACTTTCTAATGTTTATACTCAATTTCAATCTAATTTATTATTATATACAAATTTAGAATAAACATCTTTGAGCATAATTTTTCATCTACATTTCTGATTATTTCCTTAGGGTAGATTTATAGAAGTGAAAAGTATCAAAGGAAATGCATAATTAAAGGTTTTCTATAATTATAATTTATAGCTATAAATCATATAGGTAATTTATATGTTATTTTTTTTAAATTATTACTTCAAATTGTAAAGTTTTTGATTCATATCATCAATTTATTCTCCATAAATCTGGAGCTCGTTCACATTCCTGACATCTTACCTAACCATAGCCTACAATAACTATTATTTTCTTTCACCTTCTTATTTAATCCTTGACAGTTTGATCATTTGCCTTTCCCTTTAAAAAAAATAAAAGTTCCTTCTCTCAGTTTTCCTTCTCTTAGTTAGTCTTCTTTAATTGCAAACCTATTGACTCTCTAATTAGAGGGATAAGGGAGTGCAGAGTAGTTTTCAAGTCCAGTCTGAGCTCAGATCCCAGCTCTGCTGCTAACTGGTTGGGTGACTTTGTGCGAGTGACTCTGATCCTCTGTCCTCATTCATTAAATGGAGCTTGATCACAATCTACCTCACGAATACTAAGTGAATTAGTATTTGTGAAATATGTAGAATAGTGCAAGGAACAAAATTAATTCTCAAAACATATTTGCTATATTCCATATCATTATTTTTTGTACTTGGCATAGTGTTTTCATCATTGTCAAAGTGCCTTCTGTGATTTTGGACCCAATAGTTTATCTGACTCCCAATATTATCTTCATTCTCCAAATGCCACCTCTTTTCCAAGCTTACCATTTACCAAGGACTTTACTATTTAGTAAGGCCCTGATAGGCTCATTAGGGCTACCTATTGCTGAGTTACTTATTGCTTGACTTTTACATTCAGAATTTGTTCATGGCCTGGCATCTTACTCCAGTCTTCCCTAAACACTGTATTCTCATATACCCTACTACTACACCAGCTCCACAGAGATTGCAGATTACTCATCTCAGTTGTTCTCTGCTGTTATATTTTCTTAGATGAAAGTGCTACATAGCAGTGCTTCTCAAAGAATGCTCAGACTATTTAAAAAGAATAAAAGAAGATTCCACTATCCAAAACATTTGGGTTTCATTGTGTTCTGCATCTCCCTTCTGGTGATATACAAAGTTTATTAGCATTTTAAAGTATTTGAAAAGAACAGGGATAAAGAAAATGTAGAAGTTTTTAACACCATAATTCCTGAATTTATTTTATCAAATAACAACAAAAAAAGCACACCTGCCACCATCTTGTAGTACAGTGTCAGTGTTCAGTTGGGAACACTGTTGAAGAATAGGGAAGAGACCATGAGCGTCCACTAGCTCAAGTTTTCTCAAAGTAGACCATGTGCCCTGCATCAGACATAACCAACTTGCTAATTAAAAATGCAAACTCCTGGGCTAATCCCAAGTCTTCTGAATTTGAATATCTGGAAATATGGCCAGAAAGTATTTATTTTAAACAAGATGCCAGAGTAATTTTCATAACCTATAAAGTTTTGAAATTACTATGCTAGGTACTAACGGCAGCCAGAGTATAAATTACAAAAGCTATGACTATTTTCCTTCCGTTACTGTTGAGGAGAATTTTTAAACTCATAGCCTTTGATTTTACTGGGAAGCACATTGATGTAATAGTGAGAATTATGCCATAAGTCTGGGTTTACCAGAAATTCAACTTTCGAATCACATCCTTCCCAAGTCATTGTCAGCTGTGAGCAATAGCAAATCATTTTACCAGTAGCTCAGGAGCCTGTGAATGGATTCTGTTCACAGCTCTAACACTGATGGTGGGGAGTCATTCCATTTCCTCATTGAAAATGACTGTTGGCAGTCCCCAGGCTAGGAGGATGATCTAGAGAAGCCTAGTACATTTCTCTGTGGTGCAGGATCAGAGCAGCCACAGCCCACTGGGTGTACCCTGAGAGCTCATACTAACTCACTCTTTTCTGTATATTTGTTTGTTAAAAAAAATCATTACCGTATCTCTTTGTACTTTTCTGCTAAGTAGCTCTGAAAACTTTCAGGGGGTTTTTCAGATGAACCTAAGTATATAATCCATCCTTCATTATGGTTTTAAATCCAGAATGAAAGTGCATCCAAACCTGACACATAGAAATAGTAGAAAGTTTGCTTATGCAGGTGTATAGTTTTAGTTTTCTTTCTTTTAACCTTCTTGCTTTTTAGACTTATTCTGCTCAATAATATTAATTTGTTCAAAGGTATATTTACATTTTCTTTTGACCATGATGTTCATTGACATTAGGTTATCTAAATAAAAAAGAAAGTTTGACTACTATTGAAGAAAAGTTGAGGGGAACACCTCATTGTGATATATTTGGTCATATCATATGTTAAGTTGTTGCTTTTCAATGTGTAAAAGACTTTTCCTCTTGGGATTATTTTTTGACAGTATACCTCTAACTAAATTTCCTTCCTGACTTCTGAGCATATTGAATGCTTGCATCTACCACCCTTGGGGGAAGGAAGCACCATGAAAATGCTGTTCTTGAAAATGTTTGCCCAACTGCAAACTCTTTTACCTCTCTATTTCTGTTTATTTTATCACCAATATGTTTCTAGAATGTTCACATTAGCTCATATCACCTTAGCAACCTCATCTTTCTCAAACACCCTTGCCCTTGCCCTGGCCTCATTATCAGCATTAGCCGGTCAGTCACCTGTTCAGGAACCAAGGGTACCCTAGCCTGGCAGGATATCTACTCCTCAAAATTGTGCAGTTTGAAATAGATTTTATCATGCTGTGCTATGCGTCAAAGCACCCAGAAGTGTAACAAACACTTGATGTTTATATTTTAGGGCAATAGATTCCAGAATCTTCCTCCAGCTTGGGGATTCATTATGTCTGTCTAGGTCTTCCTGAGTCACCTCCCAGTCTCTGATATGTGAAAGAAGCCTAAAAGCCCACCTCTTTCATCTCTCCTTCTTGCTTGTCATGTCTGTTGGAGTTTGATGTGATTTATTGCTTCTCTCACCTTACATCAGTTCTGTTCAACAACTTTTTATTGCGCACCTGCTAGGTGCTAATAATAAAAAATTACTAAGTCAGTCATGATTTCGGTTCTTAAGGAGCTCACTATAGAACAGAAGTTTACAATAGAGGGTGATAAAGGTATGCACAGGGTTCACTGGCTCATAATGCGTTACACCTGATTTGTGAGGTCAGGTGTAGTGGGACATACGCCTGGACAATAGACAAGGAGTCCAGTCGCCAAAGATTATTCTTCATCCAGTGCCATCAAGAAGCTATGAAAGGTCAGTGTGGTGTTTTAGATTGTACAGTCTAGCAGCTATATGGAGAATGGATTTAGTGGGAGCCAGAAGTAGTACTAGTTAAGAAGAGCCAAGGAGAGCCACAGTATTTAAGAAGAGAGGTGGTAAGGAGAGTTTTAAGGAATAGATGGTGATGCAAATGAAAACTGTGTCCCTTCCCAATCTTCTGGGTTCTATTCTTTCTGGGAATTTAGGATATAATCAGAGTCAGATATAGTTTGACATATTCCCTTGTATTATAAATGTGGGTTGACAGCCTCTACTGTGTAGAAGCAGCACCGCTCTGTCCCCATTGCTGGTCTCAATTTCTGTTTCCATAGGAGAAGCACTACTTGGTCCTTATTGCTAATCTCAACTTCAGTCTCTGTCTTCCATACTGACCCCCTACCTAGCTTCCACTGGGCTGCTTTGCAAGATCACCTTTGAGGTTTATGCTGACCATTCTTAGGAGCTTTTCCTGATGAGTCACTGACAAACATGATGCATTCACCATGAACTTTACAATCTTCATGACACAAAGTGAAGAATAAATTAGAATACATTGTATTAAGTGCATTTCATTGATTCATGGAGTAGGATTTCCCTTCACTAAATCAACACAATGAGACATTTCAGTGGGGAGAAAAGAGACTATGGAGTTTTTTAAATATAGAATCATGTCATCTGCAAACAGGGACAGTATGATTGGGACTCTTCCTAATTGGATGCCTTTTATTTCTTTCTCTTGCCTGATTGCTCTGGCCAAGACTTCCAATACTATGTTGAATAGGAGTTGGGAGACAGGGCATCCATGTCTTCTGCTGGTTTTCAGTGGCATGCTTCTAGCTTTTGCCCATTCAGTATGTTGTTGGCTGTGGGTTGGTCAGAGATGGCTATTATTATTTTGAAGTATGTGCCATCAATGCCTAGTAAACCCCATAGTCTCTGCCCAAAAGCTCCTTGAGCTGATAAACAACTTCGGCAAAGTTTCAGGATACAAAATCAGCATACAAAAATCAGTAGCATTCCCACACCAACAACATCCAATCCAAGAGCCAAATCAGGAACTCAATTCCATACACAGCTGCCACAAAAAGAATAAAATACCTAGGAATACAACTAACCAGGGAGGTGAAAGAGCTCTACAATGAGAATTACAAAACACTGCTAAACTCAATCAGAGATGACACAAGCAAATGGAAGTAAATTCTATACTTATGGATAGAAATAATCAATATCATTAAAATGGCCATAATGCCCAAAGCAATTTATAGACTCAATGCTATTCCTATTAAACTACTAGTAATATTCTTCACAGAATTGGAAAAAAATAGTTTAAAATTCAGATGAAACAGAAAATGATAGTGAATAGCCAAGGCCATCCTAAGCAAAAAGAACAAAGGTAGAGGTATCCTGTTACCCAACTTCAAGCGATAATACAGGCCTACAGTCGTCAAAGCAGCATGGTACTGGTACAAAAACAGATATATAGACTAATGGAACAGAATAGAGAAGCCATAAATAACACCGCACACCTTCAGCCATCTAATTTTCAGCAATGCTGATAAAAGCAATGGGGAAATGATTCCCTATTCACTAAAGGGAGCTAGGATAACTGGCTAGCCATATGCAGAAGATTGAAACTGGGCCCCTTCTTTACACCATAAATAAAAATTAACTCAAGATTGATTAAAGACTTAAATGTAAAATCTAACAGTATCAAAAACCCTAGAAGATAACCTAGGCAATACCATTCTGGACATAGGAATTTGCAAACATTTCATGACGAAGATGCCAAAAGTAATTGCAATAAAACCATACCAGTGTCTATAAGGAACTTAAACATATTTATAAGCAAAAACCAAACAATCCCATTAAAAAGTATGCAAAGGACATGCACAGACACATCTCAAAAGAAAATATACCTGTAGCCAATAAGTATATGAAAAAACACTCAACATCACTAACCATTAGAGATGAGAAATTCAAATCAGAACCACAATGAGATAGCTTCTCCCACCAATCAGAATGGCTACTATTAAAAAATAAAAAAATAACAGATGGTGGTGAGGTTGAAGAGAAAAGGGAATGCTCATACACTGCTGGTGGGAGTGTAAATTAGTTCAACCATTGTGGAAAGCAATATGGTAATTCTTCAAAGAATAAAAACAGAATTACCATTCGACCCAGCAATTCCGTTACTGGTTATAGGCCCAAAGGAATATAAATTGTTCTACCATGAGGACACATGCACACATATGTTCCTTGTACAGAACTATTCACGATATCAAAGACATGGAATCAACCTAACTGCTCATAAGTGGTAGACTGGATAAAGAAAATGTAATATATATACACCAAAAATACTATGCAGCCATAAAAAAGATCAAGATTATGTTCCTTTGCAGCAACATGAATGGAGCTAGAGACCATTATCCTTAGCAAACTAATGCAGAAACAAAAAAACACAAATATCACATGTTCCCACTTATAAGTGAGAGCCAAATAATGAGATGGAATGGACCCAAGGAGGGGACCAACAGACACTGGGGCCTCCTTGAGGGTAGAGAGTGGGAGGACAGAGAGAAACAGAAAAATACCTATCATTTGTACACCAAACCCCTATGATGTGAGCTTACCTATATTACAAACTTGCACGTGTACCCCTGAACCTAAAGTAAAAGGGAAAAAAAAGTAAACATGTTGTAGAAGTCAAAATCTATGGTAGTCTTGTTCTTTGTCTTATCCGTTACTTCTCAGTAATCTGTAAAGCTATTGTTTCTGGTATGAGTCAGTTTCTTAGAGAAACCTGCAAAATATATTTTCTCCATTATGTTAAACTCCATAGCAATAAACTTGGTTTAATGTGGTCAGCTTTATCACAGATCAGGCCTCCCTAAGGCGAGGGAGCTCAGCCAGTAATTTGGGAAGGCTTTGAAGCCACATGCGCATGTATACATTAAGCTCTAAGACTTACCATAACTTCAATTAACATAAAATAATCTAAAGACATGCTGATTAGACACTGCGTGGCTTGTACAAAACACTCTGGGCAGGGGGTTGGAGAAGAGAGAAGCTTTAACTATTCCTAGCACCAACAAGCAGGGCCTTCTTTAATCATTTATAACACATTTTCTCAATCTTTTTTTCTTGAGTGATGCTCTTAGAGAGTAAAAACAACAAAATTCCAAAAGCTTTTGCTAATTAAAAAGAGAGGAACTGAAACTGTTATAGATTATGTCAGTGAAATCCACATTTAAAAAAAAAGTAGAACTCCAGATCTCTTTTAAAGTATATGATTTACACCATATTCCAGTAAATTGATGCAGGCCGATAACTTTCATTCATTTCTCTTGTATGTCATGTGGGGCACACTTAGAGTAGTCGGTTCTCCCAGGGACAAAGCAGGAAGACTAACTTGAGCCCATGTTGCTTTTTATGATATGTGGTTTTGAGTTTCAGAGGAGTCGAGTGCAGTGTGAATCATAGAAGCAACCAGCTGAAAAATCCTCAACCCTATAACAAAAAACAGATTTTTTTCCATATTTCTTCCAAGTTTTTATTTCACATGCAAGTCTGAGATACAAAATATTCTGTAAAATTTTAAGGAAGCCACAGTAGTTCTTACTGTTTGGGGATTTCCCGGAGAGATTAATCGTCTTCAGAATGGTCCTTTTTTTGCCAAAAGGTTTATTATGTGGACTGAATGGCTCAACCAAACAGACAACACCATCTCCATTTTATTTTACATGTTATTTACTGGGGTTTCCCTGAAGAAAGCTTAAGAATTCTTTCCCCATGAGTCACTGACTAAGTAATTGTTTTCTTAAAATATAAACTTTCCTTCAGCTGGTCAATTTGGAACACAGTCTTCTCATCTTCTGTTCACTTTAGGGCTGCTTTGCCTTCATCTGTAAATGATCACGTTTATAGCCAAATTGAGCAGTTCAAATGTAGCCAGTTTCTTTCCATTTAGCACTCAAGTTTGAAAAATCAACAGTCTGTCCAGGCAAGATACAGAGGACTTCGTCTTCTGAAAGTGACCTACTGTAATTATATTTTCATTGCTTTGGCAAAATGCCTCTCCTTGGTTTAATTTCTGCTGGATTTAATGGGATGAGGAATTGCCCCCATTTTTTATCAAGAATTGTCAGTGGTTGCTCTGCCCAGGTTATGCTACCTTTTTACTGTTGTGAGTGGGTTAGAAGGCGTTGTCTTCTATTCTCATCTTCTTATTTAACTAGAGGCTATAATTATTGCCCTCGGTAGTGGCTGAACTTTCTAATTAAATATTGACCCCTTCACAAATGTGTTAAAACGAGTATTAAAGTTGGCTTTTTATCCATGAAAATGGCCCTATAATTGCAATCTTCTATTCTGAAGGAGAAATGTTGTTTTACAGAATATTTCTGAACCCCTTCACATCCACTTTCCCAGTGGCTATAAGAAGCCTGCTGTTGCCAACTGAGTGGTCTAGAGTCCCTGCTAATTACCTCCTTCCACAGCTTTTGATTTGGAGCCGAACTGATGGCGCCAGCGGCTGAACCACAGTCAGATCTACAGGCCTCTGATTTGCCAAATAGAATCTATGCAGTTTGTTTCTCACAGAGTTTTATGATGAGACTCAGCTCAAACTGGAAATAGACAAGGAATCACTTCAAAATATTAATGGCTGATGATTTGAATTTTGAAGAAAAATAGCCATCAGAATTCTATACTCCATTACCAACATATATGTATCTGTGTACATGTGCTCACAAAAGGATATCACAAAATGTGTTTTTCGAAAGAAGCATTCTTTTAATTATATTCCATTATGCATGCTAGTGCCAAAAGCTTTCAGAATACTTCATATTTTATAGCCTGCTAAAGGTTTTATTCAATTGTCTGTTGATCATTAATATGTAGGGTCTCATGTCCAAATCAGATATGCCTAGAATTTTTCTCTAAACTGGCATTATTTTAAAATGTAGCTTGGAAAATAAAACATATTGATATTCATAGGAAGAATAGGAATGGTCTTTCTCAGTAGTTCAGAGGTGTTAGCCTGAGATCCTAACAGTTCAGAGTTTCTCAGTTTCTCATTTCATAGAAAAGAATTAAACAAAAAGCTTTAGTTTCATCACAGTTAAAAATGTTTAGTTCTCAAAACGTATTTTCTCAACTGTGTCTTGCTTTCTTATTTGAGGTTTCTTCAGAAAGGGAAATTGATTATATTAGAGAAAATAATGTTGGAAGACAAAACAGTTCTCAGACAAGTGAGAATGAAGGGCTTCCTAAGTGAACCAATCCCTTCTTTCCCTATTAATTTGGCTCCAAAGTCAAGCGCTTCGAAATGGAAAATAGTTCTCAGTCTTTTTATTGATAAGAAGTCAAAAACTGTGCATAATTTTAAAGAGTAGATAATCTAAATCACACACATATGCACATATGCACACATACTATTGCCCATTAGAACAAGTCAAATACCAGACTTTTAAGTGTATTCATGCCACTTGATTTACTTATTTATTATGCATACATTTAGTTAGCACCTTCCATGTGTCCAGCATTATGCTTGATTCTGGGCATGAAATAGCCCCTGTTCCCAAAATATTCCCAGTTTAGGGAGAGACTGATAAGAAAATCATTTTGCATCACCTTGTAACATAACTGCCATCATCGTTATGTTAGGAGGTAGAGATGAGAGGTACCTAAATTACATTTTCCCGACAAGCAAAGATGTCAATTCACAAATGCTTTGAAGAGGAAGTGACTTTTGAATGGTCACTTCAAAAGTAACAATCAGGAAGAAAGCTATGAAAAGGGGAATGCACCCCAGTCAGAGTAAGAATAAAAGTAAAAATTAAGAGAAATGAGTGTTTATTGGTGTAACTGAAGGTCCATAGTAATGGCTGCATGAAATGCATATAAAGGTGGGCATTAAAGGCTGAGAGGCCAGGGAGGTAGACAGAGAACAAATCGTGGTGGGCCTTGTATGCCAAGGGCTGGAAGACTTTATCCGAAGAGCACTGTGGAATCAATAAAGACATTTAAACATGGAATCATCTTTATATTTTAGTAAGAGTGTTATACTAGAAGTGAGTAAGTATATTAGGATATAGGACTGACGACTAAGATATTGTTGCAGTAGGTAATAAATGTTGAAATGGGGATAGACGCACTTCTGTTTTAAACAGAATGACAGATCAGACACCCTCATGGACATATACACATATTTACAGTTTAAATGATTATTAAAATATATCAGATTTGTTTTAAATGCCCTACCAAAATGAATTAAAAGGAAAGAATCCATAGAAGCAAGAAAATGACATGAAAGCAGGAAAGCAAAGGAATGGATTTCATCCTGAGGATTTCACCTAAACTTTGGAGATCTTGCGCCTCCATCATGGTGGCCAAATAAGGCCTGGGAACAGGTGTAAAGCTCAGTACATTCCCACTTCCAAAGACTCTAACAGAAGCCTGTCACACAGGCTGGTACTGGAAAAAACTGTGTCCTAGTCTAAGAACATACTAAAAATAAAACCAATGTCTAGAAGAATGCAGCCAGGAAATTATCTTGTATTGACCTTGGCACTAAATAAAAGGGGGGTGATGGTGGTAAGCTGCCTTTAAACTATATAACCACAAGTTTGCCCCCATTTGAGTGTAAGGTCTGAATTCACACTACATGTGTGTTTGAGCATCTTAAACCTCAAGTATAGAATTTAATTCTACTGGGTTGGTACAACCCTCAGAGAAACTAGCAGAAGTCAGAAAAAAAAAAAAAAAAAAAAAAAAAAAACTAACCAACCAAACAAAAAAACATTTCCTCTCTGTAAAATTATGCTTGATGATTTGACAGCAAATTTGACCCAGGCCTTGCACCCCAAGACAGAGTTCTAAGGAAATTGAACAGCTCACAAAAAGCAAAGGAAGGAAGGACATAGGAAATAAGCCACCACTGAGAACAGGAGAAACAACATGCTAACAGGCTATGAAATCAGACCTTCAGAAATGAGATATTTACAATTTTGGAGTTATTAGGTACAGAAATAAAAAGATATTTAATATGTTTAGAACTAAAGAAGCTTTAATTATGATAAAAAATGATTAAGCAGATTGGGGGAATGACTTCTAGAAATAAAATATAATAATCAAAATGAAAAATTCAATTAAAAGATTCAATGAAGCAGGTTAGATATAGCTGAACAAAGAATTAGTAAACTGGAAAATCTGTAGTTATATGAATACACTCACCAGAATAAAGTCCAAGCCAGAATAAAATCCAGAAAGAAAAAGATTGAGATCATAGATTATGTGAGATCAGGTCTAACATATTTCTAATCAGAGTTCTAGAAGGAAACAGTAGAGAGAATGGGGAAAAGCAGTATAACAGCACTGTTTGTAATAGTGAAAAACCTGGAAATACTCTAAATGGCCATCAATGGAAGGGCAAATTAGTAAATTGTAGTTTATTTACACATTTGGGTATTATACAGCATCCCAAACCAGTGAACTCTAGTATGATCAACAGTATGCATGAATTGGCAATAAAGGTAAAAGATTATATATAATATTTTTTATGAAACTAAAAATAACTCTTTAAGACTAAATATAGATGCATTAAAAACATAATGAAAGGAATGTAGGGGAATGATAATTATTCTCACTGATAGTTACTTTGAGTGCGAGAGGCAGGGGCTGAGTTGGCAGATAGTGTTATATGATACCGTATACAGATGAAAATGTGCCATAAACCAGGGAGTATAGTTAATTTAATTATGTATACTAAAAGTACTTTAAGAAGGGAGGAGGAGGAGGGAGAGATTGAGAACTTTCTAAAATTGTTGAAGTCTAACAATTCTTAGAATCAGGAAACAAAACAATTCTCAAATAGTATTTTTAAGAAATGATACGTAATAATAAGTTACAGCAAGGCACATCATAGTGATACTACAGAACACCAAGGAAAAAAAGATACTAAAAGAAGCCAGAAAGATAGATCACCTACAAAGGAGTGGGGAATTAGATAGACTGCTGATTAATATAACCTGTACAGTATCATTCAATGGATGAGTGATAGAGCCGGGATTCAGATCCGTGTCTTCTGATTCCTATGCCTGTGTTCATTCTAATATTCTACCAAAATTTATCACACATCTATGTACGGAGTATTTTTTCTACTGACATAAATGTAAACCAGAAAAGTAATGGAAAGAAGCAGCCCAATAAAAAGAAAAGCTAGTGTTATCTGTTTAACATATAAAAAATGTGGTAAAATTTACATGTATTTAGGTACAAAAGAGACAAGGGAATTAGCATTTGTTAAATTCCTAAATATATGCCAGGCATAATTCTGGTGCTTTAAAAAAAAAAAATCTCATTCAGTTAGCACAACAAACATTTCTGAGCTGGAGTCCTTATTTCCATTTTGTGGTGGAAGAGACCAAGGCTTGGAAAGATTACATGATTTACCCAGTTTCAAAAGCTAGTAAATGGTAAATTCAAATTCTGAAAAGGTATGACCAGTCCCACCTGAACCACATCTTCCCAGTAGCACTGTCAGTAAATGAATAATGTAATTTATATTATCTAAGGTATCCCAAACAGAGCACTTTCTGATAAACTTCTGAGACCACCACTTCCAGAGTCAGGGGTTCCTGCCCCCAGAGACATGTCCAGGAATATTAGTTTTTCCTTTGCACTTCTCTAGTCTTCTTTCCCGCTTGGATGCTCTACAGATTCTTCCACCACATTTGATCATCCATTTAAAGTACTGTTTACCGACTATTTTCTAATGGTTCTAAGGTTTGGAATCCTTGCTATTATTACACTTACTAGACAAATCACTAAATCCATTTGTGCCTCAACTTCCTCATATGCAAACTGGGATGCAACATACCTTTTGGGGATTCTTGAAATGATTAGCTGAGAAAATGAAATCCATAAAGCCCTTAGTTCAGTCCCTGGCACTTGGAATTTCTCAATAAGTGATTACTGCTGCCATTATTAGACTCTTTGCAAGTACAGAGACAGCTTTTACAGTCAGAGAGATTCATTTTCTCTCCTAGTTTGCCTAAGAATAAATAATCCATCTTTATTTATTCTACTGGCTATAATCTGATATAGTCTTGGACTTTGTTATTAATTTTAGCATATGTTAATAAGAAAATGATTATAAAATATCCTGTTCTGAATTTCATTTCAAGATAATGTGAATATAGCAATACATGATCAAATATCCATTTTCTAAATTGAGATTTTAAAAATTCCCAAACTTCATCCCCTGAGTTGAATTCACTAGAATGAAACAAATGAAGACAATGTTCAGTAAGCTTCTAAAGAATCCACATATTAATTGGATCAATTTGGCCAAAGACTATTTTTGCCGTTAGAATTTATTATTCTGAATTGAGTGGTTATATGGTTGAGTGATTATGTAAAAAAATCATATTAATTATACAATGATATGTGAAGAGGATTCCTATAATGCCAGGGGTTAAAAACAAAGAAACACCAAGTCCTCATGTGTATAGAAAACTCATGCTAAGGCCAAAAGACACAGGAGGAGAGTCAGAAGAAATATACCAAAGCACCAAACATGTATACCATGCTATGTGTGTCTGTATAACACATACGAAATGCTAAATTGATATCAATTTCTGGAAATAAAAATGCTTATTCTTTTTTTAAATTGTACAAACCTCATAAGCCTACTAGGCATGTACACATATATACTTTTAACTAATCACTTTATCGATTTTTTTTCCATCAAAGAGAATAATAAATGAAAGTCTTCCTTCTGGATGATTAGTGGCAGTTGACTTGGAGTTTCAGTCCTTCCTCAGAACTTTTTGGCATAGTAAATAACATTGCAAAGTCGCTCACATTTTTCAAACTCTTCCATTTTATCTTATGTGTGTGTGTGTGTGTATGTGTGTGTCTGTCTTGTAGGTGAAATATTCTTACAGCTAGTGACTTAATATGCTGATGAACACAGAGAGCTTGATTTTTTTTTTAAACCAACATTCTGTACCATTTGATCATTTAGGTAATATTCAGCCTTTTCAAAGATTACTTAATTATCATGGTATCACTAGAGAGGAAGAAAGGAAATTCTGTAGTTAGCTTAGGAGAAAAAATTAATGTAAAACAGTTCTTCAAGAAGCCCAGCAATGCAATAAAGCATCTAGATAATCTTTCAGAATATCAGAGCCTGGGGTATGCTAACGGGATCATAGAAGAAGGAAAAAAGCTCCAGTTCTCACTCACATTAAAAGTGCTCTCTTTTACACAAGACACAATTCATATAATCTTTTTATATCAGCAGGGAACTCATCTATCTGCATATACATGGAGACAGGCGGCTGTTAACAGCATAGCATGACACTGCTGAACAGATCAGGATGCAGGATAAGGAATATCATTCTATCATTCCCAACTGAAACAACATCAGAAAATGTAGGCAGGCTAAATAGAATTATCCAAAATGGAGACTGTCTGAAATTCCAAGTCTCCCAGAGACAAAAGTACTATTCACCTCTTCTTCTTTCTTATCACTGAAATTCATTTGCATTCACTGAAATCCTTTAAATTATTACCCTCCTGGGAAAGTCTGCAACCCTTATAGTACACTTATAAACATTCAGTTGTTTCTGATCAGACCTACGTTGTTTATAGTTCTCCTGATTCATATTTTAGTATCTTAGGAAGGAAAATTTAGTGCCAGAAATGTTTACCCATTTATATTCTCTTGGTTTTTGAGACTTTCCATGGCAATTTTTAAAAATTAGGTATCTGTTATACCTTTTGCTTCAAAAGTTGCGATTCCCGAAGTATGACTCTTATCTGACCTTTTAGAATTATAAATCTAAGAACTGTTTGTGTTCCAGAGAATGAACACACAAAATGGGAACTAGTGAGTTCCAAACCTTCAGCTATAGAATAATTGATGGTTTTCTCCAGATATTTGTTAAAATTTTATTATAATGAATGCTAGGATTTTTTAAAAGTAAGCTTGTTTAGCAATAAGAATTTAGCACTTCCAAAGCAGCCACATGGTCTGTTGCCCAGGACTCCCTTTAAAATTGCTTTGCTGAGGCTGTTCAACATCTGTCAGCATTTTCTGCATAAACCATTGGCTCAAAAAAAAATTCTTCAGGCTGAAACTTGATACATCAGGTCTCAGCTTAGGAGTTTTTATGTGTTTTCAGGAAAATAAGTTCGGGTGTTTTCAAGTTAGTGCTAGAGTAGAAACAAACCCTAATATACCATTTCAAGACACCCTTTTATTTTGTACATGGGTAAAAGGAAAACAGACATCTACCCAACTAAAATGGACAGAAAATATTGAAACAATTGTTGTGAAGTTTTCTTTACACTGTATTGCTAAATAGGATGTCTTTATTGGAGCTATGTGTCTACATTCGTCGTAGAATGGCATATGGAACTCTGCCCAGCTTTAATGCCAGAGGTCAGAATGTGCCCACCTCCTGGCAGCTGAGGATGAATGGCTTAAGTGACAAATTCCTATCCTTCAGTTTCCCAGATCATTGTACAGCCAAAGGAGACTAATACAATAAACAACAGTTTGCCAAAAGGCATTGCAATCCACTGGTGGATTGTGGTTTTACACAGCTTCAACATACATTATCCTGATGTCTAAAATTACATCTCAGAGTACAGCTGTGTGTGTGATACTGGACTTCATTCCACTGGATGATCCCATGCAGTCCAGTTACAACAGGAATGCACTTTTGAACCTAAAGCTGTCACTACAAATCTCACTGTGAGTGGTAAGAATTCATGAAGAAATTCCAGTTTATTGGTTTGCAGGGATTTGCCTATGAAGGTAGAGTTTGTATCTTAAAATTGCCATTGCATTCAAGACAAAAAAAGTCATTTCAATGACTGAAGTTCTTATATTTTTCAGTTGACTATTTGTGATGTGAATTTTTTTTCCTTTTTATATGAGTGTTAATTGGAAATAGGCAAGGAATGAGCAGGCCTTTAACATTCCAGTCCTCTGTGTCAGCTCTCTGTGTTAGAGAATTTATTTGAACTAAAGAGCTCCTAAATCACTACAGCATAACCCTCAGGGAAAATAAAAACTCAAAAATATATAAACAATTAAACTCTACTAAAATTGAGCAGCTGAGCACCTTAGCGTACTTGCTTGCCTTTAGCTAATATATTTGAACCAATAAGGGTGTGTCTTTTGAGGCTGTCTAGGGTATACCTGTGGTTTTAGAAATACCAGTGCCTCATCTCCAGTAGTTACAGTGGTAAAGAAAAAATTGTTACCTCTTTCCTTTGGTGATTCTGGTGCATGTTTGGAAGATACAGCTCAAAACAATCAATACCCTGGGCCTCTGGTTTATAATATATTAATGTCTGCTCTCTGGAAGACCCATATCCACCACCTGCCCTCTGAATTCTGAGTAATCCAGATCCTTTGGAGGACTTAAGTATATAAAAATTAAGAGCAAAACAAATGGTCTTGAAAATCCTTTCCAATAGGCACAAGCAAACACGATAGGGATCGGATCATTTCACTTTCCTAAATGTTCTACATTCAGCGTAGTGGAGGAGGACCTCTGAGGTGTCTGTTCTTTTTCAAATCCCTACCTCAAGGCATTCTCCTCACAGTTCCGCCACCTGCATACACCCCTGATGTTCCATCCACCAAGCAGCCATATCTGCAGGTATACCATCCTCTGCCCTGTCTCTGCACCTTTGCATGTATAATTTCTCCTGCCTGCAAGATGCTCTCATTTATTCTATACCTGATGAACATCTTCCTGCCCATCAAAACCCAGATCACTCTCTCATACATTCTTTCTACATTCCGTGGAATATATAGATTTGGCTGTTACTGGTTTATAATCAAACTTCCTTTTTCACAACAGTCCTAAAGTTTATGCCAGTCTTGTCCCTGTCTCACTAATAATGAAATTAAGATTTTTAGATAGAAAATAATATGACAAGTATTAAAAGCACTCAGAAAGCTAAGGGTTTTTTTTCAGAGCTTTTATTCATTTTTGTATCTAATGTTGAAAACAAGTAAAGATATATACAGAAGAGCCCCTACCTGAAATGTATTCATATGGTCCCCTGACTTAATCACAGATTCTTCTATTTCAACAGAACGTTCTTCCCCACAGATATAGGAAAATGTTCCAATTTTCCTCATTGATTTATGCTTATTGATCACTGAACTTAGAGCTCGGAAACTTGAATTTCCATTTTATGAATGCTCTCAATTTATTGTATGGCCTTAGAAAAAATTATAAAACCTTTTTAACTCTTAGCTTTTGAAAAAGCAAATAATAAGTCTACTTATATCATGAAGTTTGTCTAAAGTTCAAAACAAACTACATGAGTAAAACAACTTGAAAACCGTATTCCTCTATATTTATACAAAGTATATATTCATATTTATATGACTAGTATACAGTATTATTATCTGTATCAAAGAAGACTAAAAGTCTATAGTATACGGAGCCCAAATAAAACTTGCCCAAAAAGAATGCTTCGGATGTAAACTGCTTTCAGTTTCAACCCTTGATTCCACTTACTCATGGTTCACAGAGAGTTTTGTAAGGATCTGTAACTACTCTGAAATAGGTAATAATAGTGCTAACTCATAGAGGTACTTAGAACATAAATGTGGGTGTGTGAAAGAGAGAGAGATACAGAGACAGAGACGGAGACAGAGAGAGAGAGAGAGAAAGAGAGAGAGAAGACATTTTTGCTAAAGAATATCTGAAGACAAAAAAAGGCCAAGGACAAAATGTTGTAGAAAAAACTGGGTTCTTGGGTTATTGTCACAAGACCAGGAATAGTTAGGCACGCAGACACTTTGAAGAATGAGGGTGAATGGATTTTATTGGGAGAAAAGGAAAAAACTCTCAGCGAAGTAAGAGAGATTCCTGTTAACAGACCCCCCTTTCACAGATTGAATCCCAGTTGGTTTATCACGCAGGAATAGGAGAGGTCAGGCTCCTCCCTACTGCAAATGGCACCAACTTCCCCATGCTGCACCCTGTCCTCTCAGAGGTCAGGCCAGTGGGAGATTCTCTGGGGACCTTACCCCTTATCTTCCTCCTGCTTCTATCATAATGAAAACTCTCAAATCTTCATTATTCTAATGTGTAGTAAGTCCACAAAGACATGTGAACTTTGATTTCTAGGGGTTTTTGGTTTTTTTTTTTAGACTAGCTATCTTGACTTCAGAGTATCCAGGAATATTAAGGACAGTGTGACAAGTGTTGTAAATTCCTGATTGAGCACACAGGAGGATGAGAAATTCCTGGGTAAGGAAATAAAAAAAAAGCTGGAAAGCAGAGGGTTGGCCTGTGGTGAAGCCACAGCTGTCCTTGGGGCATTTGCTATCACTGCACAAAGAGCTTTGGGTATACTTAGACATATGGAGATAGGAGAAAACACCTCAGCCAGAACAGACTGGGGAATTGGAACCAAGACTCCTACAGGACACTCAAGAGCTACACCTTAAGTGAAAATGGTGAATCAAGAAAAATCCACTTGCTGGTAAAAGGAGAAAATGAGGAAAGTTATGTGTCTGGGCCTGCATTGTGAATGAAAGGAGAGAAAAGTCTTTGAGAATCCATTTTTATAGGTTCCTCATTCTGTAATTTGAGGTTCAAATTTGTATCATTTACATGGGCAAGCAGAACCAAAGCTGAGGAATTAACTTAAAGTCAACTGAAGTTGGAGGCAGTTCTGGGAGCCTGTAGAAACATAAATACTCTCTGGAGCAAGACACCCTCAAATCAGATCTAATAGAAGCCCAGCTAAACATGAATCCACAATCCAACATTTAAAAGGACACACACACACACAAAAAGCCATCATGAGTAAGTCAAGAGAATAACAAATAGAAAAGATTTTGGACTATGTTTAAAAAGTTTAAAGAAATAAAAGAGCAAATGACAAATTTGAGAAGGGAACACTTTTTTAAAGACAAGGCATATTTTTAAAATAGTCAGATAGAACTTTAAAAATGAATTGCAGTTATTGAAATTAAAATTTTATAAACAGATTAAACAGCTAGAGAGAGACTCTGTAAAATAGGTTCTACACAGTGGTATGCTGATAGATGTTTAATAAGCAGCTGTCCAGATAGGGTAAAGCCCTGTGTAGCATTTGTTAATTTCCATGGTGTGAATGCTCCCACCATAGGTAGCCAATTTTAAGCTACCAGTGTGATGTCAGTGAACTTGGAAGAGATGTGTACAATTGGTTCTCATGAGCTGTATAAACCAGCTCCTGCACACGATTAGACATATAACTGAATAAATTACCCAGAATGCAATACAGAGAGATGGAAAGATAGGATTGCATATAGGACATGAAGGATAGGCTGTGAAGGTCTAATATATGTTTAATTATCATTCTAGAGGCGAATAGGAGAATGACTAAAATGTTTCCAGAATTGATGAAAGTCATGAATTCTAAGATCTAGGAACACCACAAATAACATCCAGACACACATTATAATGAAATTGCAGAGCACCAAAGCCAAAGAGATAACCATAAAAGCATCCAGAGAAAAAATACATCAACTACTAAAGAACAACAGTTCAGACTTCTTAAGGGCAAAAGTGGAAATCAGAAATCTTCAAAGTGCAGAGGGAAACACAAGCTAGAGCTGAATACCTAGTTAAAGGATTATTTTAAAGTGAGGCCTAATAAAGACACTTTCAGACAACAGAAACAGTTTGCCATCAGAGGTAAAAGGAACAGGAAAAAAATGCACTTTAGGAAAAAGGAAAATGATCCAGAAGGAACATGGACAAAGAAGTGGTTAAACATTTATGTAAGCCTAAGCCAATATTAAAACAACTAGAATAGTGTCTAGTGATTAAAAGCCATCTGAACAGTTTTATTTTCTCACAAATACTAAACAGCTTATTGTGCACTTAATTTAATTACATTGCTATGTAGAAGCTTTTAGTTTAGTTTTGTTGTTTTGAGATAGAGTTTCGCTCTTGTTTCCCAGGCTGGAGTACCATGGCACAATCTTGGCTCACCGCAACCTCTGCCTCCCAGGTTCAAGGCATTCTCCTGCCTCAGCCTCCTGAGTAGCTGGGATTGCAGGCATGCACCACCACGCCTAGCTAATTTTGTGTTTTTAGTAGAGATAAGTTTTTTCCCTATTGATTAGGCTGGTCTCGAGCTCCTGACCTCAGGTGATCCACCCATCTTGGCCTCCCAAAGTGGTGGGATTAGAGGTGTGAGCCACCATGCCTGGGCCCACCATGCCTGGGCCCACCGTGCCTGGGCACACCATGTAAAAGTTTAACCATATTTTGGTCACTTCTGACTTATAAAAGAATCAGGAAAAAAACATTAAACATTGTGATATAAGATTTACTTATTTTAACCCGTTACACTTTGCTAAACATACTGAAAACTTGACTGGGTTTAAATTTGTAAAAAAAGAGCCATAGATACCTCAGAATTTTTAAAAACTTCTTTGTTGATCTTGAATGTTCTGTTACGTGATTCCAGATCATTACCTAAGCAAGGATTTCCAATTAAGGCTGAGCTGGGAAAGGCATTATTATATTAAAGTTTATGGTTGTGAAAACTTTACCCCTACAACACTGGAAGTGCAGGACCTTTGTTTCTCTCTACCCAAATGCTGGTGACTTTTTACCTCTAGGAGAGTTATGTACTCACTGTGACTCACAGAAAAAGATAAGGTTACTTTATACTATCTCCCAATAAATGGAGCCAAGGATCTTTGGAGAAATTCCAGGACTGGAGCAGCAAAAGTACAAGATGACCCTGGAATGTCTCAAAAGGTGCCAGAAAGTAAAAAGTGCTCCAAACATTATGGGGAACATGTGAAAAAGATACAAGAAGCAAATTACAGGAGGTTCCCAATCACTACTAAATCTGGGACAATTTCAGAAATAAAATAATGATAGTAATAGATTATAATCTATAGAATAAAATAAGAAGCCATACTGTCATAAACAGTTGAATGAGTAATTGCATGGAGAAGTGAAAGCTGTTCCTCATAATTAATTTAGAAGATAGAAATTTAAAAATCACCATTTGCAAAACATCACAGTAATAATTGTTTCTCTTAAGGGTCAATAGATGTTAAAATTAGTAGGTAAAAGTATGATGAGAAACAGGATATTCACATAGCCTCAAATATCACCCACAAGATACTTATTAATTTCAAAGTAGGAAATAGAAATGTTACTGGAAGACACCATCTTAACCAATTGATCAAAATTAACATCTCTGGTAATGAGACAGATCGACATCACATATCCCCTGATGCAATGCACTGAGAAAGACACACCATTTATGTGGGGTGTTTTTGCCAAAAATGTACAACCTGAAGTAATGAGGAAACATCAAATTGAAGGACATTGTACAAAATAACTGGTCAATACTGTAAAAAACTATTAGGGTCATGAAAGATGAAAAAAGACTGAAGTATTGCTCCAAATTAGAGGAGACTAAAGAGGCATAACTAAGTGTAATATATGATTGAGGATTAGATCCTGGGCCATAGTATTACAATGTCAATTTCTGGATCTTGATCATGGTTGTGTAGTTTTGTAAGATACTAACATTCTAAGAATCTGGGTGAAGGATATACAGGAATTCTTTGTATTAATTTTAAACCTTTTAATAAGACAAATTATTTCAAGCTGAAAATTATTTTACAAATCAAAGATAGTGTTGTAATGGTTTCCTTAGACCTCTCCATCCTCCCATAGTCTAAGAAAGGCCATTTATTAGTTACCTTCTTTCCCAGTTCTATCCACAGACATCAATGCATGGCTTCAGGAAAAGTGGGCCAAGTGCAAGGCTGAAAAGGAAGGAAACAGTTTGAGTCTGAAGCACAAGGTTCCTACTGTGCTGAACCAGTGTGGTAGAGGCTATTAAAATGCCATCTTTTTCTAACTCCCATTCCTCTCCTTCCTCTGCCCTCATACCCTACATCCCAGACCGCTTTTAATCCTATTGGGAAGGTATACAGAGAGAAATAAAGAAAAAATAATAATGAATGGCTGTGTTCTTTGGCACATGAATAACAGTTTCCCTTTTGGGACTTCAAGAATAAAAAATGAGAGGCTTTAAATCCTGCTAACTTGTGCAAGAATGTGCGTGTTTGTGTGTGTGCATGTAGGTAAAAATGTAAACTACCACTGTGGAAATAACAATGCTGGCTTTTAAAATCTACTAAAGTAAAAGAAATAATTATTCCTGAATAAGATGTGTCAAACACCAGTGGGAAGAAAGAAAAGCTGGTTATTTTGTTTAGAGCTGGATGAATTAGGAAAATCTTTTTTACTGCTAACTCAGAGATGAGCTGTTGTTGCCAAGATGTGGTTTATCAAACATCTAGGCTATCTCACAGGATGTGAGTTGGTTTAGCTTTACAAAATAGCTCTATTTTTATTTTAGCCAAATCTCTGCAAGATTCTCAGTCAGCTCCCTCCCCTACTAGAATGAAACAGCAACAACAGCAGCGAAACCTGACTGAAACAGCCGAGTAAATGTTGGCCAGAAGCCTGCTGTGCTCCAGCCTGGCTTTTAGAAGGAGTCTCTCTCATTTTGATTCATTGCTTCTCACAAGCCAGCTCCAGACTGCTTTTCTTGAGATAAAATAAGTTGTAGAAGTATAAAGGGAATGTTGCCACTGGTAATTCTTTTTACTTAAGATAATAAAAAGCACACAAAATTTCCATGCTCATTCTTGACTCTTTTCCGGGTCCCCCTTCCTGATTCTAACACACTGTGGAAATGGTGCAAGGAAAAAAAGCCACAGGCAGTAGTCGGTGTTGCAGACCACATGACTCATTACTTGTACTTTTTTCTGGAGTAGTCTGTTTTCTGTGAGCTGGCTTCACTCTGGTTAATTACTTGGCATCCTGAGATTTCACCTGGTTGCCCCTCTGGTGGCTCAGACAGGGCCTGGGGCATCACTGAATTTATATTGAAAATCAGATTGGCATCTGAACAGCTCCCACAACACACACACACACACACAAAAACACACCCCAAACACACTTAATCAGCATCAAGTAGTACAGTTTCCTTTATAAGTGATGGGAGCTGCTGGCTGTTGTTTTTGGCTTGAGGCCGTACAGACCAGCCAGCCGTTGTGTAAGCATGGTCTGTCTGAATTGCTTTGGGGCTGTCTTCTTAGAAGTCTTCTTGCTGTTCATTATTTTGCCAGCAAGCCTTCCTATTACTTCTTTTTAGATTCCTCAATCTATGTTTTCTCTACTGTAAGATAGTAAAGTGTAGAGAGTCAGGGAGCCCTGAAAATCTTGAAGATTTTTTTCCTTTGGTCTTTATATTTTTAATTTGAGATTGGCATTTTAAACCGTTGTGGAACTTGTGAACTTACTGAGTTTAAACTAGAATTTGGAGTAGGAGTTAATAACCAAACTGTTCTTCTCATGCTGTTTTAAAAACTTCTGGTATATATGCCTTTTTATTTTTTACTCACCATACAGTCTATTCAGAAAAAAAACAACAAACAAAAAACATTAAGTAGCTCTTGGCAGAAGGTCAAAACCAGCATTTCAGGGAAGGTATTTAAAAGTCTTTTAAGTGTGGGCTATTTGTAAAAGCAATATCTGCACATTTCTTATGACTGGGAAGGACTATTTTCACAGTCTTTCATGGAAATATTTCTAGACAATTTTCTGTGGCTCTTTTCCCTGAGCTCATTTATTTGCTTTTGCTTCAGAACACAGCATTTTAATGAGCAGTTTTATGAGCCTAACCTGCGTTCTGCAAGCTCCACATGACTGGATTCCTGTTGCACATAACCTTTGCCCTATTTTCCATTAAAACACAAGACTTTTCTATAATCATCTGTATACTATGACCTTGGAGGAAAAAAAATGCAACAGATACTTTAGTCTACTATTTAGTCTACTTTAGCACACTAAAATTGATATTTTTTTAAAGTTGTTTCCTTATAGTTTTTAAAAGTATGCATATTAATATCTTCACAAATTTATTTATGGTGTAAGATGCCTAATTCGATATTACCTCTGGATAAATAACTCATTTAGGTATCTTTATAATCCATTGAGAGATGTACAAAGGCAATATGAACCCCAAATCATTTTGGAGTTATGAACATTCAAAACAAAAAAAATGTATAGTTTTCTGTCTCCACTTGGGCTTACATATAAAATAGTTGTCAGGAAGTTCCTTCTTAAAGCAAAGCTAAATCATCACCTGATGCATTTTAGCTTCTTCTCTTTGTGCTTCAATTCAAATGTAAAACAACTATTTTTCACTTTATACATAGTATCCTACTATTTTTATATGAAATAACTTTCTTTTCTATAACCTGAAACATCCACATACTGGTTTTGCTTCCAGTATTTTAATCCGTTTTCTTAATATCTGCTAAACATTCAAGCTCTTTCTTTCATTTGAGCAGTAGAATCCCAAGCAGAATGCAGAGCCCCTGCAGAGGTCTAACCAGTACCAAGAACAATGGAGCTATTGTGTAGCACACTCAGCTCCCCTCAGGATCATGCATTCCAGCCCTGTTTGCCTTTTAAAACTACACTATGGATTTAAGGTAGTCTGTGGTTGCTTGTAACACCTTGTTCTTTTTCTGCCCTGCTTACTTTAGCCAATCTATCTCCATCTTATAATTCTGTTTACTTTTTCTTCTTAGAACAAGGAAGGTACTCTTTAAAACAGAGTGCAGTAAGTTTAGGGCGAATGAAAGGAAATCTACTTCACACAGCAGGTTATAAACTTGTGGAACTCATTAGTCCCAAAAGGTGGGACTGGCAGGAAATGTAAATGAATTCAGAAATCTTTTAGCCAGATTTATGAATGAGAGCCACAAATGGCTACTAAGAAAACTGGGACTATACCTGACTTTTACAACAGAAGTCAGAGAGCAGCTTTGAGCTCCCCCACAGGATGCCTCTTGAGACCTATTGGGGTGGCTGACCTTGGGTCTCCCCCACTATGGGATTTCCTGAGCATCCTATGTCCCATCCACACTTGTTCTCAGTTTCACTGGGTCTCAGAAAGAACCAGTAAGCCTTATCTGGGAGAGGCAACTTTCTTTTTAAAATAGAAGAAAGAAGGCTACTTTTTAAAATAGAAGAAGAAAGCTTCATAACTTTTCCTTTCCCGTTCAACTGTCTGCCTACCTTAGTGCCAATTATGACTGTCAGACAATAGTGATGTCTGTCTAGTAGAAACTAGCTGAAATCACACTTGGATGTTAAAACATAGATACTTTCTTTTAGGTTAAGTCAGACCCTTTTTTTCCTGGGAATTTTCAGGCCTGAGACCATAAATAGCATTTTTATTTCACCCTGTACTCTATCCTCAGTAGAACCTTCAATCACTTAACTCCTCTGCTTTTCCCAGATCTATATCCCTTTAGTGCAGGGTTCTCAAACTGGAGCACTTAAAAAATGCAAATGGTTCTGGCTTCACCCCAGACCAATTAAATCACAATTTTGAGGGTGGAACCCAGGTATCAGTAGTCTATAAAACCATCCCAGGTAATTCTCCCAGCAGCCAAGTTGAGGGTCTTGACCTGACAAGTACTGTTAGGTTCTCTCCCTACCCTGAGCTCTCTGCTTGGCATCTCAGTGTTGTCTGCAACATCATTCTGCAGTAGCCACCTCTCCATGTTTAATGTTTATTAGTGATTATAGTGAAGCTCTCTACATAAGTCATCAATGCTAGGTCTTTATGCTTTTTCTGTCCTATCAAACATGAACACTTAGTAAAAGAAAACTTGCTGCAAAATCTGACCCATTGCAAACACCCAACACTTATAAGATCCTGCCCTCCTTTTACTCACCTCTTTGTTGACTAGCCAGACACCTGCTCCAAAAATGATCTTTCATCACATCTGTCTCTCACTTTTCCTATAGGCAAGAATGTCACCTTTTTAGGAGAATACAGAAGCCAACCAGAAGAAGCTGCCTGATACCTTTAACTTAGCTGAGCATTCTTCCACCATTCTCTTCTTATTCTTCCTTTAAATCATTGAAAAGAAAAATTCTACTTTCACTTATTAAATACAATTGAATACAAACTGTGTGCAATACATTAGAATGTAGTGAATACCTATTAGAAAGCAATGAACAATAATACATTAAAAGAATATAAAGTCTTAACAATAAGAAATATTTAATAAGCTATGAGTGTCTAGGAAGGAGGGATTATTTAGGCCAGGTCTTGAATAATGAAAAGATTTTAGCAATCAAATATCAGGCAAAAGGGCATTCAGATTCAAAGGGGCAACATGGCTAAAGACACCAGGTTGTGATGTGCATGGTTTGATTTGGGAATAGCTAAAGGTCTGTTATAGCTGGAATATGGCATAGAAAGTGAATCTTTCTGAGTATTTCTCATTTATGGCATACTGAATCTCATAGTTTGCTGTTATTTCTAATGTCTTTAGTCTTTTGTCTTCTGGTTCCTTTTTAAACTTTATGTATACACATGGCTTCCCTGGCCTAAAAGAAACATCTTTGACCCAATCCTGATATCTTGATAAATACCATGCCATTCCCTTCATTTTTCTGCCAAACTTTCACAGTATGACTTAGGCTTTCTTTCTGCCCCCTTTCTACATTCTCCACCTCACCCTCCTAACCTAGCTTCTGGCCTCCCCTTAATCCTACCCACAAACCCCCATCCTTACAGAAAAGCTCTGCAAAAGATTCTTACACTGTTCAGACAAAGCCATTGGCCAGCCCTCATTCTATTTAGCTTTTAGCAACATCTGGCACTGTGAATTACTGCATTTTTCTTGAAAGCTTTTTTACCTGAGGCAGCCTGGGATGTTGCATGATGGTCGAACTCCTCCCACCTTTTTTTCACTCCCTATGGTCTCCTTTGCTGGCAGTTTTCTACCTCCTTAACTGTGAATATCCATCCCCAAATACTTTCCTCCTTCTCTTGTTTCATTCTATTATTTATTCTTTCATCCTGAAAGCATTAACTGAGTACTCACACTAGGCCAGGCACTTTGCTAAACACAAAGACAAATTTGGTTTTCCCTGTACACTTATTGCTTTTAAGCATGCTTTCTGTTCATATGGCTCCAGCTTCCAATTCTGTATGGAAGATTTCTAAATCTACATTTCTGTTGTGACTCCTGAATGCTCATTCTGTAATTGCAGTTGCCACCAGATAAGTATTTTGCATCTACACAGTTTACTTTAAAATAAACTCATTTTTTTCCATAAAAATCAATTTCTCTGCCTCAGTATATTTACCTCAATCAATGAAGTCATCATATCCGTCTTCAAGGCTGGACATCTGAGCATATTATTTTACTCTTTTCTTGGTACATTTTGCATCCAATCTGTCATGATTTTCCAATAATTTCTTCTTTAGAATGCCTTTATGATTCACTGTTACCTCTCCATTTTTATAGCCACCCACTTGATTCAGACTTTACACATAGCTTCTTACTAAAGACAATAATTGATCTCCCTGCTTTCACTCTCACTCTCCTTAAATAAGTTCAGCCTGTAGTTGCCATATTAATCTTCCTAAAATATTGCTTGAGTACATCCTTTCTGGTGACCTTTCAAGCCCACCACATTTCATCTCATCTCCTTAGTCTAGCCCAAGTTCTCCACAGTTTGACCACTCATTTTGCAATTCAGCCACATATTCTACTCAACATATTTGTTGCCATGCCCTCCCCAGTATTTTACTAAACACATCAAACGAATTTCTACCTCCATTCCTTTTTTTCCCCTCACCTAGATGCCTTCTAAAGGTCTGCATGCCCCAATATAACCAGGCCAAGTCTCACTTACTTTCTTTCCATAGCCTTGCCTTGTGCCAGAAACCTCTGGAAAACTTTTCTCTCTTGAAAAGCCAATTATATTTAGAGGCTCTATCATACCACTTGGCTCATATTACATGCTATCTTTATGACACATTGTTTTTGGCCTGTTAATGGGCTCCTCCCCAAATATAGGGTAAACTTATTAGGTGAACTGTATATAAATTTATTAATTTTAGATAATAAAAATAGTATTGTGTTTATGTTTTTTAAGGTGTCTTATCTTTTAGGAATATGCACTGAAATATTTACAGATAAAATTAGGTGATGTCTGAGTTTACCTCAAAATAGTTTATAAGTATAGATGGAACAAGGTTGGCCATGTGGTGAATTGCTGAAGTTGAGTTATGAGAGATTAATTTGTACTGTTCTGTATTCTATCTACCTTTACATGTATTTTAAATTTCTTAAAAATATTTTTAAAGTAGTCATTGATGTTAAGAAATTCTTGTTAAATATTTTTGATGTGATAATGGCACTGTCATTGTGATTTTTGAAAAGGAATTCTTATCTTTTAGAAATACCAACTGAAGTATTCATGCATGAAATGATAATAATGTAGACATTGAGGTCATTGCATTTTTAAAAGATTATAATAAAATGAAAGAAAAATATTTAAATTGTTATTGAAAGTGTCTTATCCCCAGAAATACATTCATAAACCCCAAGGTGAGAAAACAATACTTTAGATAGTTATGTAAAGCCTGTTCTAAGTTTTGCCTGTTTATAACTAAATACTGCATAGCAAGCAAATCTGTGAGCTGCACATCCTGTAGATGAGTGCATAGAGAAGAGTAAAAAACAACCAAACACTGTATATGAGACCTCATAATCTTTAAAGATACAGGATTTTTCATAAGAGTAATGGCTTTAAAAACTGGATTATATTCCAGGTAACATCAGCCTTCAATGGATATACATTCAGACATGCTAGTACCAGATAAAGTGACTCATGCCTATAATCTCAGCTAGTTCAGAGGCTTAGGAAGGAGAATTGCTTGAGGACAGGAGTTTGAGATCAGCCTGGGACACATAGCAAGACCCTGTCTCTAGAAACATTTTTTTACATTAGCTGGGCATGGTGGCATGCACCTGTAACCCTGCTACTTGGGAAGTTAAAGTAGGAGGATTAGTTGATCCCAGAAGTTCAAGTGAGCTATAATCATACTACTTGACTGCAGCCTGGGCAACAGAGCAAGGCCCTTTTTCTAAAAAAAAAAAAAAAAAAGTAAAAACTAAATAAATAAACATGTTAAAGCAGTCCTTAATTTAAAAAAAAAAAAAAAAAACAGCCAAACACAAAGAAAACCCCACAGGCTTTCCGCAATATCAATTTAATTCATAAATTTAGTATTAGCTCTCCAAAAAACTTTTCAATAAATGTTGATTATTAGCAAATTCATCTGATTTCAGGGAGAAGAGTCTTGTCTCTGTCATTAAAATATTCATGATCAATCAAATGGCTGGTAAGTTAATATCAGAACTAGCTGAATGTCTGAAAAACCCAAAAGTTAGAAAATCATCCATGGGTGCTCACTTCAATAGCACATATTCTAAAATTGAAAAAATATAGACAATATTAACACAGCCCCTGCACAAGGATCACATGTAGATTCAGGAAGCATTTCATATTTTTCTGAATGAGAAATTTAACAGATAGATATTATTAAAAAAAGAACTAAACAGAAATTTTGGAGATGAAGAATTTAATAATTAAAATAAAAAATACAGTTGAGAGATTCAACAATAGATTAGATCAAATAAAAGAAAAATTTTGAGGCCAGGTGTGGTGGCTCATGCCTGTAATCCCTGTACTTTGGGAGGCTGAGGCAGGCGAATCACAAGGTCAGGAGATCGAGATCATCCTGGCCAACATGGTGAAACCTCGACTCTACTAAAAATACAAAAATTAGCTGTGCATAGCGGCAAGTGCCTGTAGTCCCAGCTACCCGGGAGGCTGAAACAGGGGAATCACTTGAACCCGGGAGGCAGACATTGCAGTGAGCCGAGATCATGCCACTGCATTCCAGCCTGGTGACAGAGTGAGACTCTATGTCAAAAAAAAAAAAGAAAGAAAGAAAGAATTTTTAAACTTGAAGATGAATATTTTGAAATAACCTAGTCAGGAAAAAAAAGAAAAAAGAATTAAGAATGCCTTAGAGGACACATTGGAACACTATTAATTGAGCAAATGTTCACAATATGAAAATTTCAGGAGAGGAGATGAGAAAAGGCATAGAAACCTTACTTAATGAAATAATAGCTAAAAACTTTGCATTTCTTAGAAGAAATATGGACATCTAGATCCAGGAAACTCAAAACCCCAAATATATTAAGTTGAAAAAGGTCTTCTTCAACTCACATTATAGTCAAAGTGTCAAAAGTCAAAGACAAAGAATTCCAAAATAGCAAGAGAAAAGTGTTAAGTCACAGAGAAGGGAATCCCCATTAAGCTAACATTAGATTTCTCAGACACCTTATAGGCTAGGAAAGAATGGGATTATAAATTCAAAGCACTGAAAGAAAAAAAAGAAAAGATGTTAGCCAAGAATAGTATACCAAGAAAATCTATACTTCAGAAATGAAGGAAAAATAATATCTTTCCAACACAAACAAAACCTGAGGAAATTCATCACGACTAGACCAGCACTACAAAAAAGTATTAAAGAAATCCTGTACATCAAAGCAAAAGAGTAATAATGCTACTACCATAAAAACATGCAAAAGTATGGAACTCATTCATAGAGCAGATACACAAATTATTAAGGAAAAGGAATTTAATCTTATCATGACAGAACACCACCAAACTGCAAAGATAAATAATGAGAGAGGAAAACAGAAACAAAAGATATATAAAACAATGAGAAAACAAAAAAGATAACAAGATTAAGTCCTCACCTAACAATAATAACCTTGAATATGAGTAGATTAAATTCCCCAGTTAAAACATATAAACTAGCTGAATGGTTAAAAATCAAGACCCAACTATATGCTGCCTACAGTAAATTCATTTTACCTATGAAGATACACATAGACTGAGAGTGAAGGAATGAAAATATATATTCCACACACACAGAAGCCCAAAATGAGCAGGGTGTCCCCACCCAAATCTCATCTTGAATTGTAGTTCTTTTAATTCCTACATGTTGTGGGAGGGACCTGGTGGAAGGTAATTGAATCATGGTGGTGGTTTCCCCCATGCTACTCTCATGATAGTGAATAACTTCTTACAAGATCTGATGGTTTTTTAAGGTGTTTCCCCCTTTGTTTGGCTCTCATTCGTCTCCTTACTGCTGCTATTGAAGAAGGACATATTTTCTTCTCTTCTGCATTAATTGTAAGTTTCCTGAGCCCTCCCAAGTCATGCTGAACTGTGAGTCAATTAAACCACTTTTCTTTATAAATCATCCAGTCTCGAGTATGTTTTTATTAGCAGTACCCATACATATGTGAGATAAAATAGACTTTAAGTCAAAAACTGAAGAAGAGATAGAAAGTCATTGTGTCATTATATATATATATATATATATATATATATAATAACTAATATATATATAAGATGATATGTATATACATTTACAATTGCTTATCTCTCTAGATACATATATGTGTGTGTGTGTCATTGTATATATATAATGTGTGTCTATATATATGATACACACACATATATATATAATGATACACACACACATATATATATACACACAGAGAGAGAGAGAGAGAGAGAAAGAGAGAGGGTCAATTCATCAAGAGAATATAGCAATAATAAATGTATATAGACCTAATATTGGAGCACCCAGCTATATAATGCAAATATTATTAGATCTAAAGGGAGAGATAGATCTCAATACAATAATAGCTGGGGACTACAACACTCTACTCTCAGAATTGTATAGATCACTTAGGCATAAAATCTGCAAAGAAACATTGAATTCACACTGCACCATAAATCAAATGGACCTAACAGACATTTACAGAACATTCCATGCAACAGCTACAGAATATGTGTCCTTCTCATTAGCACATGAAACATTCCCCAGACTAGATCATATGTTAGGCCACAAAACAAGTCTCAACAAATTTTTAAAAATCAAAATCACATGAAATATGTGTTCTTATCACAATGGAATAAAACTAGAAATCAAAATCAAGTGGAACTTTGGAAACTGGACAATTATGTATAAATTAAACTACATACTCCAAAACAACCAAAGCATAAAATAAGAAATTAAGAAGTACATTAAAAATTTATTGAAACAATTGAAAATATATCAAAACCTATATGATACAGCAAAATCAGTAGTGAGAAGAAAGTTTATAGCAATAAACACCTATATCAGAAAAGTAGAAAGATTTCAAATAAACAACCTAATGATGCACTTTAGGGAACTAGAAAAGCAAGAATAAGCCAAACCCAAAATTAGAAGAAGGAAAGAAATAATAAAGATTGGAGCAGAACTAGAGAGTAAAACAATACCAAAGATCAAGGAAACAAAAAGTCAGTTTTCTAAAAATATAAACAGAATTGACAAATCATTAGCTAATCTAGGGGAAAAAAAAAAGACCCAAATAAATAAAATTCAAAATAAAAAAAAGAAACACTGCAATTGATACCACAAAAAAGGAAATACTACAACTGATACTTCAGAAATAAAAAGGATTATTGGAGACTATTATGAACAATTATATACCAAAAAATTGGAAAACCTAGAAGAAATGGATACATTCTAGACACAGCAAGCTACCAAGATTGAACCAGGAAGAAATGGAGAACTTGAACAGAGTAACAATTTGGTAATGAGACTGAATCAGTAATAACATCTCCCAATAAAGAAAAGCCCAGGACCAAATGGCTTTGCTACCGAATTCTACTAAACCTTAAAGGAAGAATTAACATCAATTCTTCTCAAACCATTTCAGAAAATGAAAGGGAATTTTTTCAAACTCATTCCTTGATGTCAGCATTACATTGATACAAAAACTAGACAAGGATGCAACAAAAAAAGAAAACTAGAGGCCAATACCCCTGATGAACATAGATGCAAAACTTCTCAACAAAATACTAGCAAACTGAATCCTACAGCACATCAAAAAGATTATACACCATAATCAAATGGGATTTATCCCAGGTATGCAAGGATGGTTCAACATATACAATACAATAAATGCAGTATATCACATCAACACAATGAAGAACAGAAACAATATAATCATCTCAATAGATATAGAAAAAGCATTTTATAAAATTCAACATGACTTCATGATAAAAACTTTCAACAAATTAGAAGGAATTTAACTCAACACAATAAAGGGCATATATGACAAACCCACAGCTAACATCATACTGAACAAGGAAAAGTTGGAAGCTTCTTCTCTAAGAACTGGAACAAGACAATGATGCCTGCTTTCTCCACTCTTATTTAACATAGTATGGGAAGTCCTAGCCGGAGCAATTTGGCAAGAGAAAGAAACATGGCTAGTTCCCAAATATGAAGTGCTATTAGTATAAATTTCCAATACTTTCTACAAGAATGAAAAATATCTTGTTAATAAGTTTTATTTTGATTAATTGATTATGCGCTGTATTAGTTTGCCATAACAAATTATCATAGACTAGGTGGCTTAAGCAAGAGAAATTCATATTTGACAATTCTAGAAGGTGGAAATCTGAGATCAAGGTATTGTCAGGTTGTTTCTTCTGAGGCCTCTCTTCTTGGCTTGTGTCATCACATGATCTTCCCTCTGTGTGTGCCCATGTCCATATTGCCTCTCGTTGTAAAAATACCAGTTATATTGGATTAGGGCCCACCCCAATGAACCCATTTTAACTTAATTGCTTCTTTTAAAACCCCATCTCTCAATATAGTCACATTCTGTGGTACTGCAGGTTAGGGCTTCAACATGAATTTTGGAAGGGG
>NW_022436965.1:17605781-17642751 GCF_009761245.1 Sapajus apella | reverse complement strand
TCCGCCTCCTGGGTTCAGGCAATTCTCCTGCCTCAGCCTCCTGAGTACCTGGGATTACAGGCACGCACCACCATGCCCAGCTGATTTTTTGTATTTTTAGTAGAGATGGGGTTTCACCATGTTGACCAGAATGGTCTCGATCTCTTGACCTCATGATCCACCCACCTCGGCCTCCCAAAGTGCTGGGATTACAGGCTTGAGCCACCGCCCCCGGCCAAATTTCAACACTTTATTGTTACTTTTAAAATATGGCTACTAGAAATGTGGCTTGCATTATATTTCTATTGGACAGTGCTGGATTTTATTTCTTTGGGACAACAAAACACTGTATCATCATCTGTTGAAATAATAAGAAAAATTCTCATTTTAAATAATTTGCCATTTTCTACTATATTTCCCTTTTAGTACTAAGCGTTATTTTGGTATTGCTAATGAGCAAAAGCAGTGATTTGGTATATAAAGATGAAATATGCACAAGGAAAATTAGACCAGAGTTGTATTTGGATCTTACTATCTTTATGATCTCAGCCATAGCCCTTAGCTTTCCTTTAATTTCTTCTTTCTAAAAAAGAGAGAATAACAGCCAGCATTTGTTGAGTGATTATTTTGTGCCAGGTACTCTTCTGAATTTCTACACTAGTAGTTTATTTAATCCATACAACAACCTTTTGAAGGTTTTAGGTAGTAGTATTACTCTTTTTGAGAGAAAACTAAAGCACACAGAGATTAATGAACCTGCTCAAGACTCCAGAGTTAGTAAGTGGTAGAAGCAACTGGTCTAACTCCATACCACATCGTTTATTTTCCCCCTGTACTTCTGTCTCAAGACTGTTGTGAGGATCTACTGAGATGGCATACGTGAAAGCATTTGAAAACTGTTTACTGTTAATTATTTTCTTTGTCTGCCTTCCTAGGAAAATTTCAGATAAAGCTATTATTTTTCTCTTTTGACCAGCAAATCTATATATCTTTCTTGACAGCCTGGTAATTTCAGAACTAAGATAAGTGTTTGTATCTGTGGGTTTGACACACTACTGAATCACAAAGTCTTTGGAGTAATTCTCAAAAGCCGTCACTTTCAGCCCACTTTTTCATTCATTAATGCTGTATTCTTTTTCCAGCATGTCTAGCAGAATTTTCTTGAATTCATGCAGTGAATTGGTGCTCCTTAAATACTTGCTGTTTCTGAATAGCTTTGACTTAAATACACTTTCCTTTTCTCCCAATTGCAAAATGTCAGGGCTGACAACAGAAAGGGCTTCTAAAGATTGTCAGTGTTCTCATATTCAGCTAGGTAGCAAGGGATCTGACACAATTGGTATAATAAGCCCACAAATGTTTATTAGTAAGATTGTAGCCTGATTTATTTCTCTGATTTAGAAAACACTCCTAAATAGACTCTGTCTGCAAGGAACCTTCTGAATTCTTTTTTTAACTCAAGCTCATATTTATAAATTTTGTAAACTCAGATGTCACTTATGTCATTTACATCATTTATCTCAAATAATAAAAATGGTTCACTTCTTTTGAGCACTACAGTATGTCTAACACTGAGGTAAGTGCCTTTTCCGCATTATTCTCATTTGGTGATATCTCACCTGCCCTGCCCTATAAAATGTATAATGTTCTTATATTACCTCCACTGATAAAGTAACACAGCCCATTATTGACAGAGCCAAGATATAAATATAGGGCATCTAATTCCATAGCTCATACTCTTAATCACTATTCTACATTTTCCTCAAACCAAAGTGGATTGAGCATTTGGGATATTCTCTCTGAGTCAGGTGGATATTTTCAAAACTTGTATTTGATTAATGCTGCAAATAGGTGTACAATCAGTTTTTCTTATAGCTTCTGTGATTTGGTAAATTCTCCTACAGGTGGTAGAATATGGTTTTCCTAATAATATGAAAAATATAATTAAAGTTTATAAGAATTCTATTGAATCAGCAAGAATTACCATCCAGAATTATTTTATTTTTCATTCTTCTTTTATCTTAATCAAACATTCCACCTTGATATTATGTGAAGCTATCTTTATATGCTACCTTAAGCCATATGCATTCATTTATGAACCCTCTAAAACTATGTATCATGCCTTTTAAATTTTATACATATTGCCAGGTATTTTTAAGTGATTAAAGAATATTGCTAGAAAATATATTGCATTAGATAGATAATGTTGCCATATCACTTTTGATTCATTTGGCCTTCAATGTAGTCTGAAATCTTGTAATGAATTTTTTTTTTTTTTTTTTGAGACAGAGTATTGCTTTGTCACTGAGGCTGAAGTGCAGTAGTATGATCTCGATTCACTGCAACCTCTGTCTCCCAGGCTTAAATGATCCTCCTACCTCTGCCTCCTGGGTATCTGGAACTATGCATGCCTGGCTAATTTTTAAATTTTTATAGAGATGGAGTTTCATCATGTTGCTCAGGCTAGTCTCAAATTCATAAGCTCAAGTGACCCACCCACCTTAGCCTCCCAAAGAGTTAGGATTACAGGCATGAACCACCACACCCAGCCTGAGATGAAAATTTTAAAGAAAAGCCATTTTATCAAATGTTTCATTTAACTAAAACACCTTTAATCCAGAAATCATTCTATCTATTCTAATTTAAAAGTGTTTGCATGGATTAAATAGACACAAACAATTGGCAGAGGAAAAAACAGTGCTCACTAACAATAATATTTGTGGTGTTAAAGCCATGATTAGAAAAAAGATAAAGTTGAGGGAAAATGTAAATACATGCAGTAATAATGCTTTCTTAGCAAAATTCGCATCTTTAGTCTAAAGTCACCTTACTGCTTTGTAAAGAAACATCTTGATCCTAGTCATAAAAGTTATTTAGACTTAAACTCATTAATGCTTACCAGTGCTTGCAATCTGATTTCTTCTCCTAAACTACTTTAAAAATAGTCTAAGGAAAAAAGCTTTTAAAAACCAACATCAGCTTTATCTCTTATACCTCATGTCATACTTACAAATCTTATTAATGAAGCACTCAGGACAATCTGATATACTACAAAATTTAAAATAATACTGAATTGTTTCAAATAACAATTGTATCCTTCTATAACATTTGCCTTAGAATAGTTTTAATTTTTATTATAAATGTAGCCATAGTTGCTGATCTTTAAGCAATCTTGACTCTCTTATCTTTTGCCACTTAAAAAGAAGTAGACAAATCTGATAGCCAAGGTAAATATCAGAATTAGGGTGAAGCAAAGATAGCTTTTTTTTCTGGTACTTTACATCCTCCAGATTGTCAAACAGGCAACATACGCACACACTCAATTTCAGAAGAATGAGAGAGAGAAGTAACAAAAGAAAAACAACTTTCTACCCAATGATTATCACTCTAGTATATAGATCTTTGTCTAAGCAATCTTCTTCTCAATATGAGTAGTTACAGAATTTTCAGTATATTTTTTATTATTTTCATAAATTAATTTTTCTGTAAACTAAAAGTTTGCCTAAATTGAGATAAGCTCCTTTAAATTTTAATTTATTTCTTAATTGGGCATGACTATTTACAGTGACAGAAGAAGTTCTGGTTTTGGCAACTTTGGAAGTAGCTCCCCAATGTTGGGTCATGTGCATGTTGTCTGTATGATGACTCAGCTGTGGTGTGGTGCTGTTATCACATATGTTCTATCTTTGAATATTGGAAACAAGAAATTTGAAACAGCCCAGTCTAGCAAATTTTTTCTGATTTTGCTTTCGTCTTTTAACAAAAACTAACTTAAATTCCCTAAAACAGCCTTCAGGTCTTTTTTTTCATCTTGATCATCTGCTAAGGCTTTTGGGCCCTGGGAATGTCTGAGAAAGGTGCACTGAGTAATTCATGTGTAGGAATAGCTGAAAAAGTTATCTTCAGGTCTTTTGGGAGTTCTGCAACCTCAGGGAAATTTAAGACCCCTGATGATAGCTGCTCTTTTAACAGTTTCATTTTTCTTCTGTACTCTATAAAGAAATGATTCTACTCACAGAGTTTTACAATTGTGTGTGGTTTCTTCATTTGTTTTAATGCATTGCATTATTTTGTTGTTTACTAAGAAGTTTCTACATGTAAAGCAAGTATAATTGTGTTTACATTGAACTTTAAAATATTTTTCTGCCTCATAATATAAAGAAAAGGTAAATAAGATCAACTGCATACCTATGCTGTTATTTTGCTATGTAGTTTATCTATATGACCTCCCATGCTGCTTTCATATTACTTGAATTGCATTGCCCCTGCTTTCTCTAGGACTTTATTAACTTTGATATAGTGTACCTATACTCATTCATGTAAATTATTTTGAAGAACAAAACAATTGACAGATTTGGCTTTACAATATCTGTGATTTTTGTTTCATACCTTTGTCCATCTTTCAGTCTTTGTAACCAGACCTAGTTCTTTATTGCATAGACCTTATAATCCCTTAATACTCTGATTCTAAAATGAATGAGCTTTAAAAATTCCTGTTACACAAATAGTATAAAGGATAAAATAATTTAAAGTTTCTTTATAGTTAACAAGTTTTTAGATGATGAAAGTAGAATTCCTAAAATATAAATTACTCATGTCATTTTCCCCCTAATCTTTAGGTGTTATCTTCTTATAAATGAAACCACTGGGATTTTTCTTGTGATTATAGTATTTCATTATTTGAATATATAAACACCGTAATGCTGGTGTACAGAATTAACAATAGCAAAGGAATTATTCTGAGTCAAAAAGACCCTTCATCATGATGAACAGCACAGTCATTTTATAAGGTATTTCTCATAGGACTATATTTGGTCATCCTGGTAGCTTTTGGAAACACTTGTTTTATCTCACAGTATTTGTAGATCACTTTTGATGGTGGGTGAGTGTTAACACTATCTTAACCATACCCTTCTAGCCTCATCAAATTAGAAGTGAATGATTGGCAGTGGAAGAGAGGTTTTCAGTGAAGCCATTCTTGATAATGTAGGGCTGAAAAATTCAAAGGTATGTTACCATGGTAACAGTGTTTTCATAGTGATGACCTGATTTACTAAGAAAAAGTCTTCAAATAAGTCTATGACATGATTAAATAAGAGATTTAAGGAAAGGGAAAAGACAAAAACAAAACACCTGAAAAACAGACATTCTAGTCAAGCCCAGAGCTTCTATAATAGATGCCCCAAGGTATGGTAAGAATTATTTCTGATTTAAACTTTCATTCCCTCACCTGTTAAAGTAGTAAACCTTTAAAAGAAAGCTTTTAAATTAAAATTTTCAGGTACTAGGTAGGCTGAGGTGAGACCATTGCTTGAGGCCAGGGATTTGCAGTGAGCCTGGGAAACATAACAAAACCCCATCTCTAAAAAAAAAAAAAATTAGCTGGGCATGGCATGTAGTTACAGTTATGTGGGAGGATCCCTTGAATTCAGGAGTTCAAGGCTGCAGTGAGCTATGCTCACAACACTATACTTCAGCGTGGATGACAGAGCAAGACCCTGTCTAAAATTTAAAAAAAGAAAAATAATAGTAGATAAAAGTGATAAAAGTATGTTTTAAATAACTTAAAACTTTAACAGCCTGTTTCTTAAATACCATGCAAATAATTTCATGAGAAAGAAAGTTCTGATAATTTTTATAAATGACTTCACATTTACAGTGCTGGTGTTTTTATTGCTTAAACTGAATTAGATTTCTCAATAGCTATTTTTAAAAACTGCCATAGGAAGGCAGATCTATTGTATTTTTTAGAAGCAAGCCGGTTTCTACAATATTATTCATGTTTTGTAAACAGCATCATTGAACCTGCACATAAAAGGTTAAATGCTTGCAGACCGTTCTTTTTAGCCTCAAAGATCAGAGACAAATTACTATTTTTATTTTACATTCCCTTGATGAGGATAATGTTAAACAGCTGTCACTTCAGTGCTTCAACTGCAAAGAATCTTATTGCAATCCTATAATTTAAACAAAGAAAAAATACAGTCATACACAATATACATACAGAAAAGAGCACAATGGAGAATTTGGTTAGAACTGGGGTTAGAGAAAAGGGAATGCTTGCTGTCTGCAATTACTCACGTAAAAGAAAAATTCCATTTATATGCATTTTTCCCATTCATCGTAGACATTGGTAGAAGGGGCAGTTTACTGTTTCTTTCTTTCTAAAATGAGGAAAGAAATCAAATTTGCATTCTGAACTCTGTGAGTCCCCATCATGTTTACTGTATTATCAGAATAGTTAATATTTGCATGTCACTACCTGTCTGCAAGTATTTCCAAAAGCTAACAAATATTTCAAATTGTTTTACTGATTATTTATTAAAGCCTCTAATTTTTTTAATGCTAAGAATTAAACCAGAGTTCTCTGTTCACTCTGATACTTTGTTTTCTAATTGCATCTGGTTTCAAAAAGTGAAAGTCAGTATCTTTTGCATATTTTGATATGCAAAATAATGAAGCATGGATAAATGTTAAGAAAGCTCTGAAACTGGGAAATTTACTATTTCTATATAAAAATGCAGATGGTAATATAATTTTCCTGGTGTTTCATATTCCTAAAGGTGAATTTAATATATGTTATTTATTCTGCTTTTCTTCTTTAGCTCTATTATTTCTTTTTTATAAATATCAGCACTTCAAGGAATTTTTCTAGAAACTCTCTTTATACTTTGGTTTCTTAATACCTAAGGAAAAAATTTGGCTTAAAATAATATTTATCTAACATTTATTGAACAAATTTCCGTTCTCATATCCTGAATATATTCTTTTATAAGTTGACAATAGCAGTGATACCCATGTCCTAAGGTTGTGGTATACAGATCTATATAAAGTACATAGCACAGTACCTGGAAAATACAATATGTACTCAATAAGTGTTCCTGGGATTGGTAGTTGGTTTATGCTGAAATGCTGTTACCCACTACTGCTAAACACAATGATAAAATCCAAAATCCGAGAATGTTTTAGATCAGAGAGATGAATAGAATTGTATTGTATTCATAATGGAGGCTTATAATTATTTAAATAGAAGATGTTTTCTTCAGAAAGCTGTAGGTCATCTGTTCTCATTTATATATATATATCACTTTATCATTCTCATTATCATCAAGTTGCAGTAGCTCCTAACTCCTCAACTTGGAGTTTCTCTGGTCTCTGGTTTCTCTTATAAGTAGGCTTTCCTGAAGACCCTAAAATGCACTGGAGCCTCAGAAATGTCCTCATAGTATTGTCCTAAATCATGAGGTCATACTCTCAGGACTGGGAAATGAGTTGAGCATGCATTATTTTAACATGTTTTTTAGAACAATAGATATTTCTGAGTGAGAGAACCCTATATAAATGATTAGAACAAATTCTATCATTATTATTGATTTTGTGGCCCATCAGTATGCTTTTCACACATGCATATTGATTCAAAGGAAAGGCTTGTCATTTAATATCCAATTAAGCTATTTAGCATAGTGCTATGCCTAGAACTGACTGGATGATTGAAAACCTGGCAGATCAAAGTATGTACATTTCCAAAATAAAGTACTTCATGTCTACATGGAAGCAATAAATTATTTCCCCACTTTACATTCATAATTAAATCTTTCCAAATGCTAGAAAGTAGCCAGACCACTAACAATAATACCTGTGTCATGTTCTGGGGCTTAGATGGTTCAAGCTGACTTGAAATGGAGACCATTTGTTCTAAATTGATTTCAATGCCAAGCCAATAGGTCAGCCCTTAATGATGAAGATGCGATTCCAGCTCAGCCTCTGGTGGACAAGCCAATGTTAATTAACTCAAGTCTCATAGTATAGAAAACAGATGCTTTTCTCATGTTGCAGAAATAAATTCTTTGTGTATAGATGTGTTCTGTTTTATTCAAATAATAACAAGTTGGAAGTTATAATTGTAAGTTTTTCACAATGGAGACAGTCTTTAGTAGTGATGACAGAAGCATGAGTTTATATAACAAATTCCAGCAAGTGCATGGGAGAAGGAAATTATCTTCTGTATCTCTTATTTTGGCTTCAGGCCAGCCCTATAAAATTTAGCTTTGAATGTGGGTGGATCCAAATGCTGATCCATTCCAGAGCAGACCTAGAAGTGCCAGAACAATACCAAGTTTATTTCTAATCTATAGAATCCCTGGAGACTCCTCTCAGAGGTTTACATTTGCATCATATGTTTGGATTCAATTCTTTGGCCAGCTTGCATATGGCTTAAGCTTAGATTGTTCTCTGGAGGTATGTTGTTAGGTATACTGTTTATCTGGTTATTTGTCTCAACATTCATTCAGAATTAGAAAACTTACTTGCTTTCCCTAGAATGTGGCAGGCTAGACGTTGAGTAATAACTGTAGGTTCCCCCATCTCCTTTCAGAACCAGTGGATGCATGATAACATAAAAATGTTACCATCTACTGATATAAACTCCAACTATGCTAATCAGAAGTTGATCATCTGATAACGTGTGACATTTCACTTTCTTCTGAGTGAATATGAGATAATCCATGGTTGGTTTGTTTTCTTTTAGGCTGAAAATGATGAGAATGGCCAAGCAGAAAACTTTTCCATGGACCCACAATTGGAGAGGCAAGTGGAGACCATTCGCAACCTCGTAGACTCCTACATGTCCATTATCAACAAATGTATCCGAGATCTAATTCCAAAAACAATAATGCATCTTATGATTAATAATGTAAGTGATTATAAACTGCCTTCATATAACTTCTAACCCATCCAAGTGTAGAAGCTACACGTATTCTCTTCAGTTTCTTTGTGTATTTTCTGGATGGTTGAAATACTATTACCCAGGTTCATCATTTTCCATTACACGTGATATGTGACTGACCAATGAAAGAGAACTTAGGGAAGAAAACTTAAAACTTCTAGCTATAGGACTGAGGTATTCTCCACTGGCTGTCTTCTAGAATAGTGCAAGTTTGCTTACAATAAAGCAGAACAAAAACACCACAGTTATGGGCATCATGTAAATTAATTGCAAAACCAGCAATAAAACCAGATGCCCTGGCTCCTAGACTTAAAGATTAAAGGCAAAGGATATATTTGTTCTTAGGCCTGCACATGTGCATGCATGCACACACACGTATAAAATACGTTAACATGATTATTTTCAGCTTCTAAAATCTATGGAATCCTATTTTAGCCTGGGAAAGAGCTTCTTGCTTTATTCCCTTGGATAAAAAGTCAGCGCATTTCATTTTTTTAAGTTAAGGATGCTATAACCTCAAATCTGAAAGTATCCTGCTAGGCTAGCCATCAATGGGTCTAAATAACCTGTTCAAGGTTATTTATAGTAGTCAGAGTATGATACTTAAATTATGTTGTCTGATTTAATTTTTGGTAGTTAACTTTTTACAGTATAAATAATACCACAAGTTATTTGAGAAATAATCTTTTAGATAAGATAGGTGTTTTATTGGGGGCTTTTCTGAATCTTGACAAGTGAGACACCAATAATTTAATTCCTAGTTATCTTCTGAGGACATCTTTTTATTTAATCCAATGATAAATTATGAGCAGTGCTTGTAAGAAATTAAAATTAGATGGCAAAGTAGTAAAGAGAGCGCAAAGTAGAACTTTAGGAGAATCCTGGGTTCTAAACCTGGTTCTGCTACAGACTCTATTAACCTAAGGTGAGTCTGTTTCATGTATCTGTTTGTGCCATATGTAAAATACTAATTGTACTGAGGGTGTCTGACTTAGGGATTTGTTCCTGAAGATAGTACATATGAAAGTACTGTGAAAAATATAATTGTAAGAAATTAGTTTGGGTGCCTATTTAAGAACTGTAAATAGCCCTTATTTATATTTCAAGATTCATTTCAAAATTTTATTTCTAAATAAGACAGTCCATTCATTGTCCATGATCTCTGCATTTCTTGACTATGATAAACCCCAGTCACTCACATAAACAATCTTATTTTTAAATAACACTATTTTCTTATACATGTGTATTCAAACAAGATTAGCTGGAGGCTTTGAAGAATCAACAACAGGTAAGCAATCAGTTAGAAATAGGGAAACTATGAATTGTATTCTTAACCTTGACCAGTGGTTTGCTGTGTAACCTGAAGCAAATCATTGCGCCCCTTTGAGTTGAAGTCAGTCTCTTCTAAAACTACAGTAAGAACATTGAGGTACTCACAGAACCATCAGAGATTATAATAAATGTAGCTATAAGCCATTTAGAAAAATATAAAGTACTAAACAAATAGTCTGTGTACTTTTAAAATTACCCTCTTCATTTACTTAAATGAATTCGGATTGTTTTGCTGTGGTATATCCAGGCACTTGCTTATTTAAACATTTTCCTGATTAAGGATCATTTATCTTTTCACTGTTTCACAGAGTCATTAGTGCTGCCATCAGTTCAAACGCTGCTTTGCTCTGCACTATATTAAATCATCAGCACAGGAAATAGCACTTCCTGTCTATTGCTGTGAGGAGTAGCTTGACACAAATTAGCTAAAAAGAAAAAAAAAAACCTGTTGCAAATCTATCCTACTTTCACCTTCTCAAGAAAAACATACACACATGCACACACACATACCCACATGAACACATACATACACACACACACAAAAGAAAGGAAGAAAGAAATGCAGGGGTAGTTTCCCTGACTCTTCACTGTTGTGTTTTCTTGCTTTAATGAAATGGCTAAAACTCCACCTACAGGATATTATCCTCGGAGGTAAATCTCTGATAGTTGTCTTGAGAGAGACCTCACATAAGAGTCGTGAGAAAGGAGACTTCAATTGAGATCTGATCCCAAGGTCAAATCTTGAAGCAAAAACTAATAGGAATGTGGAGAAGGCAAAAGTATCACGTAGTGCTGAATTCTTTTGAAATTGTGGCTTTCTTTGTTTGAAATTTAACTTTTTGTATCTACCAGAAATTAGTTTTACATATCTAGAATGACTGCTTTTCTTGAGTATTATTTTATGTGCTTTTTAAACTTAAATATGAAAAGGTATCATTTTATATATAATACATATATATTTTTAAATTATATGTGTATAATTCTATATATGAAAAATATAGATCTCTTCTATTAATGTGGTCATATTCTCATGGCATCTTATTGTACAGAATGCCCAAACCTTTTTTGTTCATTCCACGTGACCTGTTGAGTCCAAGGAAACTGAAACAGTGAACACCCAGCACTGTGCTATCTAGATGTATTTATTTTTTAATTTGATTCAAAGTGAAAAGAATTTCAAATGAGAGAATAATGAAATCACAACTAGAAAACAAATCTTTTAACTCCTAATTCTAAATTCCATTCACTTAACCCTGCTGCACGTTTAAATGAGTTTGGATAAAAAAGCTAATTGTTCCTCCAGAATCAATAAATGCCTGAAACAGGGTCCTCTATTTCTTCCTAGTCTATCAAAAGCGCCTGTTCTGGCCTTTCCTCTTTGAAATGAGAATGAAAAAGAATATGTTTCGGCCTTCTGAAAAAGAATATGTTTCAGCCAACGTTCATAAAGTTCAGAATTTGGTGGGCAGTTTCCTTTGAAAGTTTACATTAAGTGTTCTGCCACTCAAGTCTCCATATGGAATTGTTTAAGAAGTTTAAAGCCTAGCAATAAATGCCTTGCCTCAGACATACTGTAAGCCTTTGTCTATTGAAATGCAGCAGCTGTTTCGTTACTTAAACATACCAGGTAACAGCAGCACAAAGAAATAGCAAGTTTATGACAGACAGTGGTTCTGGACAGGCTACAGTCAAAGCAGCAGAGTTTTGCTCAGGACTTTAAAGCTAACATACACTTAACACCCCATGGTAAGCCCATTTGGATGGCCTTTTCTTCATAGCTCACCCCACCAGAAGTCCTCCATCAAAGAATGAAGTGGATCCAGCTTTATTCTAAAAATGTGTTTGGTGTGGCAAAGTGGCACATAATTCTGTTTGAACCTGTCAGACAACCACATATTGGATACCCGTTATTTTCCACAGCTTCTAAGTAAAGAAATTGAGGTTCTGAGAGGTTGACTTGCCCAGCATCACACAGCTGGGGTTGGCAGAATCCAGTCGGAAATCCAGGTCTTCTCACTCATAGTCTGATGTTCTCACCATTTGAACACTGGATAATGTATGTGACAGGGTTAGGAAACTCTAAGTCAGCGCTCTCAAACTAGAGGACTCCTACGCCCACAGGGTATGCATGAGTTATTTTCCCAGAGGGTTAATTTTACTTGATGATTTAATTAGGATTTATTTGAAGATGAGAAACAATGTTTTAAATCTTTCTCATATTTAAACAAAACCAGATAATACAAAAGAGGATGTAAACGTTTTTAGGAATTTTTTTAAAAACAAAATTTGAAACATAGAGCCATTTCACACTGGAATGTGCTGCAGCCTAAACCCCTGGACCCCTCTGGAGGTCCACATTCACTCTCTTCGGCCTTTGGCATTTTGGTGGAAAATTAGTAACGTGTGCCCTAGTTTCAAAATTTGCTGTAACTTTAATGTGTATGAAGTAAAGTGTTATTTTAAATGTTCATTATTTTAGGGGAAAGTACATCTTAAATACCAGATCTTTATCCTGGCATTTACAGCATTGATTTGTTTCTACCGGCCAGGAATTCAGCACACTGCTCAAGAAAAAGATCATGACTAGGACTCCATAAGCCCCACTCTCTTCTCCTCTGCCCCTACCTCCCATCATCACTCCCTGCCAAGGCTAACACTCTTCTGCTTTCTTAAATTGTAGATTAGTTTCACCTCTTTTTGCACTTGGGAATCATATACTATACGCCTTTTGTGTCTAACTTCTTTTGCTTAACATTACGTTTGTGAGTCAAAGGATGTTACTTTTTAAAGAAGGAAAACTTCTTTGGTCTTTAGCAGAATTAAATCCCTGGGAAAAGGAAAGAAGCCCTAAGTAGATATGAGAGAATTGTGAGATCTCAAAGAATCACAAAATTCTAACTAAGTCCCCTCCCCAAAACTAGACAAAGTTAAACTTCCCAATTAAATTTTAATACATATGTTATGTGAATGAGAGGTATCATTGTGTTCTGTACTGTGGCCCTCCAATTCTAGAAACAAAGAGATTTTAAGGAAATGGTCTCCCTGGTAACTGAAATGTAGGAAACTGTAGGAAAACCATAGAAATGTCTCTTCTGTTTGTGAAGGGTTTAAAATGGTCTCAGTCACAGCAAAGAAGGTTTAAGATCCAAATATATTACGGGTTGCTAGAGAGGGTTAAAGTAAGAGAGGAAAACATGTGGAACATTTTTAATGACCTCACATTCCTTTACACTGAGCAGAGCGACATGGTGCAGTAATGCCTGTTTATCTAGCCTAGAGAGTTTGAGCTGGAATGAGGTTTCATGTGTGAGAACTTTTATAAACCATACGGAGATGTATAGGTTATAAGGTGTTATAATTAAAAACATAAATATTATTTCAAATCTCAAATTTAAGTATAATCACTTTGTTATGTTCAGTGAAGTAGTTTCTAAATGCTGTCATCTAAAAGGGATTCACTTGGCCCCTAATTGTCATGCAGAATTCTTGATTTAAACATTTGTACCACTGGCATACAGACTTCTTAGAAAGTCCCTGAAGTGTCTGGAAATTCCCATAAGTCCCCCTACCTTTGTTCCAAACTCCAATTGTAGTGTCACAAACTAGGTTAGCAGAAGGAGAGAAGAGTCTCTCTAAAATTTTGCTTAAATGCAAAATAAAATGTTAACCTATATTGTTTATTTAACTGTCGCTTGATACTTGCATTTTTGCAACAGTTGTCTATTATTCTCCTGCCTCTATGTACCTAATGCCAGTTTAGCCTTTAGACAGTAAAAATCACAGCATTTTTTGGAAGGGGTACTAACTGTACGCTAGGCATCATGCTAGACAACTCATATTCATTATTTCCCTTAATCCTCACAATACTGAGGTAGCTCTACCATTATCCCTGTTTTACAGATGAGGAACTTGAGACTCAAACAATTTACATTATTTGCCCAAAAACACTAAGTGTTAGAACTAGAACTCAAATCCACAGCATATGCTCTGAATCCACTGTGTTGTACAGTGGGCAAGTTCCAGTGTGTTATAATTGATGTGGAAGATGAACGTTGAAACAGGCCCTTATTTTATTTCATAGTTTGACAGTTGATTCTTTTTTTTTTTTTTTTTTTTTCTTTGAGATGGAGTTTCACTCTTGTTACCCAGGCTGGAGTGCAATGGCGCGATCTCGGCTCACCGCAACCTCCGCCTCCCGGGTTCAGGCAATTCTCCTGCCTCAACCTCCTGAGTAGCTGGGATTACAGGCACGTGCCACCATGCCCAGCTAATGTTTTGTATTTTTAGTAGAGACGGGGTTTCACCATGTTGACCAGGATGGTCTCGATCTCTTGACCTCGTGATCCCCCCGCCTCGGCCTCCCAAAGTGCTGGGATTACAGGCTTGAGCCACTGTGCCCGGCCTGATTCTTAATTCAGCTCTGCTTTAAATCTATTATTGGAAGAATCTACTTTTAAATTGTATTTAATAGATTCTAAGTGATACTCCAGTAATATGTAAACCCTCTAAAGAGCTTAACCCAACCAATGGTTAATGCCAGGAAAATTGTCTGGTTTTGAGTTTTGAATTGCACCATCCATCCAAGTGCATATACACATCCAAAAGTGGGAAATTTGTGCAAATAACCATGATTCCTTGCATACCTGCAAGTACATTTAGAAGTGAATGCATCTTTAAAGGAAGGGAATTAAATATTTCTAAAGCCAAATTTACTGCCTTCTCTCTAAAGCTGACTTTCTTTTCTGACTTTTGATTTTCTATTTTCCCACTCACCCAAATGTCAATGCTTGAGGTGTCTTTGATTGTTCCTTTCTTCCTTGCCCTTCACATCCCAACAGCACCAAGTCCACTTAATTATTCCCTTACAATGTCATTACATGTATCTGTCTTTCATACCACTGCATTATTAGTAAATGAAACCCTTACCATCTTATGAATGATCTACAATAGTCTTCTAATGGATTTCTTTATTTTCCCTACTAACCTTGCCAGTTCTTTTTCAATGTTAGCCAGATTAATTTTCCTGAAAACTCTCTTTTATTGTTTCACTTACTTGCTTAAAAGCTTTCCATAGCCCCTTTCGGCCAAGTGAATAAAGTTCAAACACTTTTCCTTGGCATTCAAGGCCTTCACATCTGCCCCAGGTTTCCTGGTCAAACTTACCTTCCACAACTATTGTACATAAACCTTCTACTTCACCAGAGGGTTTCCTAAATACATCTTGTATGTTAGATTACTTTCACCTTTGAATCACTCTTGATTTACAAAATATGTACAGAAAGCACTATTTCACCATAATAAAGCTTTGATTTAGCTGAATTTTTTGATTAGTAGAATTATTTACATGTTTTGATACCTTTAAAACATAATAAAGCTATGTGTTTTAGGTTTTTGTCATCTCTGAATTACAAAGTTAACTACAACCTGGAAATTTTGAGCATCTGACAGCTTTTCTGTTATCCATCTGATTTTTTAACAATTAAATATACTTGCCTTTGGCCTTTCTTAGAGATATTCATAAGTCTAGATAAGAGTTAGCTTGCTCATGTAACAGAGAAACTGAAAAATCCAAACTGGTTTATTTTCACTAGGCTTAAGTTAATTGCTGCACCACTGTAAAACAATTATGCTTAGACATAAATTTACTTTTCTAAGCACTCCATCACAGTGAGATAATGGGGTAAGGGAATGGCACTGGACTTCAAGTCAGAAGATTTTGGATTCAACTGAATGCTGTGTGACCTAGAGCAAGATACTTAAATTCTCTGAATTTGTTTCTGTATCTATAAAATTGAAATACTAATGCATGTTTCATCAGTGTATCATGAGAATTGTCATGTAACTTGTGAAGGCGCTTGGTATATACCACACTTCATTGATTCTCACATTCACTTCTTTTTATTTATTATTTCTGAAATGAAGATGCATCTTATACTCAATGGCATCTTGACATCCTGTCATAGTTTGATTGATGGTATTTTTTTTCTGTCTTATTAGATGGCACATAAGATAGTAGTGTTTTTCACCACATGTTCTCACTTGTAAGTGGGTGTTGAACAATGAGAACACAGGGACACAGGGAGGGGAACATCACACACCGGGGCCTTGGGGTGGGGGTCTAGGGGAGGAATAGCAGGGGGTGGGTGAATTGGGGAGGGATAGCATTAGGAGAAATGACTAATGTAGATGACAGGGCAGTGGATGCAGCAAACCACCACCATGGCATGTATATACCTATGTAACAAACCTGCACGATCTGCATATGTACCCCAGAACTTAAAGTATAATAAGTAAATTTTTTAAAAAAGATAGTAGTGTTTCTTAAAATCACTGGTGTCTTAGGGTTGATGACATACAGTGGCTGGCACTCCCACCCTCACTGTTGTGCATCATATTCATCCTCTCCATTTTCATCCTGCAACAAAATGCCCCTCCCCTGACACCCCCACGTAGCGTTCATACTTAATCTTGTTTTTATATATTAGCTAACTATGAAACCTCATGTAAGTCTTCCTCACTGTTAACTAACTTCTACTGTAAACTTCTGGAAAACAGAGTGCCTCTCTTTCCCTTGTTTATAAATCAACCTGCATAGTTATACAAGATTCTGTATTTAATAAATATTTACTTACTGGTGCTAATTTCACTTTTGAGACAACATTGACACTTGGAGTCTCAATAATTTTCCAGTGATTTTCGTAAAAGGTAGAGAAAGGACTGGGAATGCCAAGGAATAGAAAACGTGTGGTTATGTAGGTTTCTTCACATTACTGTTTTCTGTTGAAAATACTGCTGCTTACCTCATAGTACCTTCCCTCTTCTATAAGCCAAACAGCTTCAGACAACACTGTGAAATGTTCATGAAGCCTGCAGGCCCTGTTTTGGTGATGGCCAGGTTTGGCCTTCTTGTACTCATCTCTATCATCCTTCAGTGTCGACAGCCAGAAGACAGAGGGAAACTGTTACTATCACCAGTACTGAGGATAGAGACAAAATAGGAGTAAACAGATGTTTGATGCTTCACTTTTCCCAGGGTGGACTTGGTGGACTTTGTGCAGACTCTGAATGCCACAGCCATGTTTCTGCCTCCACTCAATCACTCATTTATTCCTGTTTTTATTTCTCTGTGGTGATCTGACAGGTCAAAGATTTTATAAATTCAGAGCTCCTAGCACAGTTGTATTCTTCAGAGGACCAAAATACTCTGATGGAGGAATCTGCTGAGCAGGCTCAGCGCCGGGATGAAATGCTTCGAATGTACCAAGCCCTAAAAGAAGCCCTTGGGATAATTGGGGACATCAGCACTGCCACCGTGTCTACTCCGGCCCCACCTCCAGTGGATGACTCCTGGATACAGCACTCTCGCAGGTAAGAAGATGGCCCCACAACCCTTGATCCCTGCCATGCTTGTCCAATACCATTTTCTGAGAGTGCTTTCCTAAACCAAGATGGACTTACAGAAAAGGGGGAAAAGATATTTACATTTAGAAATAAAGATCAGATTATACTAACTCCCTTCAAGATGCAGCATGGTGCGTCCTCACAATGGAATGTTGTATAGTCACTAAAAAGAACAAGACAGTTCTATTAAGTCCCGAAATGAAAGATAATCCTGTTAATGAGAAGCCTTAAAAAAAGGAGGTTGTAGTCCAGGCACGGTGGCTCACGCCTATAATCCCAGCACTTTGGGACCCCAAGGCAAGCGGATCACCTGAGGTCGGGAGTTTGAGAACAGCCTGCCCAATGTAGTGGAACCCAATCTCTACTACAAATACAAAAATTAGCTGGGTGTTGTAGCGCATGCCTGTAATCCCAGCTACTCAGGAGGCTGAGGCAGAAGAATCGCTTGAACCAAGGAGGTGGAGGTTGCAGTGAGCTGAGATCTCACCATTGCACTCCAGCCTGGGCAACAGAGTGAGACTCTGTCTCAAAAAAAAAAACGGAGATTGTAGAACACTGAGTTCTATGGTATATAGAAGGCAATTTCTATATATAGATAAAATATATACACTTATACAAATGTAGAATACAGTTGAAAAGGATGCACAAGAAACATCCATGGTTACTTCAACAGAGTGAAGGAGTAGGGAGGGGAAAGTTTACTTTTCTCCATTCATCCTTTTATACGTTTGACTTTCATAATATGAATCTGACTTATTCAGTCAAAAAATAATTTTTAAAAAGCAGTCAGGAAGTTACAAAACTTTTTAGAGATTAATTCAGACAGAAAGGAGTGAGAAAATCATGATTTGTCTTTTTCTTCAGGTCACCTCCTCCAAGCCCCACAACCCAAAGGAGGCCAACACTAAGCGCTCCCCTCACAAGGCCCACATCTGGCCGAGGACCCGCTCCTGCCATTCCCTCCCCAGGACCCCACTCTGGGGCTCCCCCAGTCCCATTCCGTCCAGGCCCATTACCTCCTTTCCCCAGCAGCAGTGACTCCTTTGGAGCCCCTCCACAAGTTCCATCTCGACCCACGAGGGCCCCGCCCAGTGTCCCAAGGTAAGGCACGGAGCAGAAATTGGTGGGGGTGCACCTTGGTTCTCTTCTCGTAGAATGACAGACAAAATTTATTTGAAAGAGAAAATTGCAAAGATCTTATCGTATGTGTTTGCAATTTTCACACTGAAGTGGGACTGTAGGAAAATTGCCAACCCTGTTATGCCATTTAAAAATCACTTGTGATCATTAAAATTTCTCATTTATCAATTGGCACAAACCAAATAGGACTAAAGAACACTGGGTCCCAGTGAATGACATTTTGGCAGCTGTTGGGAGAACTTGATGGAGGGCTTTGAAACAAAAGTTCTACGGAGGATTGTAGCAAGCTGTGTGTTCCACAGGTCATGAGAGTTTCATGGACTAAGGCTTTGCCTTCTCCATTACCAAAAGAATTCCAGAAAACCACTGACATAAAGAATCTTATCCATTTGCCTTCTGAACTGTGATCCTTATACCCAATTTTACCAATTTTCATATAAGCTGAATAAATCTGGCTGATTGATCTGCATTAAAAAAAAAAACTACACGTAGAAATTTTAACATAGGCATAATTGCTGTGTATAGTCTCTAATCATATATAAGATAGTTTATTGTACATTTAAATAATACATGTTGACAATTATAAGTAGATTTTCAGGCTTAATTGTGATACAATATAGTTAATAAATAATGGACCTAGAAACATACATAGTTGGAGCTGTAGTCTCACCTTTATACTCATACAGTCAAAATATACATAATGAATATAATCAGAAATTTTTAAGATATAAAGTACTAAGGTTTTTCCCCCTCAAAATCAGAAGTATAAATAGCAAAGAATATTAGCCCATACATAAAGTTAATTTTTTAAAATTCAATTCAGAGATTTAAAATATATATATACTCCATGAAGGAAAATCTGCTGTATACATACCATAAAAACAGATGTGACTTCTACCCACCCCTGAAGCCTGAGCCACCTCACCAATTGATTGTGGCACTTATGTTTTATTTTGATCTTCAGGTTGTTGAGTGTAATGAAGAGAAGGGGGATCTTAAACTAGTACACACAGGGTGGTGCAGCAAGAACAAGCAGGAGATTTGCAGTCAGAAGACCTGAGTTACTGAAGGTCTTGGGCACCTCATTAACTCTGAGACAAGAGTTCTTTATCTGTGAAACAGGGAGAATTCAGTAAGGTTGTTGCCTAGATCGTATGACATGAGGTATTTGAAAGAGTTTGAAACACTGTAAAGAACACAGCTGTTACCCCTGTTATCATTTTGGTTCTAAGCAAAGAGGACATATATATTCTCAATCCAATTTTTTTTCTCTAAATTCAATAGACTTGGCTTGTAATTTATTTGGAATGGTGCTAAATTTCTAGTAGTAATGGTAACAGTAATAGCCAACATTTATTGTGCTCTCAATGTTACTAGGCATTGCCCTAAGAACTTTGTATATACATTTTTGTTTAAAGCTCACAACAAATAGGTTATTATCCACATTTTACAGATGAGGTAGTGAGGTTAAACAACTTGTCCAAGGCTGCTCAGCCAGTCCCTACTGGAACTGGACTTTAATCCCATGCAGTCTGCTTCCAGAGCCATTTCCCAACTATGACCCCAGGGTTTCTCAACCTCATCCGTACTGACATTTTTGTTGTGGAGTCTGTCCTGTGTATTATAAGGCAGCGTCCCTTGCCTCTACCCTCTAGATTTCAGTTGCACTCCCCCAGTTGTGACCACTAAAAATATCTGTAGACACTGCCAGTGTCTCTTAGGGAAGTAAAATTCCCCTCCACATGAGAACCACTGGACTGTAGTGTTCAAAAGAATTCCCTTCCATGTGAAAAGCATGAATTTCAGCATTTAGCCTTGTTACAAGCAAGATCCAATTTATTATTTTAGAAAATCTCAAATTGACTGGGAAAGTGTCTGCCATTGTACCAGGAAGGTATTGAGGCCATTGGAAGAGGAAGAGTTGAGAGTGGGAAGGCTGGAGTCCCATGCAGGAGCTACTTTTGTCTGTCTAGCTATGAGAAGAAACCAGAGCAACCTGGTAGTGCCTGTCCTCGATAATGAACATGCATGTTATGCCTACTTGCTTGACTGCTTTACCTGTGGGTTTCCAATGAGCTGGCTTGCCAGTACCCTTCAGAAAAATCAACTTTTGAATGCTAAGCTGACTTGTTAAGCAGGGTGGGGTTGCTGTTGGTATTTTCCAGCTCACACACGTAAGACAGCCGGACGAGAATGAGTAGCCTGAGCTGGATGGCCAGTGCATGGGCAGCAGGATTTAATGAGATTGCACTGGGGAATTTATAGGATGACAGTTGCCTTATTTGAAATTTCTAGAATACTCTCAAGTTAGAACCAGACTTTACTTGATCTGACCATGCAGAGAGTCCCAAATTTAAAACAGAAATGAGAGTACAGGATTAAAAAGGAAAGTTGGTTGTTTTGTGCTGAGCCTTCAAGTTTCTGTGCCAGTTCAGCACTTTGGGAGGGAAATCCTGGGAAAGGGCACAGGGGGTGGTCACCTGAGAGAGCAAGAAAGACTGTCAGGATCCCCATGCCTGTTAAATCCAGCTTTAGATGGGGAGTTCTGACCACATAAAGTCTGTTTTTAATAAAAGTTAGAGCAGGGATCCTACCAAATACAAGTCAGAAATGGGGTTTAAGATTTCAAAAAACGAAAGGAGAAAAAGAAAGGAAGAGAGAATGAGAGAAAGAAAAAAATCAAGGGAAGCGGTCGTTGAAACTTTACCTTATTCTATTTGTTTAATATATTCTATTTCCCCTCTGTGATTTGCCTCCATTTTCTCTATCAGAAACTTAGAAAGTCGAAATGCCATTATCCATCATCTCTAGGAAAATAACCCTTTGCTTTCAGAGAAGGAAGTTTGATATTTTTTTCAAGTTTTTTACTTTCTAAGGGCCCTTTCTCCTCTTTTATCTGAAACTGGAAACCTATAACATGACAAGACAGCACAAAAGGTGTCCCTCCAGCTCCCTGTTGGGCTTTAATATTACAAAGGCAATAACTGAACTTTTAGAGACAAGAGATTCTGCCATTCGGCATGTGCTTGTGCATAGTTTCCTTCTGGATAATTCACGACTTCATTAGCAAGTTATGATCTTGACTTTTAAGAGCATATATATTTTTATGTTAACCCCATTCAAAGGTAATCAAAGCACTTGCAATTGTACAGAAACCATGAGTGTTCTGCTTTCAAAAAATATATATTATTGTATCTTTCCATTCCAATATAAAAGGAGAGAAAGGAGAGAAGTGGTGGAGTCATTTTTGGCCTAGCTTTTCTCAGCTGCTGAAGCTGTTCTGGTTTATGTGCATGGAGCCTTTCGGTGCGGGAGCTGGAAATATTGCAAACTACATGCCTGTTTTAATTAATTCCACTTGAACTAGAGAAGCGTCTCTATCCCAAAGAGACTCACTAGTATGTATGCTTCTGTCATTAGTAAGTTGAGTATACACAAATCAGTGATTTGTGGAACATTTTCTATTGCCAAAATATCTGGATTGTTCCCTCCCTTCTCACCTCCACTCAACTTCTCTGAAGGGGCTAAACGCTGTTTGAAAATCCAAGCCGGTGTGTATTTACTTAGCAAGATGATCTTAAACAGACATCACCACCTCTTTAGGGTCCCTGTTCTCTTAATTGAAGATCGTGATCTTCATCAGACATTAACTTTAGAGCTGATGTAACTACTTTCAGATATAGGGTCTTAAAATTAGTTAATTGGGAATCACAGCCTTTGACATTAACAGAACAAATTAACTGAATCCGAGTGTGTTTTTCCTGGCAATAACTCACTCTGGCATTATTTCACTCATTTGTCTTCTTCCCTTTCCTTGGACTAAGCTATTTTGCAATGGTCAAAAGGGGATAAGGGTGGGAGGAAGGGTCTCCAACCAAAGAAGAAGAAACTTTTTTTTAACCTCATCACTCAATATTCCAAGCTAAACAAAAGTTGAAAAATATAAGTATTTTTTTCACTACCCTTGTTCACCAAGTATGATAGTGTCTCTTTAAAAAGACAAAACTGAATCATGCAAAAGGATTTGGCTTTTACTCCAGCTTATCAACATGACATAAACACAACATGGAAACCAAGAACCAAGAAATGCTCCCTTGAAGGAGTCTCTGGTGAGCCCCGTAGGGAAGCTGATATCCCACCCCTCACGGACAGCCCCAGAGTAGCATCAGGATTATCCCAGTGTCTCACTCATGCCCACCCCAGGACTTAGGTGGTTTCCTTGACTTTATTTGGCACATTTAAAGAGTTTCATCATAATCCCACATTTTCAGTAATTTATTACAAATTGACCATGCCAGAAGATTTATAAATCATTCTACATAGGCAATCAATACACACACATTCTTTTCTTTACAAAGATAAAAGCCATTTAATCCTTAAAATTTAGCCTAATTTTGTTTTAAATGTTTGACCTTGATGGCCTGCAGTGCTATAATTCTTTTTTACATATTTTATATATTGTTATAATTGACAATTAACATAAAGTCCCTTTCACTGAGGGATAAGATCTCCTTGTTTTGTTTTGTTTTGTTTAGACAGTCCCCCAAATTTTGAGTAAGGACAAATTCACTATTCTTATTAGTGTGTCTTTGAATCCCTTACATCAAGGTTTGGTGCCATGAAGGATGAAGCTGCTGAGCCCTGAAGTCGTGGGCTAAGGGTACATGGACAACTTACGTGACTAGTCTGTGTCTGATTCCCCTGCAGTCATGTACTGGAAACCTCCTGACTTACTCTCTCCTCAGCAGCCCTCTAAAAGTCTGACTTCTTTTAGCAGCTGAATGTCATTTGGACAAATGAGGAACTCATCTTGTGATTTCTGATGTCAGCCAGGAGCTTTCTATTTTTCTCACCATCCTCCTCTTTTAAAAAACAAATAAACAAATTTATCATTAGGCATTCTGATTTTTCAGGGAACAGTTTTTATTTTTAGCAACTGGATTTAACAGCAAGGAAAGATTTTTTTAATATAATTACTAAGAATAGAAACAACTTTGAGATGTTCTTTTTGATTCTTATTATTTAAGACATCTCATTTGTTTTGAAGTCTCTAAATGTAATTAATCATTTGTTGCAGGTTTAATATGAGTTGTCATGATGCTTAATATACTTTAATGAAAATAGAATTTTGGCCACATGCTGTTCACTAAAGAAAACGTCCAATTTAATGTAAGTCCCTCAATTAAATATCCCATCAAAAGCCGCATTCCAATTTCACCATGATTCTGGCTGTAACACAATATTTCATTGGAATGAATCAATGGTTAATGTCAAAGTTTTTAATTCTTCAAGTCTTGGTTTCAATCTGGTTTAAGTGAAAGTAAAATTAGTTTGGTGGTTTCCTTCTTGAGCCTTGCAAACTTGAGTCTACTTTACACAAACATCTCCATCCTGCCACGGCTCGGATGATTGGCAGTCTGTTTAGGTGAGGCCCAGAAACAGAATGCAAGTGTGAAAGTCAGAATCTGGGAGTTTTGCAGATGTGTCAAGGTAGCCTTCAGATTGCCTCTCTGTTTTCAATGTGTCCCTTATCTCACTCTTCCAAACATCCTATGTTGCAAGAGGGCAAAAGGAAAAGGAAAATAAGAAAGGATCTACATGAGGCAAAGTACAAGGAACATAAATGCAGACAGGCAGCAGTAAATATAACAATATGCTGCTGTTAGCCCAGTGGTAACTGGCATTAAGCTAATCAAACTTCTTCCACATCCCATGACAAATAATAGCAAATAGCTCTGTCATTATTCTCTTTGGAGCTCTAAATTGTGAAACTTCACCCATTGCAGGGAAAGCCTTCCTGAGTTTCAGGGGACCCAGCCCTGCCCTGAGTTTCACCTGACTGATAGAGGAAGACAGCCAAGACAGGAGTCTGGCAGAAAAGCCACTGGCCAGTAAAAAATGCACAGTAAAGGATTATTATTCTTCCTGTGGCCAGTCAGCAGCAAATTGTCACCAGTTGGAATCTGCTGAATGTTCCTATATACAAGGAAGCAGATACAGACCTGTAGATGCCACACAAACTAGTACTTCTGTTTCATCGCTGTACTTTCTTGTTTCTCTCACTGTAAGAAAATAATGATTTTTACAGGGAAACCTTCACATTCAGACAGTTCTTTTTAGATACTGTAGTATGTTTTTAACGACTTCAATGATTCATGGCATGACATTGGTCATAGCTCTTTCACCTCTAAATTGGATCTAAGCAACAAATGAGAAGAAAGTACTACTGGTGGGTGGGGGAAGGGGCCTTCTTCATTCTTTCTTTGAAATATTAGAACAAAAAAAATTTTTTTTGAGGTGGAGTCTCTATTGCCCAGGCTGTAGTGCAGTGTCGTGATCTCAGCTCACTGCAACTTCTGCTTCTTGGGTTCGAGTGATTCTCCTGCCACAGCCTCCTAAGCAGCTGGGATTACAGGCATGCACCACCACATCCAGCTAATTTTTGTATTTTGAGTAGAGACAGGGTTTCACCATGTTGCCCAGGCTGGTCTCGAACTCCTGAACTCAGGTGATCCACCCGCTGTAGCCTCCCAAAGTGCTGGGATTACAGGCGTGAACCACCATGCCAGGCCTAGAAGCAAAATTTAAATAACATTTACTAGAGTTGCTTTAGCCGATAAAAGCCAGGAAATTAAAAATGAAAATATAAATGCTGTATCTTTCACTCTGAAACATGCCTTAAATGCCTACCTCCAGCAATACAAGGAAAACATTGAGGATTTAGCTGAGGGTTTGATGGCTTTTGCCTGCCTGTCATAACTTTATTGCTGCTCAAAGGTAAAATTTTAAAACACTCCACACTGAAATTAGCTTCCTATTGCCAATGTATTGTAAGTGTTCTCTGGGGGAACCTCTACACCCTTAAGTTGCCAAATTAAATCCATCTGGCTTACCAAATGCTGTTGCCAAAAGAATATTACACTTTTGGTGTGGCCAATATTTTAATTGTGGGGGATGGGAGGGCAGCGTTGAAAGGCATTGGATTTGAGAGAATTTACATGTGCACTGATGCCACATTATTTAAGTATTTACATCAAGTTTAGATCCCATGGCAACTTTGACCAAGAAAGAATTCCTACATAAGGCAAAAAGTCTAAAGGCACTAGGTATTTGGGCAGTCTCCTCATGGCACTTTTTTCCCTGTGGCTGCTTTTCAGGCATCACAGCCACACAACAGGCAAAACCACAAATAGCAAATGCTATGATTTCTGGAATTATTTTTTAACTATTCCTATAAGCACTAGGAAATGCCCACTCCTTTTTTCTGGTCGAAGTTATCAGCTCATGTGAATCAATTCCATCCAGATATCTGAAAATATGTTAAATCAAAATGGCAAGTAGCAAAATTCGCAATCACTCATAATCCATAGTAAGGTAGGGTCTTCCTAACTTCAGTTGCTTAGAGACATGTAAAGTTCCAAATATTGATAAAGTCAACTTTTTCTCCCAGTAGGAATTAATTTAAACCTGAAAACAGGAAAAGGTATACTCTTTTTAAATGTGTAAGTGAATATGAAATTTAGAAATAAGCCCCATTCCTTCCCTGCTTCTTTGGTAAAAGGGCTAATGTACCAACTAAGAAAGAGAATAAAAGAATAAAGATCTGGATAACCACAAACTAAATACACCACCACATGAGAATTCCTAAGCTTCTATGGTAATTTTGCAAACTAAGAGAAAATAAGACAGTATGAGAAGGCATTATGTGGCTTTGAATATGACTTGGGAAATGGTCTTATTTTACAATCAAATGTACCACTTGTTTTCACCATGAAAATATTAGCTGTATTTGGTTTAAGATTTTCATGAGGCAACATTTTCTAAATTTACTGTTGGTCTGTATACTTAAATATATAACATTCATTTGCAGTATTTCGTTTGTCTCAAAAGATTAGTGTATTTCTCATCTAGAATGAGACCTCTTGTGAGAATAGGATATGAGAAAGACTTTTAAAGGCATTTTGCAATCCAGAGAGTATGCAATGAAATTATTCCACTTGAGAATGGGTATTTATGTAAGATACATTCTGTACCATGTGTGTTTTTTAAGTTTACATTTGGATTATTCTCAAAGCCAATTTTAAGAGTGAATGAAATTTTTCCCTCAAGTAAATCTACCCTTAAGTATCATGCTCAAGGGCCTACACCAGAAAGTCTACCCAACTACTCTCATTATAATACCATTCACTGAGGAAAAGCTATAAAAACTCAGGAAAATGTCTACTTATTTTTTAAAACAACGCAAATTGCTTTTTGCTTCTCCGTAGTGTTGGAAAATATTTTAATGACTAAAATAATAAAACTTCATGTGAGGCAAATTCCACCTTAATTATTGCCTGTTGGGGTGGAAAAATTAAGGAAACATTAGTAAATGTGTTAACTAGAAAAACCACTCTAGTAATTTCCCGCCAAATACCTTGGTCTAAAGTCAAACTAAAATCTGTGCTCTGCATATGATTTGCATGAAAGCAGACTTAAATAGTTTTAGCTCTAACAATAGTACCACTTAGGACTAAAATGAATGGACCAGAGAAACCCCTGTGACTCATCAGTAGACTGTGATTTGCTTACTTAAATGTTCTATAGTTCAGTCTGGGAATCTTTAATAAGGGATGCTGATATAATTGCTTTATTCATTTTAATATTTCAAACACTCTAAATTACTCCATCACTATCTTATTAATGCCTGAAAACTCATACTTATATTGAAAATTCATTTTAAAGCACAACATCTTTGATAAAACACATTGAAATAGTGTTTCTGGTGTTTGCTTAAAACGTTGGAGTATGATTGATTACATCTAGTAGATTTCCCTTTTTTTCCTGGTATCTTTCTCTTCCAACTTAGGACCTTTTTGCCATATGTGGCTATTTGATGTATATTGTTCATTCACAGTCTTCTAGGTGACTAAAAAATGGAGTTATTCATGCCAATAATTATTACTACTGAATTGTTGTTCCAACATCTCCTTTTCTGCAGAGAAATAAGTTTCAGTAAAATATTCTAGAGGATTACAAGTAATCTTTGCAATTCATAAATACTTTCATAGGCTCCATTGCTATTTAGTTTTCAGTTAGAATGTTATTTTTGTCACTAAAGTTTGCATTTATATTTTTTTCTGTGGATGTCTTACCACTTATTAAAATTAAAATGCATCTTAAGGTGAAACATTATATACCTAGAATACTGAAGGTAGCACTGACCATTGTGTTTAGTTCAGAAAGCAATGCTGAATTGGAAAAGCAAACTTTTAAAATATTCCTCTTTACTGCATTCTCATTGCACCCTTCCTCTGTACCCTAGTCCTTCTGATTTCCCTTGTCTCTCAGATGATCCCTACACCAATTATACAGAACAGTCTTCCTCTAGTAACTTATATCGGACACCTGCCTGCTAGCTGTGTTTGGCAGGCCAGCAGGATGAGGTAATAATCAGAAGAAAATGTTCTGGTTTATTGGCCTCATCCACTTACAACATTATTCAAAACAGTTTTCTGTGGGTGAGAACAGAATTGCTTTGAGATCCCCTGGTCTAATGTTCTGTAGTAGTGAGGAGGAACAAAACTGTAAATTTTTTTGATCGCTTCTAGAATAATGGTAAGATAAATGATATCTGCTTGGCCCAGCCTTTCAGTAATGTTTACAGGCAGTTAGATGTATGTGAAAATGAGAGCCTTTCATTTATAAACATTTTGGCTTTATTCTTTCCGAGTCCAGCCGTCTTCTTAAGTACAGCCCTCCATGGTCAGTACAGCAGTGTTTTCCTAAAAGCATATTTTGTGAACAATTTCTCTGGGATGATGGTAGTTTTTGTAAGACAGATGCCTAAAAGACATACGGTTTTCATAGATTTTCCGTCTAGACTAGCTTTATTTAGTGACTTTGGTCTGAATTGGTCTAGTTAAAGTTTCTGTAGGAGCCTGTATAAAAATTTGAAATGTGAGCATACCATTAAGGTGTAAAACAAAAGTTTGACTTCTTGTTGGCAAGAGATTAAAATGGATTGGTTGAAAATTTCCTTCAGGTTAAGTAATTCTGATCATCGTATATGCCCACTCATCCATTCCACTCCCACAACACTGTCCAAAATGGAAAGGCTTACCCTAAAAATCCCATAACTGTTAAATTCATACACTCCTCACTGTTCCTGAGTAAATTCTTTGAGTTCCAGTTTGTGTGTGTGTGTGTGTGTGTGTTAGCATGTGTGTTAGAACGCTCTAATTCTTTCTGCAGACTCTTTACATGGCCCAGGGGACGTATGATTCGTTACCCTTTTAGCACCAATTTTTACAAACACAGCATTTCTCTCATTTAAAAAAAACCCTCTGACAAACCACTGAGTAGAAGCAACTGAACCTTTAGAAGTTTCATAGTGCCTTCAACCAACAATGAAAATTCTGTTTTTAAATGTGTTTTAAATTCCTGAGCCAGTGTCAAAGACTTGTTTAGAAACAATAAGACACTTTCAGAGGGAAAGAATTACATCTAGTCTTGCCCAGAAATCATCCTTTTGCTCCCTCTTTTGTAAGAGCTAATACTACAGACTAGTCCCAGCTTAACTGCATCAGAAAGAGGAGGCTCGTGGAAGGGAGGAAATGTGGGCCGTTCTGTCTCCACGAGTATCATCGCTTGGCTTCCTTGGCTTCTCACGAAGCATTTAATTGGACTTAGTCACATATTTGTTCACTGACATGGCAGCCTGCAAGGCACAATGCCTCTCTGTTTTTCTCTGTTAGCTTTAAAAAGTTTTGTTTTTAAAATTTGGGCTGTAAAGCATGTTAGAGCTCCTCCTGCTGGATTAAAAAAAATACACGGAATGATAATTTAATAAACGATAATTATTTTTCTTCATATTTACCACCTGGGCTAATAAAAGTGATGGAAGCCTATCATGTGGTGCACTTAAAACTGACCTTTTAATTCATCAGATATTAAGGTCAGGCAGAAAGAAAATGTTGGTGCTACACAACTCATCTCTGTCTTCAAATTCCTCATGCTCTTTTTAGTTGCTGTTGTTAAAAAAATAAAAGGAATAGGAAAGATTATTTTTCTATCAGTATTTCTAGTTACATAGTTACCCCAAATCACATACCCATGCTTGAAAGTTTCTTGCTGTCTCTCAGAAAGGGACAAAAAGTCTTTTCCATCTTCCCAAAGCAGAAATGAATTATACAGTTTTATGTAAAGATTCAAAGTGTTGCCTTTTTCCTCCCTATCCTTTCTTCTTTTTCCTTCTTCCTCCTGATTTCGTCCTCCTTCTCAGAAGTGGACACTTGCCTCTCCCAGTAGATAGTTCTCAGCGCCTCTTTCCAGCCTCTTCCTTCCCCTAAATGGTGGCAGTTGGCTTCTCCCTCTCCTGGTGCCTGGAGTGCAAGTGACGAGAAGGGTCAGAAAAAGGTTTACCCCATCCACCATCCGTGGGAGCAGGTTTCTAAAGCATGTAAGTTTCTGGAGATCTCTTTAGGAATAAGAAAGAAAGGAGGGGGGATGGAAGGGAGATAGGAGGGAAGGAGGAAAAGAGGGAAGAGGCAGGAAAGGAGAAACAGAGCAAAGGAAGGAAGAAAGGAGCAAAGGAAACAAAATCGCTTGTAAATCTCTGTAAAACCACTTCCTTTCTCTACATGCTTTCTCACACTCTGTCCCTCTTGCCTTCTGCTTCTCTGCATCTCTGTTAGCTCTTTCTTCCCCTCAGTTTATCTTGTCCGTGATATACTACAAAGGCCAAAATACTTAAAAGTTAATCTTGAAAGTAATGCTTTTTAGAAATTACTTTTTAATATAAGTAAGAATCCTCTATGTTTTCTGTTTCATGACTTTATTAGGACTTGGGACAAAACTAGTCATTTGGTATGTGTGATAAAGAATAAGACAACCCTTGATTCTCAAAATTCAGGACTTTCTGGCTTGCTTTCCTTTGCACGTACCTTTCCTATTCCTGGAATGCTAGTCCCCTTAACTTCCCTACTTTCTGGAAGTCCTTCCAAGCTCCCAGGCTCATTCCAACTCTAAGCTAGGATTCCAGGTGTTTCTGAAACTCCTGAAGCAACAATTCTGTCATAATCCTACTGTGCTCATAGTTAACTTGTCTCTCTCCATCTCATGAAGAAACTGCTTCTGGGCAGTGACTGTCTTTATTTCTGTATCTTTACCTCTTAACACCGTACCTAGCACATACGTAGGGCTTACTGAGGGGATGAAGGAATGTAAAATGAATTGATTTGCAAGCCACAGTCAAAATTTATTTTGGCGCTAGCCTGATACTTATCTTAAAAGCCAATTTAGACATACTTTCTTGTTCTATTCTATTGAAAACTTGCCTGAGTGAATGTTGTAAAATTCTTTTTACAAATTATAAACTGAGCAAAGTTAATGTGGGCAAATCATTTTTTAGCTGCTTTTTTTTTGCCGCAACCATAATAGTGGGTATATTAGCACCATACCTATGGGTGAAATCCAAGTCAGATATGTAGGACAATGTAAAGAAAAGTGTGACAAAGCAGATTGTATTACCATTTATCTCAGAGGCTAATTTATACAGGATATTACCTGTTTGTATCATCAAAAAATTGTGAACTATTTTTTCCCTATGTTCTTATTTCAAATTCCATGAATTGATTCATATTTTCCCAATGACATACATTATAAAATCATGGGTTCATTTTCACAGGGGAAAGAAATGCTGGCTCTAATACACAGCAAGAATCATATTGGAGAATTCCTTAATTCCTTTAAATGGGCTCCAAGTTCTATGTTCTTTCCAGCATCTACTGTAAACTATTCTTGAACAGTATTGGCTCATTCTGTTACTAAAGCCAAAAAGTCCAAAAATATGCTGAATAGCACCCTATAGTATTTCTTACAGTAAATTATAAAATATTATCTTCCATATGGACAAAATCATGACTGTTACAGCATTATTCTGACTTTAGCCTGATACCTTCTAGGATGTAAAACCTGATTATTAAAAAATGCCCCAAATAAGAAGTAGAGTGCAAATACATTACTGAAATTTAAAAAACAATGTCCCAAACTTTGGTCTCTTAGAGCAGACATTCACAAAAATAAGTAGGGGCCCTGCATCACAGCTGCCTTTCCATTTTACCTAGAGGTGTGCTCCAACCCGATTTATCCTTGGGCCCATTCATACTCATTGATCTGCTTGGGACAGTGCTCTCAGCAGGTGCTGTGGAAAGCTATAAGAGGTATAGGAGTGATATCATTTCATAGACGGTTTTGAATATTGTTCAGATGATAATATATACATACACATCTCAAACTTCAAAAAAATGATGGAAGTGTTAAATAATTCAAGAGGGTCATCGAATAGTAAGGCATTCCAATTCCTAAAAATAAAGAAAATGGTTTTTGTAGATGAAATACTTCATTTTTTTTATATCATAAATAAGTTAAAAAATGGTAGACAAGTTGATATCAAATTCTACTGGCCCTTAGAAACCTGGGATGTATAACTCTCCCATGATCCTAGATGTATGTAAACTGAATTTTGAGAGGGTTATATTTTAAACTTTCAATTATATTTAATAAGTAAAACTTGTAGTATAAAAGAAGCTACTGCATATGCTTTTTATGCAAATAACTACCATTTTAAGCAGATATCTTCTCTAAAAATGTTGAGTCTTTGTATATCTTTTTGAAGGCTTTCTTTTAATTTGGGTCCACCTAATTAATTATGTTGGACTTCAGACCTACCCTCTCCAAAGATTAGAATTTGGAATGCACATTTAGAGATCCTTGCCTTCTATTTATTTTCATAAGCAAATACAAGCTTCCCCAAGCAAGTAGTAGTTACTCTTCTGGTAATGACTAACAACAACAACAAACACTATAGTACAGTAATTTGGTCTTTACAACATAAGGCTAAAACTGCTTTCACTCGTGCTTAAGTCTAATTCCCAAAGGTATCGAAGTGTTTCTACAACCATTTCTTCATCCTTCTTAAGATTTTCCAGCACTTTCTTTTTTTGTTTTCACTTTATCTGGCAAGTAAATTGAATTGCTAATAAAGCAAAGTAATTTTTTTTTTTTTTTTTTTTTTTTTTTACTACTGAACATCCCAAGACCAGCAGCATTTGGGAACTTGTTAGAAATAACCCACACCATTAGAAAGAAACTCTGGGGGTGGGGGGAGCCCACCCAGAAACCTATGTTTTAAAAAGGTTTCTAGGGAATTCTGATGCAAGGTCCAGTTTGAGAACCATTGCCTAGAGCATATCAATCTAACTGCCCAATAGAAAGAATTCTGCACTGGAAGTCATGAGATCTTAGTGCAAGCATACGAAAGGAAGAAGACTGAGCGACATAGAACCATTCTGGCTTACACATTTACTAGTCAGATAATTCCTACTTCCCAACCTAAGGAGAAATAATGGCAGGGACAGAAAGACCAATCCATTTCACAAATCAGTATTATGCTACCTGGAAGCAAGTAGCTAGAGGAAAGGTGGTTTACATACCCACCCTGCAAACTGATGCACCTAAGCAGTTTGCCCTATTGAGGTCTTCCTTAACTCCTGTTAAAATGGTGCCTCATGTCATGAACACTCAGGACCAGCTAATCCAAAGAAGAGCAGTTTAAATTTTAGTTCTTCTATTCTTAAAATACATTTTAGTTTTTCTATTCTTAAAAGACAATAAAATAAGGCAAGAAAACAATGATGCATGCTTCTCTCTTATCAGTAAAGCCAGTTTCTCCCCCACAATGCCACCCACTCTGCATGAGCATTTGACTTTCTGACAAAATTTGTCATTGTTCAAGGTCTATCCCTGCAGCTACAAATACAACTTCAAGTATTACATCTTTCCCTTTGATTCGAAAGCAGAAACATGGCTCTTCTATGTAACCATAAACTGCCCACATATAACACAGTGTTTCAATAAACACTAAGTGATACAAGATGCTCCATTTTAATATAATGCCTTACTTAACGAAGCCCATCACTAAACAAAGTGAGGAAAATCTGGTACAAAACAATAACTGCTTTCCCCAAAGTTATTGTGAGGTGAATGTCTTGTGAGGTGAATGCCTTGTGAGATGAATGCCTTTGGAAAGTCTTTGAATGGTTAGGAACCGAACTAATGAAATGAATTTTAACAGTAAACTTTAAATGTTTTCTGGTGTTAAAGTTGGCAAACATCTTAGCATTGCCTATCAAGAAAATTCACCCTGAATTGCTTTCTAGTAGAGTGGTACATACAGATTTTTGTTGCTATTGTTTTAGAAAAAAATAAATCAAATGCTTATTTCTTCCACAAGTGTTAGTGAGGAGCTCTTTAGGATTTTTATTTGCTAAGTACATATATGGGTTCCTTTAACTGAAACTAGGCATATTTCTAAGATATCATAGTTACTCTGAGAGAACATGAACATTTTGTCTTTTATTCTTTTAATTATTAATTCACCATCTAGCTGTGTAGTACCTATTAAATGCAAGTCCTTAGGGACATCCTTAAAGAGCTCATAATAAATAAGTGATCCTGATTGATTAGAAAAAAACAGTACTCAGAACCACAGGTCATGCTAAGTTATGGGATATGGTAGTGAAGAAGACTAACAATAGACCTGGCACATGGCAGAACCATATGTTCTCCTTGTCTCTTGTCTTGACTTCTTTCTGTAATTGCCTACTACTATGGTCCTCTTGTCCCAGCCACATGGTCCAAGAATTAAAGCAGAGACTAATGAGAATTTACTGTGCCATAATAGTATTTAAATATTTCTATTTTCTATCCCCACCATTGAATTCTTCCCTTCAGTAGCCATCATTTAAGTTCTAGTTTCACTCACTATAGACTTACATTCCCTTACAACTTCTAAGTTTTACATACAGTGGTTACAATCACGTTTGCCATTACTTTGACCACACTATTGTATTTTCACACTTCCCAGAGTATATTCTCAGACTCTGAATTACAAATGTTTACCCCATTTTTCCACTTAAAATGGAATACCATAGTAAAGCTACTTGCATATTTGTTTTATTCTACTTATCTTCCGTACTGAATAGATGCTGAGCTCTTTAAAGTCATGTAGCATGAGGTAGTCCACATATTAGATGCTCAATAATGTATGAAATATATAACTGGAAGTCTTGTTATAGATCATCTAGTCTGAGTCTCCTGTATCACAGATGAGAAAACTTCTGCCTAGAGAAGTTTAATGGGTTAATGATTGTACGATTTGGCAATTGGAGCTAGAATCTACATCTTCTGACTTCTGATCCAGGACTCTTTCTATGTAAACATAGTACCTCAAACATAAGCTTCAGACATGCCTTAAAAGTGTAGCATCCTTGACCTCACTAGACCTACTCACCTTGATCTAGCCTAGAATCTAGCCTGGCTAAACATCTTGTTTAGGCACTTTTCAGTCATTTTTTCATTTGTCCATTATTCAGCAAATAGGTAACCACTGCTTTCTATTCACATTGTACCAAATGCTGAATACACAGAATAATGCAAAATATGTGGCTTCTTTTGTTAACGAATTTTGAATCTATATGGGGGACACTGGTAATAATCTAGTAAATAAATACATAATCACAAACAGGGTTACATGCTGTGAAAGACACAAGCATGAAGTGATAGAGAAAGGCAGAGGAAGTGGGGAAAACTATGGGATGGTCCAGAAGGACTGAGAAATAACAGTTAAGTCAAGAACAAAAGGATCAAAGAGAAGTCAGTTTCATTCTTCTCTCTTGGCTACAAGCCTTGGTCCAAGCTATCACATATGCATGAAACGATTTCCAATCCATCATGCCATGCTGCATCCTACTTCTCACTGAATTTGTAGTCTAAAATCAACTTTTTTTTCTAATGAAATCCCCTAATTAATTCCATTATCAAAACTTCTGGTAGAATTTCTCTCCTTAAATTTCAAATTCTGGCCAATTCTCTCCTCCCATCAGTCAACTGGTTAATTGCTAATAATATACTTCCATAGGTTACACAATTATCTGTCAAACTCCCTGAGGGTAGGGGGGCTTATTATTTGGTATTTATTCCAAATACCTACTGAGGAACTGAGCAGATACTTTAGAGTCACCAAGGATCTCAATCCTACATGTCACTTTAGCCTTTTTTTTTTTTTTGCCATGGCTATGATTTACTCACAGAAATCCTTGTATTTATAAGACCAATGATATCACAAGCATTCACTAGTTATTTCTCGATTCTAGGAGGAACTTTCATTCATTCAGCTGTCAAACATTCAGTGACTGAATGACAAGCAGTGAGCTAGACACTACAGTTACATGAAGATGATTAAGACACAGCTCATTTCTAATCAGTGAAGATAACACATAAACCTAATTAGAGCTCAGTGGTTCAGTGTGATGACTAATAATAGAGATTTGTTGAGATGCTGTAGAAACAGCTGTATCAGGAGAGGGTAAAGCAGGTCAAAGAAGGCTTCACTGAAGTGAGTCTTGAATGATTGACTGGCAGTCCCAGAAGATGACCAAAAGGACATTAGAATGTAATTGCATGTAACACCATGCCAAACACTGTATGAAACAAGTTAAGTGGGTGTGACCTGTGGCCTTCAGAAAGTTCATATCAAAGAAGAAAATTATGCAGATTCAAGATTCAGGACATAAGAACAAATATGGCCATTTTAAATGAAAATGGAGCTGGGTACCATGGCTCACAACTGTAATTTCAGTGCTTTGCACCTCCCCAAAGAAAGCTTTCCTTTAAAGCCTCTTAAACATTTTTCAGGTGCATGAGGTAAAAGGAACTCTACTAATATCTATGAGTTTGTGTTTGTATAGTTAATATTTTCACCATTAATCAACAGTATCTCTTCTGCTTTGATTTTTCTTTGATCTTGTAATTTAATTTTATAGCTCCATGATTTTTAAACAACATTTCATAATTGCTTTCTTAAATTTTTCTAACTTCACTTCTTCATACCTGAGAAATGACATTCAATTTGATCAATTTAGAATTTCTAATACAGAAGAAAATTTCATGACTCTAATTCCAGAAGGAATCTTTCTGAAAATCAGTTGCAGAGTTTTACCAAAAAGAAACATTTCCATTTCTAGACTTTGTCAAATGTGGTGGGGGGTATAAAAATGTCAAATTTGGGGGAGTATAAAAATGACTACCCGCCGGGCGCGGTGGCTCACGCCTGTAATCCCAGCACTTTGGGAGGCCGAGGCGGGTGGATCATGAGGTCAAGAGATCGAGACCATCCTGGTCAACACGGTGAAACCCCGTCTCTACTAAAAATACAAAACATTAGCTGGGCATGGTGGCGTGTCCCTGTAATCCCAGCTACTCAGGAGGTTGAGGCAGGAGAATTGCCTGAACCCGGGAGGCGGAGGTTGCGGTGAGCCGAGATCGCGCCATTGCACTCCAGCCTGAGTAACA
>NW_022436965.1:17552261-17605681 GCF_009761245.1 Sapajus apella | reverse complement strand
TAATCCCAGCTACTCAGGAGGTTGAGGCAGGAGAATTGCCTGAACCCGGGAGGCGGAGGTTGCGGTGAGCCGAGATCGCGCCATTGCACTCCAGCCTGGGTAACAAGAGTGAAACTCCATCTCAAAAAAAAAAAAAACTCCTCAACTAAATATCCAAGCTCATTACTTATCATATCTACTTTCCATAAAACAACAAAACAAATTTTAGTCAATTTCTCTACCACTTTTAAAAAAAAATTTTTAAAAAAAAAAAAAAAAAAGACTACCCAAGGTACCACCTATGAAGTCAAGTACGCAAATACACTAAAAAAAAACTTGTTAATATATTTAGGAAATAAATGTAGGAGTTCAAGAAATAAGTATTATAATAATAAGTAATAAAAGTAATGTTGAGACTCTTCAAATACAGTAATATTTCATTGTCTAAAGTATGTTTACTCAGTAAACTCAGCTACCAGAAACATCCTTACCAACTAGAAAGTAACACTACTGTTACTAATACTAAAATCTTTAAGACCCAAAATAGGAACTAGCACTCCTGCAATTTAAACAGGTACTCACACTGAGCCTATTTACACTTACTATAGAGAACTCTAAAAGTCTTGTTTTTCTGATTTTTAGTGCTCTGCAAATTACAAACAAAATATAAAACAAATTGGAGAAAGTTATAAAGGCAATGAGAAGTGATAACTAATATCCTGAGAGAAAGAAAAAGAAGAAAATTATATGTGAGAAACAAAAATTCAAAAGCCATCATTGTCTGAAACAATATACCTATTAGTTCCTGAAGTAGGCATAACAGCACAGTTTGTTCTATGTAATTATTATATTCTATTGGCTAAGATATGTGCAGTATGTTTTAGATGGCATTCAAAAAATATTACATTTCATATTTTGGAAGGAGTGACTTCAGTTTTGAGAAAGATTTGCATATGAAAAAAGATGTAATTTTCACTAAAAACTACTAGATAAATGAAAGATGACAATGTTAAAATCATTACAGATTGTAGCCACCTCTGCTGGCCTGTATGTGCATGAGCATGTGTGTAATGGCTCTTTCTCCGTGTCCTTGGAACAATGTTCTGCTAGATATTCTACTTGTTTCTTTACCTTTCTCTTTCTTTCTTTCTAGCCGGAGACCACCCCCATCACCAACTCGTCCCACTATAATCCGCCCACTAGAATCCTCCCTGTTAGACTAAATGAAGTGTCTGGCATGGCAATTAATCACTAATGAATTATGTGAAAGCAACATATTTGATAACCGTTGCAGTAAATCATGAGTAGTCGCATGTGTGGACATCAGTAGGCAAGTAACCAGTTTTACTAATGCATTCATCACTCATCTTCATTGCTTATGGTATGTCAAACCTCTGGGGTTTGACTCTTGAAAACTGCTGACCTTTAGAGGCTTTATATGTTGTACTGACCAAGGTAGGTTTGTATAGCAGCCCTATATTCTGGGGATTATTTGCCTACCATGGCATATATTTGAAATTGCTTTGGATAAGTTTTCTAGCTATCTACCAGGTAGCTCATTAAATATAATTCTTCAGATGTGAGATAGTGGGCTTAGACCTAAGCCATACATATTCCTTTTCCCACATTCTGTTTAGGATGACAGTAATTCTGTTGTCTATCATTAATGCTACCACCTACTCCATAATTACCTATTTAGCTCCTCTTTTCTTCCTCTTTATTTTATAAGACTGCTAGGAAGTGATTTTTTTTAAATTAGGATTCCTTAAGAATAAACTTTTCCAGAAGCACGAGGTAGTTTGCAAAGGAAAAGTCTGCACTGTTTGCTCTAAAGAGCTTCTCCTCATTCCAGTGTGTTTTGCTTCATGCTAGAAGCATATGCAACAGTGAATCAAAGCTTCTTTTTTTTTTTTTTGTTAGTCAATAAATTTGGCTAATTAGTTTCAGAGTTCAAGGAAGAAGCAAAATATCACATCTCTAGTAGTGTTGGGAGAAATATAATTTCTTTATTTATATTCACCTCGTGGTAGGTTATATTGAAGGCTGACGTGGAGAATGTTTACTTTTCTAATTGCTCTAATTTTTGGCATAACTAACTACGCTTTGATACTAACTCCAGTTTTACCATTATTATTTTGGTTAGAGAAAAAAAAATTCACTCTTTACATGCTAATTTGTTACCCTGTTATATAAGAATTTATCCTACCTTTGAAACAGGTTCAGTGTAACTTTCTATCCATTCTAGGCTTTCTTAATAAATCTTGAGGCTATGGGATAATCACATTTAAAGGTGGTTCCTGAAATGAAGTAGAAGATGACATGGGGTAAGAGCAGAGCTCACACTTTTACAGTTGTACTATTTCAAAGTCCCTATCCAGGTCATTCCAGAGAAGGGTATTGAAACATTGAGATCTAAAGCAAATTTGCAATTTCTTAAGATTTCTAAAATTTACCAGAACAGTTTAGCCTGGGGGTTAATAGTTCAGTCTTGAGGCTAAGTTTTGGTCTACCTAGGACCAGATGATTCACATGTAGGAAACAGCCAGAAGCCAACTGGAATTTTGTGTGCTAGCTGTCCCAGACAGCAGAACAAGTATTCACTGAGTGGGGGTGTCCCATGACACTATGTCATATTCTACAAAAGTAAATCAGGTTTCACCAACTGAAATGTCTCCCTTTGAAAGTAGCAAACATGATTTGTATGTTAATTTAACTTTAATTTCCTGTGTAGTTTATACCCAGAGCAGATACTCATAAAGTATAAAGTAAAAACTTTTAACCATTATTAAAAAGAGAAGTTACCATGTCGAATGGTGTTGTATTGAACTTATTCTAAAGCTTACAGCTAGCCCACTGATAATTGGTAAAAATCAGAAAATACAAGATTTACATAAAGGGCATTTCAACTTTTAAGGTTATAAGTGATTGTATAAAAACATCACAATCCTAAATCCTCTTGTATCTCACCACCAACCCCAAACTGGGGAAAAAAAGTTAACTCTTTGTGAATGGAACCAATGTACAAGATACATAGCGTATTTAAAAAAAAAAACTGTCTCAGCTAAATGGAAAAATGTTAAGCAAACTTCCATAGTAAAACAAATAATCTTCAGTGAGATCTTTTTATAAAATTTCTTGTTTTTAGGATTCCCTTTGCTTCTTCCTTTGAATTCGCTAAAATAGGCAGCTAACGGATTATATACTTCAGGGTTTGGCTTTGTGCTAAATGTGGTTTTGCGTTTTGCTGTATTTCAAAATTTTCCTTCCGTTAAAGGAAAATATTGTGAATAACCACTGGTGTGTTCTTAGATCAGCACAAACCATGTCAAAAAAAATTGGAGATTTTTTTTCCAATTTTCTTTCCACTGATCTTAGGCAGTAATAAACAATGGCATTTGTAATCTTTGGCATTTGTTTTTAGATTATAGTCCCACAGTTGCACTGTCCCAATTGTCTCCCTTTGTGGGTACATTTTTTTGTTCTTTCTTCCTAAGTTATTTCTAATAGAACCCAGCCTACTGTAGAACTTCAGCAGTGACATTGGAGAATATTTTTAGTTGGCTGCAGTACAATGTCATATTATTAGTATGGATCTCATTTCGCAAAGGGTTTGTATTCTGCTAAAAAGAGATGCCAGTGTTGAATGAAGTCTGAAACTCTAGGATGTGCATAGTTTGACGTGCAGCATGCACACCAGGCCTTAAGATGGGAATGTAGCTTAATGAGCTTTCTGTTTCCCATACCATTTCTAATCTTTTGTGTAATTTCCTCTTAACTGATTGCTCTGATATTGTAAACACCATAGATGTAGCTCTATCATGTCTAGCATAATAAAAATAAAAAAAAAAGTGTTTTTAGGATTTGGGAAAATAAACTGTAAATGTTTATTTGATAGGTAAATACAGTTTTATTGTCACATGCTAATTATTGCATGCATATTGACTAATTGGAATAACCATTTACTCAATTATGGACAGATAATTGAAATAGTATTGATTTAGAACAGGTATATTGTATTTCTAAAAATCATCTACCAAGGTTACTCGTCTGACTATTGTTTTTAGGTGTGTTTTATAACATAGACGAGCAGTAGAGTCTGTTTATTAGCAAATTTCCTATTTGTTCCAATACAAACTCACTTTACTCTAAAGTATATTAATGAAACCAGTTCCTGTGATGTAACTATAAGCCTTCTGGACTTAGAAGTAAAAAGTGGTCACATAGATTAATTTTGTGACTTTTTAGTATAGACTGTAGCCATAATTCTCAAATATGAAATGGGACCTAATACCAGTATGTGATAAATGTTGATGTCTTCTGTGTACAAACACATTTTCTATGCATGTGTCTCTGTGTATATGGTATATACCTAGTAAGTATGTTTCTGTAAGTACGTGTATTTTATGTCCATTTGAGTAGGTAGGTTTAAAAATACTTGTTAAAATGTCACAAGCATGAGTGTGATTGTATGTGCATTGTGTGTATATATATAAATATATGTATATGTATGATTATAAATATCTATGTATACATGTAATTAGTATGTGTGGTATCAGTATATTTTTAAAACTGTTAATACAGCAGCTAGCTTTGGATGATCTGCCATAACACGTGACAACAATGGTTCATTTCTCATAACATGAGGTATATAAAATTTTCTAACTCTAGATTGTAGTCATTTTGAGGGGCACAAAGCTCATAACTTCCATGACAACATGGCAATATCCATAGACATTTGTATCTGAATCTGAAGCACTTCTGTCTAAGAAGGAATCACCAATATTTTTGGATAAGAAGTAAAACCTCTGGAGACCTAGCTTTAAGATCTCTAATTGGAACTACAAATTATTTTTGGATTGCTGAGCTGAATCTTAAAAAGCTAAATTGATCTACATAGTCATTTTTTCTCTATGGTAGAAGTAAAAAAATAATAATAAAGGGATACAGCAACATGAAAGTAGTATATTTTTCTGAGTAAATTTGCTAAAACTGTAAGGGAGAAGCTATCTAATACCTGGGAGGTAGGTCATCTAGTTTTTCAGGTAAATATTTTTCATTTGGCAAATGGCATAATTATTTGAAAGCGATAGGAATTGCCTCAAAATGAAGAATAAAGCCTAATAAGTCTGTAACTGCTGAACTCATGAAAGATGATAGTGTATAAGACTTAAGCTATGAGTTTTGTGTCATTTCACTTAGAGGACTACTATCTGTGAGCTCAGAGTTTAATGTAAATGAATCTAGATGATTTTGGAGAAATGATTATTAGTTCACCAGATCGCTCGTTACATTCTAAAAGGCTCAAATGTGTCTCCTAGATAACCTTAGTCATCCTGTCTAGTTGGTATGTTTAAAATTATGTGGTGCTGTGTATGTGAAACTTTAAGAATATTTTTGAAGCATATGTATTATTTGCATTGCTATTTGCGTGTGTGTGTGTCTTTGTATGTATGTAAGAGTGTGTGTATGTATGAGAGCAAGAGAGAGGAAACTCAAGGAAGAGTCTTCTGTTTGTCTTAAGACCTGTTCATACTGGTATATTGGTGATACTTCTCACCTCTGGTCAATGGTTTCACACATGGCTCAGCTCAAGTCATTAATCTCTTTTTAATTTTTACCCTTGAATTCCTTAAACTTTGCTCATTATGTAATTTTTTAAAATTATGATAAAAAATTACTCTGTCTAACCTCTTGCATTGTCTGCTACCAATTTGTTAAAAATTATTCCCTCCAATCAGCAATTCCACACTATTACTTGATTTGTGTTATAATTCCTGTGTACAGCCTTTGTTTTGCTTGCTTGTCTATTTTTACTTTCCCTTTTTTGGGTCAAAATTCTCTTTTGCTTTTTTTGAAGAAGGAATATACAGAAGCAAAATCTTGTCTTCTCTGTTGATTCTTTAATTAACATGAGCCAGATACTTTCCACTGTCTTCTTGGCACTTTCAGGATTTCTTAATGCTGATATATGGACTCTTTGAATGGAATTTTTGAAGCAAAGTCCTAAAGCCTGTATCATTCTGGAAGGTCACATGTACCTATTGTGAAAATGTGAAGCTGTGTTTCTGAAGCTGAAATAAATTATAACATTTGAAGGACCCCTTTTCCTCATTCTTGTATATATTTGAGTCATGTCTATGCATTTCAGTAATACCTGAGTCCTCTAAATATTTATAATTGTTTTGATTAGATTGTCCCAGAGTTACCAAAGTACAGAATGGATAGCATTTTGCATTTTTGTCATTAACTTGGAGAAAAAAGATGAGATATTTTAAAGGGAACAAATTGGACAAATCAAAAGTAGGAGAGTGAGAGACATTGTGTTTCTGATTTGAAGTCATTATTGGAATAGATTGAGGGACACAAACCTTAGCTGGAGGGTATGATGTGACAGTTGCCAGGAAGCACCATGACATTTTGCTGTTGAAAAGGAAGTATTTATTTTAAAAAATCCTGGGCAGTGGTAGGAGGAAAGATGGTGTGCCCAAATGTTAGTTCCACAGAAGGCATTTCTTATAGCAAACATTTGAGCTCCTGACCCAACAGTTAGCCTCTGTTATTTGTTCATGGGACATAGAGAGGAGAATTTGCCCCTTCAGTTTCCCCAGTTTTAAGAGAATGTATTCAGAAAATCAAAGAATGACACATCTTTGTCCTAAGAGTTTCCAGAGAATAGACGAAGATTCTCTATTACAAGAGTTTTGATGACAAGTTCCTTATCAATTGACATAGTTCCAGATTGTCCCATCTAAATGCAGAAGACAAGAAAGGGAAAGGAGGAGAGGGATGTTGGTTTATTTTCTTTCTATGATCAGGGCATGCTCATTGTGAAAAGATGAACTGAAGAGATTGTTGTGTTAATGTACTCTTTCCTGTGGAAATTTCCTTCTCATATCTATATGTTTTCCATGAGTGGAACATCTATACCTTCAAAGGAAGCTTCTTATTGGAAGAAAGATTCTGGATGAGAATCATACTGTATACTTGTGTTCTGTTTGTTTTAACTGCATGATTTTGAAGTATGTTAATAATATATTCAGGATAGTTTCTAAAGATAATTTCCAAAAACAAAGAAACTTATTATAACTATTTGGCAATTCTTCATTTGTGTTTTAAAATAGCTCTGGCACCGGTGTAAACATATGCTCAATCTCTTTCCAAGATTTTTGTATTTCTGATGGAAACTTTGAATTTCATACTGAGAAACATGTTTGGTATTTGGGTTAGACTGACCTCATACTTTGCTTCAAAGCACTTCAACACACACCTGGCATGGCCACTTTTCAGACCTGTTACTAGTGTTATTTTACGTGATGGCAGCCTAATAATAGAATACATATAAAAGATATTGGCTAAAACTATAATCTTAATTCAAAATTTCCCAAAGTGCATCCCATGAGATCTTAATAAGTTTTACATACACATACACCAAGTGTTTTTTGGCCAAATATGCTTGAGAAATAATGACTAAAAATAAAATGTTTCTTTATTGAAACATTAAAAGTCTTTCTTTATTGAAAGACTTTACAGAAGCCTTAAAATCAGACTGTATTGTGAATCTCCAAGAGACGAGTAATGTCTACATATTTCTCAGACTTATTTGACGATAGAACATCTGCAGAACTAGTGTCCTGAGGCACATACCTTAGGAAACTCCTTCAGTGGCTTTAAGCCAGAGGAAAAGCCATTGAGTATGATTTCCTCAGTACAGACTCTCACTAACAAAAAGTTGGATGATAAAATCAAATGTGACTACTCAGGAGGCTGAGGCAGGAGGATCAGTTCAGCCTAGGAGTTTGAGACCAGCTTGGCAACATAGCAAGACCTCATCTCTTAAAAAAAAGTGTTGTTGTTTTTAATTAGCTGGACATGGTGGCTCATGCCTGTAGTTCCAGCTACCAGGGAGGCTGACGCAGGAGGATCACTTGAGCTCAGGAGTTTGAGGCTACAGCGAGCTATGATCATGCCACTGCACTCTAGCCTGGGGAGCAGAATGGGACTCCACCATCTCTTAAAAAAGAAAAATGCCAAATGTAAGAGCAACAAGAGCTCTCAACTAAGGACAATTCATCTGGAGCTCTGGTACCTTGTCAAAGCAGTTTCTGAGTCTTAAGGAGGAAAGTCACATAGGAACAGGTGGTCTGAAGGCAGTTGAGAGACATACATGCATTGAGTCTTAATGAGACTTACGTAGGACTCAGATAATTTTCTACCTTACCTTTTCTCTCTGACTCTCCAAAAAAAGAGATTCTTTAAGTTACCTCCATGAGATTATTGTGAAGGAAGGGATCCAGGTTGATTTAAGATTAATCATCAGAGAAGAATGTTGAAGAATACCTATTCCTATTGCCTTTCTCTTCTCCCTTTCCCAAGCCTTCAGGCTCACCCACTGCCCTGGGTTATTAACTTACCTAAATGGTGGGCCAAAAAAGCAAACAGAATTTTTTGTGAGTTTTTTTTTTTTTTTTTTTTGAGACTGAATCTTACTCTGTTGCCCAGGCTGGAGTGCAGTGGTGTGATCTTGGCTCACTGCAACCTCCATCTCCTCGGTTCAAGTGATTCTTCTGCCTCAACCTCCCCAGTAGCTAGGATTACAGGCGCATGCCACCATGCCTGGCTAATTTTTGCATTTTTAGTAGAGATGGCATTTCACCACGTTGGCCAGGCTGGTCTGGACCTCCTGCATCAGCTTCAAAAAGTGATCCACCTGCCTCAGCTTTCCAAAGTGCTGGGATTATAGGGATGAGCCACTGTACCCAGCCTTTTTTGTGCGATTTTAACAGAAAAGAAAAAAGAAAGAAGATTTTAACAGAAAAGAAAAAAGCTATAAGGAAGACCTCATAAGAGACCTTGTCAGAAGAATGTCACCATAAGACCAAATTGCAGCGTTGACATAGAGCCAGGAGAATGTGGATAATTCATCATTCTTGTTAATAATTGAGTCTTTTACATATGACTTATACCCATGTTCCAGATACAGCATTTCCAATCTCCTTTACCTGTTTTGGCCAAAACATTCTGCTTTGAAGTTATTTTTCAGAATGCTTAAGAAAATATAACCTGAAACTATAATCTTGATTAGGTAGATGTGTTTATATGCTGAATACTAGTATGAAGAGCTTAAGAATTTGTTAGCAATTCAGTATTCCAAATTAGTACTGCAACTTTCATATGGAAGTGGTAATTATATGAGGTACCTTTGTAGCTCTACATGTAAAAAGCTCAAATATTTGCAGCATTTGCCTTTAAGCATTTCGCCACTGTATAATATAAAAATTCTGCAAAAGAAAGAGCAAAAAACCCAACTGCCCATATCCTCAGTAGAACTAACTTTGACCCAGTAAATGGTGTCATCATCAACAATGCTTTTTCAGCAATGAGAGGAAGGTTAGATACACTAAAGTTAACATGAAAGAAAAAGCTGTCTGAGGATATAAATGTCACCCTGATGTTTCAAGCAAACATTCTAGCTGTCAGTGGAATATATTCCAAGACATAAAGTTTCGGATCCTGTTGCTCGATCAGAACACCAAACTAGCTCAAACAGGAAAGTGTTTTGGCATATGCTAACAGAATGTCCCTTTAGCACTGCGGACTTGCTGTTCAGTTTAATGGCTCACCTCCCCACCCTGCTGAGGTAATTAAAGTGTTCTAAAGCCCCTTCAGAACTCAAAAATAGTTTCTGTTTTCTGGGCAGGTGATAAATCTTATTGAGCTCTACAGAAATTTAATTACACTTTCTTCATGGAAACACCAGGGATAGCCATTACCTGCATCTCTAAAGCTAAAGCTTTGCAGACCCTCGAGCCCCTGCCCCGGCCCCGCAGTTGAAAGGTTAGGTACCAACAACAAGTTCTCCATCATTTAAATGGATGAGAGGCCCCTTTAGTGTAGCCAGCTTAAAGTGGGCTGAAGAAAAATTGATTTTGGACTTTGGGGAAGGTAAGATCATTTTTACCACTGCCCAGAAATAGAGCAGTCCATTTGGCTCCATTAACATCTCATAGAAAATGAAAAAGAAGTTTTTCTGTGTTTGTTTTTTATAGACTTCATTGCTCCACTCACTGAAGTGTTACAAGAATAGGATGGAAGTGAGTATGTTGTTGAATACATGGATAAGAAGTCAAAGAGAGTAGGGTCTTGAGATAACCTCACCATTATACAGCTTGCTATAATGTGGAGTTCGTTAACGATTTGGTCAGAAAGGGGAAATTAAAAGTATAGACTTCTGCCAGAAACCAGACGGAAAGCTGTTCATTGCAATGTAGCATTTACTGTATTTTCTCTAGCTGCAAATCATCTCTCTGCTGAACGCCAGAAACGCTGATGTCAAATGAAGCACAACTTAGACCCTCATTTCATTATCCGTGGGTTTGATGAAATGCAAGCCAGCCCAGGGAAATGGAGAAAGATCCAGCCGACCAGATTTCATTTGCCCTGGGCCCACTTCAGAATAAATCAGAATTACAGTTATACCTAGCTCTTAGACAGAGGAAATTCCTAGAAAATCCTGGGGTCCCCATGGACCAGACCTAACCTCCTAGTTTCTCTAGGCCTAAATCCAGGCTATTACACATCAGGACTACTCACCTGGAGCAAATTCTGATTTACAAATCCTTTTTTTCTGAGATCAACCTCTGGCATTCCCTGCATTGTGATTATGTTGCTCATTTAATCTCTTGACACCTTCTAATTTACCTCACTTAAAAAAAATTTCACCTGCCATTGTCTACATCAACTCCCTCTCCCCCTATGGAGATATCACAATACTCATTGAAATCTTTGGAAATAATTGAGTGTCACAAAATCAGGGTTGGGAATCAAATATGCAAGTTATAAAGGTATCTGGCTCTGGGACTAGTCCCAGTTCTCCTAAGAGTACATGGACTTGTCATTCCACGGTGCAAAATAAGAAGCTTTTTGAGTGAGCTCAAAATGGCTCATAGCTAGCACATTGCTAATAGTCAGGAAAAGTCCTGGGAACTGCTAACTTAGCCATGTGATGTCCTTTCATTTCCCTTGCACGTCTGCATGTTTTTATGTGTGATTTGAAATTGACTTTTGTGAGCTATTTTTTCATGCTATTTTTAAGGTTTATTTTATAATTTAAATATTGTTTTCTTCCTCTGCATCCATGTTTTGCTTTTTGTTACTTTGTTTTGTTTTGTTTTTACTAGGCGACCCCCTCCTGCAGTTCCAGGACGACCATCCTAACCCCCATCATTCATCTCCTTTTGTTTTCAGCAACATGCCTATCCATGGTATTTAAAAGCTATTCATTTGCACTATATGTCATATGTACATAAAAACTTTTATTTTTCATCCATGTCTATAATAAAAACCAAGTTTATTCTATATAAAAATGAAGTGTGCTCTATTTCTCTTTTTTTTAAAAGAAGATCTAAATTTAAAAAAGAATGTGTTTCAACTAAAACAAGGTAAGGTGGATATATTATGTGTTCTTTTAAGGAGCTTAATCCAAATGTTCTTAAAGCAATTGTGATTTAAGATGGTCTTTGGTAGAGACTAATAATCTATCTTCAAGTGAAATTTCTGTCCAGTAGAAGAATAAAAAGAAAAAGAAAATTTATGGATGTCTAGAAAAGACACAGAGACTAAATAATTTCAATCCATCTCCAGGAATCCCATTTTTACTTCTTATTGCACCAAAATATTTTTAGAAAATATTTTTTTCTATAACAAATTCTTATTGTTTTTCTAAACACTCTTGTAGGAGATAAAATGTAAGATCATGGAAGAAACTGTAGGGCTAAAACACATAAACCTCATAAATTCTATATGGCAAATTCAAGGAAGAAAAACCATATCATTCAGAAAAAAAGTAAGGCAAGGAAATGTTGCCACTTTGAGAAGAAAAACTCTTCATGATGTCAGTAAAGCATGAGAAAAAGGGAATCCATATAAGTCTGAAGGAAAAAGGAACTTTTTTTATTCCTCTATCCTCAAATGGTAATTCTAACACTAAAAATTTAAACTATAATTTTTAACAAGCATCCCAAAGATGTATCTAAATAAAATGTTTATTATTAAGGTAATATAGTAAATTTCACCAAATATGTGATCTGAAGCCTTCCCAAAGGTTTGAGATTTAATTCAAATTTTATTTTTTGAATGTACGTGGCCTAAATTGGAACTTAAAAGTAATCCTTCTCAAATGAGATCACTCTGAATGTTCTCCCTTTCAGCATATTAAGATAGAAAACTACAAGACAAGAGAGTCAAAGAATCATTCATCAGTTCTATTTACTTCACATCTGACCTAGGTAAGCCCTGGCAAAAGAGGTATGTGGAAGATGTGGGTAGGAACCCGCAATTGTAAAAGGGAGAGTCCTCATTAGTAATGCTCTTTCTTTAGACCACAATTTTTTTTTTAAGGATTGGGTTCTCCACTCAAAAATGAAAAATCAGTTTCTTGGTTTAAATATTCCTATGGCATGTTACATTTTTTAGTTGTATCCCGAGTCCTGTGACTACCACTTACAATCAGTGGCAACTAAGAAAGTTCAAAGGCTGCAAACCAAAGCATCAGCTGAAGCTCTTGTATAGCAGGAAGGGATTGAGTTGAGGCAAAATAGCACACAGCATGAAGTCTTTTGTCCTTCCCTTCCCATCTTCCAGGCATTTGATCTTTAAATCAATATTCTTATTGGATAGTGTTCTTCATTCCAATAGACAAAATGTACCTAGATGATTTCATACCACATCTCCACATAAAAACAGAAGTTGTCAAAGAGAAGGTTTTCTTCAATTCATTTTGTCTTAAACATGGACTTATTTTTATATGCAGTGTTACACAGTTTAGATGTCTAAAACTGAAATTGACCTGATGAATGATGAGAAGGAAAGTCATAACAGAATGAAATGATAACTTTACTTTTCTTTAACAAAGAAGTATGTTCCCTTCCTTGCATTCTACAGGCAAGATAAAAGAGGGTAGGGGAAAGGGATAAGGGGGCAGCCTGGAATGAAATTAAATTATGCTAAGGTTTGTTAATATGTATTTAGTAAATAGTGTTTCTATGTTTCATAATGTACCTTTCCCCAACTCCTCCTACCTCCACCTCCATGCCTCATGTTTAATAGAGTTGAAAAATTACTCCTTTCTTCAAAGTTAATCATAACTCAGGATAGTCAGGAAGAGCCAAACTATTATGCCTCTAATAAACATATTCCTTATATATTTTCATTCCTTTATGCATCAAACATTTCTTGAATTCATTATAATGTCCTAGACCCTGGGAGCACCAGAGAAGTAACGAATAAAAGTAGCTTACAAAATAGCTAAATAAGGAATTACAATGTAGTGCTATAATAAGAGAAAAGTTTGGTTGTCTTTCCAGGGAGAATTGTTCCAACTTCAGTACTCAAGCAGCTATTTGAGTTTTAGCATCCTATTATCAACTTTACCCAACACACACTAATGTTCCAGAACATGGTGATTTTGACTTCTGACAAAGAAAGGAATACTAGAACTCGTTTCAGCCAATCAGAAACTGAATTTTTCATTCTGAATGGAATTATATGATTCAAGGTCTAAATCACATAGGTATTGATAGAGAAAAAGGCATACTGGTATTGAAATTGTAAAGTGGCCTGTTTACTTTACTTTGTGTCCTAACAAAAACGCTTTGGATTCAGGTTCTCCACAGCAGTCTTCCACTGGCCACAGTGAGGGCGCTAGGTCTCCCCAGTCTCCAGCTAGAAAAACTCAGAACATCTAAAGGTATGAAAGATGGAAAGAAGAGAACTAAAGGTAGGAAAAAAAATAAATAAAACTTCCAGTCCTTTCCTTATGTGGCTTCCCTGGTAAATGTTTGTAAGTCTTGGAGGCCACATAAATATTGAGGGGTGTTTCAACAGACATCCTAGAAGTTGAAAGCCAAAAGGAGGTAAGGAAATAACATCTGATGTTCAGTTACAGGTGAAGATACTTTTAATGGGTTTGGGACATGATAAACTAAAATGCTCTTTATACTGCAGTTTGAAAAAAAAAGTTGTACTTGCCAATATCTTTTATAACTCAGCATTAAGTATGATTTTTTAAAAATCCTCAGAAAATCGATACCAGATTCTTTAGTGCAGTTTCCTGAGATTCTGAAGTAAACCTTCTCAACTGTGAATGCATTTAAAACAATGACCCTCAGTCACAGGAAGTTAAGGTTGCTGAGAAAGAAAAAATTTGTATAGACTTTTATAATTACTACGGCTTAAATCTGAATAAATCACATTGAGCTTATGACACTGTAGCACTATATGTTTCCTATTTAAAGCGACATACTAGCTGCCTCCATTACCATAGCATAGGTGCTCCATGACTAATGTAGGGGTTACAGCTCAATAAACCATCACAAGTTGAAAATATTGTAAGTCAAAAATGTATGCAATACCCTGATGAACCCATGGTAAAGTAAAAAAATCCTAAGTTGGGGAGGATGCAGAGCAAGATGTTCAAAGAGAAGTCTCCACTGATTGTTCTCCATGCATGAACACCAAATTTAACAACTATCTACACACACAAAAAAACACCTTCATAAGAACCAAAAATCAGGTGAGTGATCACAGTACCTGGTTTTAACTTCATATTGCTGAAAGAAGCACTAAAGAGGGTAAGAAAGACAATCTTGAACTGCTGACACCACCTCTCCCCGATCCCCTGGCAGCAGCCACACAGTGTGGAGAGAGAATCTGTGCACTTGGAGGGAGAGCACAGCAATTGTGGGAGCCTAGAATTCAGTGCTGCTGACACTGGGCAGAACTCAGCAGTTGCCATTAGAGGGCGCATTTAGACCACCCCTAGCCAGAGGAGAATTGCTCATCCCAGCTTTCAGAAACTGAGTTTCGGCTAGCTGTACCACCATGGCTAAAGTGGTCTGAGGTCCTAAACGAACTTGAAAGCCTGTCCGGGCCACAACAACTGCAACTCCCAGGCAAGTCCTAGTGCTGTGCTGGGCTCAGCCAGTGAACTGGGGAGCACACAATCTAGTAAGACACCAGCCAGGATGGCTAAGTGCTTATGTCACCCCTACCCCAACCCCAGGCAACACAGCTTATGGCTCCAAAACAGACCCCTTCCTTTGCTTGAGGAGAGAAGAGGGAAGAGTGAAAAGGACTTTGTCTTGCAACTTGGATACAAGTTCAGCCAGAGTAGGATAGGGCACTGGGAAGAATCCTGAGGCCCCCATTGCAGGCCCTTGCTCTTGGATGACATTTCTAGACACACCCTGGGCCAGAAGGGAGTCCACTGCCTTGAAAGGAAGGACCCAGTCATGGCAGATTTCATCACATGCTAAATAAAGAGCCTTTGGACCCCGAATAATCAGTAGCAGTAGCCAAATAGTACATAGCATGGCCTCAGGTGAGACTCTGAGATGCACTGGCTTCAGATGTGACCCAAAAGGCAAAGGGAAGAATAAAGGGGACTCTGTCTGAGCTTAGGTGCCAGCTCAGCCACAGTGAGAAAGAGCACTAAGCCAGCTCTTTGGGTCCCTGATTCTAGTCCTTGGCTCTTGGATGGTATCTCTGGACCTATTCTGGGAGAGGGGAGCCCACTGCCCTGAAGGGTAAGTCACAGGCCTGGCAGCATCCACCACATGCTGGCAGAAGAGCCCTCGGGCCTTAAGTGAACATAGGCAGTATCCCAGTAGTACTCCTCGTGGGCCTGTGCTGCTGTTAGACATGAGGAGAAACTCCTCTGCCTGGGGAAGGGGAGGGAAGGATGGGAAGGACTTCAGGGGTTTTGGCACCAGGTCAGCCATAGTAGAATACAACACCAGGTAGATTTCTAAAGTTTCCAACTCCAGGCACGGACTCCCAGACAGCATCTCTGGACTTACCCATGGCCCAGGGAACTTGAGCTCCTGAAGAAAAGGACATAGCCTGGCTGGTTTTGCTACCTGCTGATTGTAGAGCCCTAGGAGCTTGAGCAAACGGATGGTATCCAGTTAATAGTTACAGTGGGCCTTGGGCAAGACCCAGTGTTGTGCTGGCTTCAGGTCTGACCCAGGGCAGTCCCAGTGATGGTGGCCACAGGGACGTTGGTGTCACCCCTCCCCCAGCTCCAGGCAGCTCAGCACAGAAAGGGAGACTCTGTTTGGAAAAAAGTGAAGGAAGAGAACAAGAGTATCTGACTGGTAATCTAGACAGTTCTTCTGGATATCATCCAGGACTACCCAGGTGGTACCTCTATGAGTCTGCAATAGCCACGGTGTTACTGGGCTTGGGATATCCCTTAATGCAGATATGGCTACAGTGGCCAAAAACGTAGATCATAACACCCAAGTACCTTCAAATACCTGGAAAACATTCCCAAGAAGGACAGGCACAAACAAGCCAAGACCAGACACTGACAAGCATCCACAAGCATAAGACCATCCAGGAAAACATGACCTCACCAAACTAAATAAGGCATCAGTGACCAATACTGAAATGATGGAGACTGTGACCTTTCAGCCAAGGAATTCAAAATAGCTGTTTCGAAGAAATTCAAAAAAATTCAAGATAACACAGAGGGAGAATTCAGAATACTATCAAATAAATGTACAAAGAAATTGAAATAAAAGAATCAAGTAGAATTTCTGGAGTTGAAAAATGCCATTGACATATTGAAGGATGCATCCATCAGAGGCTTTTAGTAGAATTGATCAAGCAGAAGAAAGAATTAGTGAGCTGGAAGCCAGGCTGTTTGAAAATACATAGAGGGGACGAAAGAATAATTCTATGTTGAACCATTGTATGTCAGAGACTATCTGTAAATGTTGGTTTTTATTATTGTTTTTGATGCTACAAGTTACTATTGAATCTAAATACTGTCAACATATTAAGATCAGACTAGGTGGCAGGCTACTGGTTATGTCAACACTATAAACTCCTACTCCCACACTCGGTTTTTAATCAAACCAAATTTTACAGTACATTATATCACATCCTAGTTTTCAGCCCCGGTTCATATCTTCAATGAACCTCATGAACATGAGCCATGAGTAGATTGTAAAGAAAGCCTCAGCAGGCCCCGGAAGACCAAAGAGTCCTAAGAATCCTCAAGGTAGTAGCCAAGAAGTCACTAATGTGGGTTCTGCCTTTCAAAACAGCTACCAACGAAGTATTTTGATGTTCCACATAACATTATCAAAAAATTAGCCTTTCAGGCATTTAGGGGCTATATTACCTTCTCATTTTTTCTGTTTCGTTTTGTTAAGATGTAGTCTCACTCTGTCACCCAGGCTGGAGTGCAGTGGCATGATCCAGGCTCACTGCAACCTCCACCTCCTGGGTTCAAGCGATTCTCATGCTTCAGCCTCCAGAGTAGCTGGAACTACAGGCCCTTGCCACCACACCCAGTTAATTTTTGTATTTTTAATAGAGATGGGGTTTCACCATGTTGATCAGGCTGGTCTTAAACTCCTGACCTCAAGTGACGGGCCCACCTCAGCCTCACAAAGTGCTGGGTTTACAGGTGTGAGCCTCCGTGCCTGGCCTCTTTGTTGTTGTCTCTGAGGGTACACTCAGAAAGCAATGGACAGCAAGTTAGAGCAAAGAGATGGTTCCTTCTGCCTATTTTTTTCTTTTAAAGACAAAAATACTCTCAGCTACATCCACAAAATCTGCTCAATGCCTTAAGGATCTATTTTATTTTGCAACTTAAAAAGAGTAGGAGGCCCACACTGTTCTCACTGACCAGAGTCCGAAGATCACTTGGGCCTGGCACAAGGCCATAGGGCCATCCTGGAGTGCCGAGCAGTGAGCCAACAGAGCTTGTAAATCAGAAGCAGCTCCTCTTGAACCAGGTTTCACAGGAGCCTGAGGGACTTCAGCATTGGCAAAATCGATGTGTCCCATCATTCTAATAGCATTATGGTCAAAGAATTACAGAGCCGCTTTGTTTAGGGCAGAAGATCTTAGGCTCATACTGGATGTCACTTGATTCTCAATGCCAGTTGGTGCCAATTGGTGGCAGAAAAGGCCATTTGTCTTTCTAAGCCCTTTCCTTGGGTACTTTTGCCCCTGCATTACCTGATGGGCATGAGGAGGAAGAACCAAATAGTGTTGCCAGACTTGTGGGAAGTGGCTGCTTCCTGACTACCCCCACCTCTGGGGAATTATCTCATTAATCACAGTAACATACCTGGAGGAAAATGGTGTTTTAATTTTGTTGATGATTGTTGTTGTTTGTCAAGTTTAGCAAACCAACATTGATAGCATCTGTGAGTTACAAAAGGGAAAAAAAAGCAGAAAATATAGGCATGGTCTAAGCTTGCATGCCCCAACCAGCCTTCAGCTGTTTCTATTCTGCCTCTTCCCTGCAGCTGAGTTCTCCTGAGCCCTCTTGGTGGCCAATGGAGTATGCCTTATCAGGCCCAACTTTCCACAGAATGTTGGTCAAACCCTGGCTCTCACCTAAGCTCTGATCAAATTTTTAGAACACTACAATGACACTGCTTGCTATTGAAAGTTTGCACTGTTCTGAGGAAGTTTGTGACATTATCCCCAAAAGGTCCTTGTCAAAATGCACAGCGCCCAGAGATTTAGCACATTAATCCCATCAGGGAGCAATAATATGCTCGTGAGGATGTGACAAGGCCTATACTCTGAGAACATACCTCCTTCAAGGGAAAGAGGAAGCCCTCAAAATTGACGGCTCCCTACCCACCCACTCACATGCTCACTACCACTATCTGCCTTATACTTACTGGGACTTATATCATTAACCCTTTATCCCAGCCTGTGTCAATCATCCAAGAACCCCTGGACTTCTGGGTCATCCTCCACACTAATTTCCATGCAGTTCTGTATGTTCCTATTCTGTCCTCCCATTTCTCCCAAAACTTCTGTAACCCTTCCACTGTCCCCTCTATAATTCACTGCCCATGATCAACAAAATTCCCTGTATCTTTAACCTATTCTCTGGATATGCACTTCAGAATCTTACTCTAACAAACTAGAGTTTCTCCAAAAGCACTGCATCATTTTCAAAGGTGGCAGCTTGTCTCCCACAGCCCTCACACTGCTAAGCCTGAAGTGAGACAGTTATCCTCATTTTCTGTTTTCAGACCATTCTTCCTTCCTCCTCCCTAAAAACCTTTGACCCTCATGGCATCAGATTATAGCACACACGACCCTACATATTGCTTTTAACTACCAAAGCCCAATTCATTCTCCCTTACTTCTTAATGATTTTAGCTCCGGTTTCACTGTCACTCCCTGCAGTGAGACTCCTGTTTTAAGTCTTGAATATTTTCATTTGTTTGTTGGTAATCCACCCCCATCCTGCCTCTCCATTTCTTGACTTCGCTCTTTCAATGATCTTTTCATTTCTTCTACTTGAGTGCTAAGTAGTGAGATCTTGCAATGATCTTGCTCTCCACTCTATCTCAGCTACTCATTTCCAAAACTAAAACCTTGTCTTTTCCCACTCTCTCATCTCTACATCCTATCTTTCTAGCCTACTTCTATTGTTTTAATCTCTTGGACCTCCAATCCATTGACCTTTTTGCTGTCCCTCATCCCTCTGTCCTTCACCCTTCTTAAGGCTCACTCTCCTGGTCCAACTTAAATTCCATGGCCCATCATTATTATCATGCCCATGCATATAAACCTATCTCCTTGCCCTTCTCTCAATTTGCTGAAACCACCACTCTGGGTAAATCTAACTACCTACTCTGGTTTGCACCCATGTAACTGCACATGGTCTGGAAAGCACACACACAAGCAAAGACACAAAGCTAGAATAACTGGTTTGACTTTAATCACCACCATACTCAAATGAACCCTTAATACTGCCAACCAGTTATACTAAGCATCCCTAGTTCATTCACTCTCCCAATGTCCTAAGTTGTTTCACACCTTTTCTCTCACTCCCCCATCCTCACTCTTAGCTGATTCCTTGCCTCCAAATTCCCTGAGAAAATTGAAGCAATCAGAAAAAAACTCCCAAAGAATCTCATCACCACACCTACCCATTTACTAACACCAGTATTCCTCTACTCTGTCTTCCCACTTGTTCCCATAGATAACCATCCCTGTCCTTGTCAAGAGCTAGGCTTTGCATTTGTGCACTTACGTACTCCAGAATATTTCCCCAGCAATTGTTTCCTCTCTCACACCATCAACTATCAACTCTCTACCATTTCATTCCAATCAGGGTACAAACATGCTATCTTTTTTTGGTCTTCACTTTCCCTTTCAGTTTCTGTCCTATTTCCTGGCTCCCCTTTAAAGCGAAACTATAAAGCTGTCTGTACTTGCTGCTAAATTTCTCTTCTATTCTCTCTTAAACCCACACCAAACAGGTTTTTATTCCCAGCACTCCAACAAAAACCTGCTCTTTTAAATGTGAAGGTCGATTTTCAGTTGTCTTACTTGCTTTATCATGTTTTTATCTGATCACATTTGATCACCCACTCCTCCGGAGACACATTCAGCACTTGGATTCCAGGACACAGAACTCTCTTGATTTTCCACTTGCCGCAGTGGTTTTGCTGTCAAAATATTTTTGCTGCTGCTTTTCCTCAACGTTTTACTTTTGAGTTCTTGGTCCTCTTCTCTTTCTATACTCATTTCCTTGGTGATCTCATTCAGTCTCACAGCATTAAATATCATGTATATTATCAACAAATCTCAAATTTATATCTCAATTTCACACCTCTCTCTCAAACTTCGAGCTCATTTTCCTATTCCCTACTGAACATTTCAGGCTGAATGTCTTCAAGACATTTCCTACCCTACATGCCCCAATCTAAACTCCTAATCTTCCTCCCAAAAATCTCCAGTTGCCATCCCTCTGCCCCCATCTCAATTAATGGCATATCCATATTTCAGTTTGTTCGGGGGAAAAAAATCTTAATTTACAACCCTTATCTTTCTTTCACACTCTACATCTAATACATCAGGTAGCCCCAGTGGCTTTACTTTCAAATTATATCTAGAATATGACTATTTTCCACCACTTCCTCTGCCATCCTCTGTTTTGAGCCACCATCATCCCTTGCTTGGATTACTGCAAGAACCTCCTAATGCTTCCTCCTGTGTCTACTCTTGTCCCCTGGCAACCAGAATGAGCCTTTCAAAATATGTATCCTCTTTTTCTCCATGATCCTCCAATGGCTCCCATCTCAGAGTAAAAGCCAAAATCCTTTTAATAGCTTACAGTGTCATACATGATGTAGCTTCCCACATTACCTCATCTTCTGTTGCTCACTCCACTTCAGCCACTCCTTGCTATTCCCCACACATGCCAAGTATTCTCCTGCTCAATGCTTTTGCAGCAGCTCTTCCCTCTGACTGGGATGCTCTTCCCCAGGGAATCTGAACTATTCCCTCACTTCCTTCGAGTCTTTGGTTAAAGGTTATCTCTTCCATGAGACCTATTCTGACCTCTTTATTTAATACTATGCCACTTTTTTCTTTTTTCCATGGCACTTCCTTCCATTTATGTTTAGTATCTGTCTCCTCCTGCTATAATGTAAGCTCTACTGGACCAAGAAACTTTGTTGTCCTTTTCATTCATAGACATATTCCAAGCACACAGAACAGTATTTGTCATACAGTAAGTGCTCAAAAAATATTTATTGACAATAAATTCCTGAAGCCACACATTATAAAAATCTGAATGGTAGAAAGTGAGTAGAGAGAGGCCTATATAGACACTAAATATTTTGTTGGATATTGGGGGAAAAGAATAAGAGATAAAGGGAATGATGAGGGATTTGACAAAGCATTAAAAGCAACTGCCTACCATTATCGTTTAGTCCTGGGTGCAATTCAGGCACAAGCACAGACTTTGTGTAAGAAAAGCAAAGTATTAGCCCAAGCTGGTAATGTAGTCTTAGGCAATACTTAACCCACTCTGTGTCTCAGTCTCCTCCACTGTAAAATGGAAATAAAACCTCTTACAGGATCGTCATAAGAAATATATATATATATACATATATATATTTGTATATAACATGCATAGCAGATTACCCCACATGCGTTGGGTGCTCCGAAATACAGGTGCTATTATTTATCAAACCCCAGTATGCTATTTACCTCCTGAATTTATGGAGACCTCGGACTCGATAATTCAGGTGTAGTTATTTCCCAAACCACAATTCAGCAAGAATTTCAAGGCTCTAATTGCATTTCATTATAAAAAGGGAAATTAATAACTTCCACAAGATGGCACTGTGTCCCAGCTCTTTTTCTCTAAATTCAATGGGTTTGAAATTTTGTATAATTGTGTAACTGATGCCCTCTGCTGACTTGTTTTCTTTTTCTTATCCTTGAGCTTTTGGCTTAGAGGATGTAAATGATGGCGCAATATGCATCCTCTATATGCTCAGTATGAATTATTAAATCCACAGTGTAAGCCAGCTGGCCAAAGTATTTCTCAAAAGTTTACTGACACCAATATGATATCCACACAGAACCACCATGCATGTTGCTACAGCCAGATGCACATGCCTTCTAGTTACATGTCACTCATAAATCAGCTGCATCATGTAACAAAATAAAGTGCACCTGTCATCCTATAGCTCTACCTCTCCTCAATCCCTTCCATACCAACTTTAATCCTTGGCATGATTTTGGAGGGGTGAGCAAAGGTGCCTCCCCATTCCTCTCCCCTTGATCTCACTTGCCACACCACTCTCCAGCCTTATCTGTAACTTAGAGTGATAAGAAGCAGAGCTGGGAGGAAGGGGTGCAGAGGGAGAAGCGGAGACAGTTTCTTATGCAGGCAAGGATTTGGCAGGCTGGGATTTAATTCCATTGCTACTATAAACTTTTCCTCCTCACCATTCGCCTTTTCCCATACACACCACAGTATTCTCTAAAAATATAAATCATTAATATTCTACTTGCACCCTTTCAGTGTGGTTTAAATATAAGAGACTTAGATCACTGAATTTAAGTGATGAATAACTTCCCAGACAACTATCATACTACTTTATACCAATTGTCTTCTTGGCGTGAATCCCTGTGCCAGCAGCAGCCAAAGAGGCATGCCGCAGGTGAGCCTCATCATCCTTCTAATGGCAGCACACAGGGCTCTGGATTGCTTGACATTTCCTTTTTCTTTCTTTCTTTTTCTTTCTTTCTTTCTTTCTTTTTTTTTGAGACGAAATCTTGCTCTGTTGCCAGGCTGAAGTGCAGTGGCATGATCTTGGCTCACTGCAACCTCCACCTCCTGGGTTCAAGTGATTCTCTTGCCTCAGTCTCCCGAGTAGCTGGAACTACAGGCATGCACCACCACACCCAGCTAAGTTTTGTATTTTAGGAGAGACAGAGTTTCACCATGTTGGCCTGGATGGTCTTGATCTCTTGATGTCATGATCTGCCTGCCTTGGCCTCCCAAGACATTTTCTTAACAACACATTTAATGAAATTTTTTATTTGCAATTTTTCTTAAACTTTTTTTTTTTTTTTTTTTTTTTTAAAGACAGGGTCTTGCTCTGTTGCCCATACTGGAGTGCAGTGATGCAAACACAGCTCACTGCAGTCTTGACCTCTTGGGCTCAAGATCTGCCTGCCTTAGCTTCTCATGCAGCTGGGACCACAGGCATGCACTACCACCTCCAGTTAATTTTTTAAACTTTTTGTAGCGACGGGGGAGTCTTACTTTGTTGCCTAGATTGGTCTTGAACTCCTGGGCTCAGGCAGTTTTCCCACCTCAGCCTCCTAAAGTGCTGAGATTGCAGGTGTGAGCCATTGCTCCCAGCCAGGTACTGCATTTTTTACAAATTGAAAGTTTGTGGCAACCTTGTGGTAAGCAAGTCTGTCAGTGCCATTGTTCCAAATGCACATGCTCACTTCATGTTCGTGTGTCACATTTTGGTAATTCTGACAATATTTCAAACTTTTTAATTATCTGTTATGCAGATCTGGGATCAGACCAGTGATCTTTGGTGTTACTATTGTAATTGTTTTGGGGTACCACAAACCATACCCTTATAAGAGGGCAAACTTAGTGGATAAATGTGTGTGTGCTCCGACTGTTCCACTGGCCAGCTGTTCTGTCTTTCTCCCTCTTCTCAGGCTTCCCTAATTCCTGAGACACAACAGTAACAAATTTAGCCCAATTAATAACGCTCCAATGGCTTCTAACTGTTCAAGTGAAAGGAAGAGTTGCACATCTCTCATTTTAAATCAAAAGTAGAAATGATTAAGCTTAGTGAGGAAGACATGTCAAAAGTCAAGTCAGGCTGAAAGCCAGGGCTCTTGTGACAGTTAGCCAAGTTGTGAATATAAAACAAAAGTTATTGAAGGAAATTAAAAGTGCCACTCCCATGATAAGCAACTAAAACAGCCTTATTGTTAATACAGATAAAGTTCTAGTGGTCTGTATAAAAGACTAACCAGTCACAACATTCCCTTAGGCCAAAGCATAATTCACAAGATCCTAACTCTTCTCAATTTAACAAAGGCTGAGAGACCACAGGAAGCTGCAGAAGAAAAGTCTGAAGCTAAGAAAGGTTGATTCATGAGGTTTAAGGAAAGCAGCCATCTCTGTAACATAAAAGTGCAAAGTGAAGCGGCAAGTGCTGATACAGAAGCTGCAAGTTATCCAAGAACACTGACGAAAGTAGCTACCTACGCTCAACAATAGATATTCAATGTAGATAAAACAGCTGGATACTGGAATGTGCCATCTAGGACTTTCATAGCTAAAGAGAAATCAATGTCTGGCTTCGAAGGACAGGCTGACTCTCTTATTAGGAGCTAAAGCAGTTGGTGATTTGAATTCAAAGCTCATTTACCATTCTGAAAATCCCCGGGCCCTTGAAAATTACGTTCAATCTACTCTGCTTATGCTCTATAAGTAAAACAACAAACCCTGGATAGCCACACACAGCACATCTGTTGCATGGTATACTGAATTTTTTTTTTTTTTTTTTTTGAGACAGAGTCTCGCTCTGTTACCCAGGCTGGAGTGCAATGGCACGATTTTGGCTCGCTGCAACCTCCACCTCCTGAGTTCAAGCGATTCTCCTGCCTCAGCCTCTAAAGTAGCTGGGACTACAGGAGCGTACCACCACGCCCGCCTAATTTTTCTGTTTTTAGTAGAGACAGGGTTTCACTGTGTTACCTAGGATGGAGTTGATCTCCTGGCTTCGTGATCCACCTGCCTTGACCTCCCAAAGTGCTGGGATTACAGGAGTGAGCCACCACACTCGGCCAGTATACTGAGTATTTTAAGACCCGTGTTGGGCCTACTGATCAGAAAAAGATTCCTTTCAAGATATTACTGTCCATTTAAAATTTGTTTTCAGGCCTGCTAACACAACAACCATTCTGAAGCCCATGGATCAAGAAGTAATTTTGACTTTGAAGTCTTATTTAAGAAACACATTTTGTGCCTGTAATCCCAGCACTTTGGGAGGCCGAGGCGGGTGGATCACAAGGTCAAGAGATCGAGACCATCTGGTCAACATGGTGAAACCCCGTCTCTACTAAAAATACAAAACATTAGCTGGGCATGGTGGCGCGTGCCTGTAATCCCAGCTACTCGGGATGCTGAGGCAGGAGAATTGCCTGAACCCAGGAGGTGGAGGTTGCGGTGAGCCGAGATTGCGCCATTGCACTCCAGCCTGGGTAACGAGCGAAACTCCGTCTCAAAAAAAAAAAAAAAAAAAAAGAAACACATTTTGTAATGCTATAGCTGCCATAGATAGTGATTCCTCTGATGGATCTAGGCACTGCCATTAAGAACATTTGTAACTTGTGAGAGGAGGTCAAAATAACAACATTAACAGGAGTTTGGAAGATGCTGAGTCCAACCCTCATGGATTACTTTGAGAGGTTCAATACTTCAGTGGAGCAAGTAACTGCAGATGTGATGGAAATAGCAAGAGAACTAGAAGTGGTGACTGAATTGCTGGAATTGTATGATAGAACTGAACAGATGAGAAACTGATTCCTATGAATAGCAAGGAAAGTGGTTTCCCAAGATGAAATATACTTCTGATGAAGATGCTGTGAACACTGTTGTTGTTGAAATAACAATGTTTTTAGAATATGACATGAAATTGTTATAAAGCAGTGGTAGGGTTTGACAGGGTTGACCCCAATTTTGAAATATGTTCTACTGTGAATAAAATGCTATCAAACAGCATCATGTGCTACAGAGAAATCGGCCTTCAAAAAAAGAGTCAATAGGTGCAGCAAACTTCATTGTTGTCTTATTTTAAGAAATTGCCACAGCCACCCCAGCCTTCAGTACCCACCACCCTTATCAGTCAGCAGCCATCAACATCATGGCAAGACCCTCACCAGCAAAAAGATTCTGATTCACAGGAGGCTCAGATGATTGTTAGCATTTTTAGCAAAAAAGCACCTTTAAGTTAGGGTATGCATACTTTTTAGACATAAATGCATTTAGTAAAATGCTATCAAATAGCACCATGTGCTACGCACATGATTTATTTTATAATAAAGTCTATAAAGTGTGTGACTGCACACTTTACAAGGAAACATAAATTTTATACACACTGGAAAACAAAAAAACTCATGTGCCTTGCTTTATTGTGACATTAGCTTTATTGTAGTGGTCTGGAACCAAACCACAGTTTCTCCAAGGTATGCCTGTATATAGACAGATATTGATACACATATATGTGAATGGTATACATACTTCATGTGTGTGTATATGTCTATATATACACACTTATATGTGGCTGTTCTCCACTGCCAGGATGCATCAGGTCCTATGCACTCTGGCACATACTGTTCATTCTAGCCGTAATAACCTTCTCCCCACAGCCACCACTTTTCTATCCTAATTAAGTCTGCTGCCTCACCCTTCGACCTTGCATCTATCCCACAACTCTCCGTCTCCCACAACCTCCACAATGAATTTCTACAACCACAAAATTGTATAAGATCAGGGACTGAGTGACTCCAAATACTATAAAGTGTGACATGGAAAAGCTGAAAATGATAGTGCAGACATATTGTCATCCCACCAAGGAACTATTCTTGAAAGTTTCAGAAACTTTCTGGTCACCGACATGCACAGTTGCTACCTGAGTTCCCTGGACAATCACAAATGCATTCAAGTAAATGTATTAATACAGATAAACAAAAACTACAGTTTCATAGAACTCTTTACTATCTTCAACCACCAACACCTAGCCCTGTTCCTGATATGGACTATAGAATCTTTATGAGGCACGTCTCTTTTGAGACATGAAGCCAAACCAGGAGCAGGCAGTGGACAGATATTTTGGGCTCCACAGGTTAGTTGCTGAAACCTTTCTCTCCTCGTTGGCCAGTGTCCTTGGACATAGAAAGCAGTCCAATTGACCTTACAGCAAACCACCAATTTTTACCATAAAACACAATATGCATCTGTCCAAATAAAACTCTGAAAGTGAGATGACAAGAGCTGAAGACACTAGTTCAAAATCATGTCCCAGCCATTTTTTGAGACATTTATGTTCAGAGAAATAAAAACGTTACTTTTTAGGAATTCCACTCCCTGACAAAATTTCTGATTTGAAATTAATTCCTACTGATAAAAGGACAATACAGAAACTTGCCCCAAATCAGTTACCACAGGAATGACCACCTATCCCAGGAGGTACCTGCTGCATCTGGCACCTTATCTTTGCTCTCTTCAAGTTTTCTTACATGTCAATAACACCTAATACATTAGTACTATTACATAGTGTTAATGCTCATACATAGTGTTTTGTGTCAGGAATTCTTAAAAGCATTTTGCATAGATCCCATTTACCACAATTCTAGAGGTACTTTTCTTTCCACTTTACAGATGAAGACTGAGACACAGAACAGTTGTTGACTAAGATTTGATAATTTATTTCCTCCTTAGACAAGCTGGATTGCTCCCCATTATCTGATTAATTTAAACTTGAGACAGAATATACAAGTCAGATTTCATATTAAAAATCAGATATACAGTTACTGGGATTTCATTTAGAATCCTATCTGGAATTCTAAGGGTCTAAATCTAGGCACAAACTGTGAATAGAAACTATCAGTTGGAGCACAGTAGCAGTTGTCTACATTGGACATCTCCATAGTTGTTCACAGTTGCCACCAGTCACACAAAGTATGCCAGTTCCACTTGCTTCCATTACTGACCTGGCCTCTAAAGGCCTTCACCACATTGCCCTAAAACCGTCATCTGCCTACTTGTCTCCCCTATCCTCCAAGACTAAGCTCAAATGTCACCTCCTCTCATAAGTATTTCCTAATTATTCCAGCTGAAATTTATCTCCAGTTTCTGAATTCCCCCTAGCATTCTGCTTATTATGACATATCACACTCTCCTTTGTAATTAGTTGTGTATAAGCTTCCCTAAGAACAAAGTAGAAACTCTGAGTCAAGGTTAAGTAACCAATTCTGTGATCTTGGGCAACAAAACTGAACATAGCATCCTGTGTTCTAGGATTTGAGCCCTAGATAAATCAGAGTGAGCATTAGCACACTGAAAAGGGTAGAGAGAAGTGACTTTACGTACACACACACACATACACACACATTCTCTCTTCACTCTTCATGCTCTTCTGTCTGCCTACTATTTATGGAAAAATCATGAGACAACTTGATGAATGTGTTATTTTTTTAATAGAAAACACATCACTTCATATGTTACAGTGTGTAATTCAAGAGAGCCCCAGAAAGTTTTTTCATCCACAAAATAATAGAAAGAATGAGCTCCCTTACGACCCAGGGAGTTTTGAAATAAGACCTCCCTGGAAATTCCATGCTGCGTTTGACGTTCTACCAACTTTTCCTTGTTTTCAGCCTTTGGTTCATTTTTTGGTTTTGATCTCTATTCTCTTACCACAATGACATGCTACTTCCAGAATGGAACTCTGTCTTCAAGTTTTATACTAGTTAAGAGGCTAGTCTATCAGCTTGCCTTAATATGTAATGAATGTCCTAATTTAGCTGAGGAACCTGGACAAGTCTTCCTTGATTTCAGCTTCATCCCAAGGCCCATGAATGTTTTCTTTAAAAAGCTGCAAGCGAATGAGGTAGAATGGACAGAGACATGAGATAGATACCAGCAGAAGGGCAAAGAGTACGGCTCCCACAGCACTAATGGACAGCAGGCCTCCCAAGGCTGAAAACGCAAAAAGCAGTGTGACCCCCACATAGCTCCGGGGAGTACATGCCTTTAGTTTCTTCTGTAACATGGGCCATAGGGCAAAAATCTGAATGGCAAATGTCACCATGATGAAGGCATGCAGGGACCGGGGAAGGCGTGATGCCAAGCACACAGAAGCAAAGATGGCCATGTTCAAGGACAGTGTGCTGGATACAATGGCAGCATTGGCACCATAGTCAAAAAAGATGAGATGGCCTAGCAGCATGAAGACTGACATGGCATAGATGGTGTCAGTGCTGACAGACTCTGTCAGGGTCTTTAGCACTGGTGAAAACCCATAAGTGAAAGTAATGAAGACTAGGGCACTCTTCAGGTCAGCCCACCGTGTCTGCCCACTCTTCCTTCGCCCTTCACCTCCATCAATGACATCAAACAAAACATACCCAATGAGTGAAGAAGCCAGGCCAGTCCCAAAAAGCCAATGGGGGGCCAGAAGACCCTCATCCATATACCACCAGATAACTGCAAAAACACAGACACTGCACAGCTGCTGGATCACCACACTGGACTCAAATACCACAGCCCAATATTGGTATTTCCGAGCATGGATGTTTTTCCGAAGCTCTTCCAGGAACCGCCGGTCCACATAGTTATCTGGAAAGGGCTGTCGCTCATACAAGATCTTCTGCCACTTGACCTCCTTGGTGTTAGTTACAGGTTGGGCACACATTATCCTTTCATTCAAACTCAGGCCAGTTTAATCATTGCCCTCACAGAAGTCCAGGTGGCTCCTGTTCTTTATGAAGTTTTGAAATGAGACCTCCCTGGAAATTCCACGCTGTGGCTGATGTTCTACTGAACTTTCCTTGTTTTCAAAGGCAGCAACCCAGGCTAGTCCTACAACAGATGAGTCTGTCTCTGAGGCAGGACAACACAGCCAAGTTCCTAGAAAAAGAGAGACTGTGAAGCTGTGAAAGTTGTGAAAGGTCAAGGGTAGTACTGAGTTAAAGTCAAATCATTCAGTTTACTAAAAGTCTGAGCAAAATGTATGTGGTTATCACCTTATCAATTTGGGATATTGAAACTGCATTTCAGATTTGAAAACTGTAATTCCTTGAATAATAATATACATCTGTTAGCTATCACTTATTGAGTGCCTACTATGTGCCAAGTGCCTTATGTATCTTCTTTCACTTAATCCTCACAATGCAAGTTAGTATTAGTCCTGCTTTAGCAAAAAAGCTAAGATTCAAGATGTTTAAGTAACTTTGCCCTAAGGTAACAGAGCGGAGCCAGCATTCAAACCAGTTTTATCCCAAATCCTGTGTCTCACATTGTATTTCCCTCTAAACCAGTTCATAACTCACTGGTTCACATACCCCTCAGGTATATCACACTGCATGCTTATATCTGCGTCTGTGTAAATTTATAGGGATAATATCCATAGCTGTTATTGGTTCTCAAAGGCATGTTGTTTATATTTTTTAAGTTACCAATCCAAAGGCAATAAATAGTAAGCTGCACTATACAGAAAGATACGAGTGCTATAGTTTATTTAGCCAAAATCAAAGACTCAAAAAAACTAGACTTTTCTTCCATTAGCTGAGCTTAGCATACTTTAAAGAGCTATCATTCTACTCAAAACGGCGAAACTCTTTCGAGGATTGAAGAAGATAATCATCCCTTTTTCACAATGAGAAAACTAAGAATCAGAAACACCACAGCCATCTGGCAAATTAGAGGAAAAAAATTTCATACTGCCCCACCTAACTTCTGCCATGAAGACCCCAAGTGTTGCTTGGCAAGCCAGACACCGTTACCCGCCTCTCTGCTGCGGGGATCCCAGCCCAGGATTCTCAAGGCTGCCGCCGGGGCTGGAGGGTCTGCGGCGCCCAAAAGGGCAGCGCCCGCCCGCAAAGTGGGGTTGGGAGGGGACAGGATAGGATAAGGTGACCCCAGGGGCGCGCCATCACTCTCCGGGTCTCCCACTCCCACCGCCGCCCCTCACCCAGCCTTAGGCCTGCGGGCGACAGCAGAGAAGGAGCCCCGGAAACACTGACGATTACACGGAACCCACCTGCCCGAGAATTCCTGGGGATGTGCAGCTGGGTTGGGGGGCGGTGCGCTCAGCCTTTTTCCCCCGCCGGCGTGCCGGGGATGCGACTGTGGCCGAGTACTTCCGGGTCCGCCGCAATCTCCTCCGCGAGGGTGCCCTGCCCCGGCCTGAGCCACCGCGGCGAGGCTGCTGCCCTCTCCTGGCTGCTCAGAGACCTCCAGGCTCCTCTCCTGAAGATCGGCCTAAACCCGAACGCTCTAAACCTAGGAAAGCAAATCCCCAGCAATGCCCTACAGCAAAACGGGATGTGCCATCTGAAGGGCTGGGTAAAGCAGGAGAGGGACAGGTAAAGAGGCTGGGCCAGTAGGTGAGAGATAATGGCCACTTTCGTTGCGCTCCTTTTATTAAGTCAGGCCCTCAGCTAGGGACTTCCCTGCATCCATGCCTTCATTCCACAGATACTGGCTGAATGCCGGCAGGTAGCAAGCCTTGTTTGGGGTGCTCATGATACAGCCGTGAATGAAACACAAAAATTGCTGCTCTCATGAAACTCTCCTTTTTGTGCATTGATCTTTACACTGATTATATCATCTCCCCTCTCAAAGAGGACAAATCTAAGGCTTAGATAAGTTGTATTTGTCCAAAGACAGGCACCTGGGAAGTAGATGAACAGAGATCAATATCCAGTTGTCTATAACTTCAAAGCTTCGTTTTTTCCTCTTTACCTCCTAAGAGGGGTGAGGAGAAGATTGCTAATTCAAGTGAGTTCACGGAAATATTAAAGGATGTATAAACAGATGGAGGTAATAAAGAAACAAAGGGATGTGGTAAAACACAGGATACACTGGAAACAAAAGTTAGAAAACATGACCCATTTACTAGCTCTGTGACTCAAGTCAGATCACATTGACGTTTCATTTCTTCGTCAGTAAAATGGAGATGACACTATTTGCACTTGGCTACTTTATGAGATGGCTAAAGAGTTAAATATAAAATATAAAAATGTTTTGTAATGTGTTTACTATATGGTTCCTGTTAGCTGGCTTTGGCCATCATAATGAGAGCAATGTTCAAGTGTGATACATTCCGTAAAAATGATCTCTATTTCCCTCTAGGCTTCTGTTCCAAAGTTTGACAAGATTCCTTGGCTTAGTGAGGCCAGCCTTGTAAACAAGCCATTAGTGCTCAGCCTCCCCAGCAGGTAACCTCTCAGCCACTGAGGGCAAAAGTTTTACAAAATGTCTCACAGAAGATGATTTCGTCTTGAGGGATGGGGACAGTTATCAGAGGGCACATTTGATCCATCAGGAAACCCAAGTCAAGTGCTTTAAAAGTAGAAATATTCTGGGTTTCTCAGATGAAAATTATCACTGAATATAGGCCTTACTCTCAATAAGCACTCTATCACTTAGTGCTTTTGTTTCTTAAGACTTTGAGTTTCTTGAAACTCTGATCGTCTACTTTAGATATATTCAAAATTATGTAAAAATAACACAACTGAATAATGAGCACTTGAAAGCACTTGTGCATTTTGTTCTGAAAATACATAAAACTGTCTACCTGTTTACTGAGAATGTGATTTTTTTTCCATGTGTAGTAGACAAAGCAAAGGTGTGTGTTACTAAAGTGGGGATGTGGAGAGAGTGGCTAGGGGAGATGAGATGTCAAATTATTTCCCTCTCAACCACTGCCACTAAACAATGTAAGAGAATTTTACCTCTAGACACTGCTTCTCAAAACACTTCCATCCTCTACCTCACCCCACCTTTTCTCCACGGCTTTAGTCTGAAATTTTCACATTTTTACCATCAAAAGTCTAGAACAATAAATTCCCATCTGTATAGAATAGTAAGTCTGTATGTAATTTTGAGGCACTCTCCTGCAATCCTATTAGTCCTACTATTTCTAGACAAACTGCTATATGACACATAAATCCATTTTTCAAAGTTGCAGGAATTACATGTCTAGGGAGCATTTCAGCTGTCGCTTGAAATAATTGGGTTACCTTGTTCCTCCTCCACTTTTGATGAAATGGTTCCTAAGTGTAGTGATAAACCCCATTCCAGGAAGGGGACATGGACGGAAGGGTGGGTGTGAAGTAATGTTGGGGTGAATGGGAGAAACCAGAAGGAGGGCAGAAAAAGGGCAGGCATGGAGGCCATTCGAAAGGCACATCACAGACTAAAAATGATGGACTCCTTGGCATGTGAGACAGCTCATAAAAGCCAGACTCCCCAAAAAGAGTTTCTCCTCCTGCTGGCAACTACCATGTACCCTCCTGCCCACGGATAAGTGACTTCATAAGTGACTTCCCATCACTCTCTCCACATCCCCACTTTAGTAACACTTCGCTTTGTCTACTACACATTAAAAAAAATCACATTCTCAGTAAACAGGTAGACAGTTTTATGTATTTTCAGAACAAAATGCACAAGTGCTTTCAAGTGCTCATTATTCGGTTGTGTTATTTTTACATAATTTTGAATATATCTAAAGCAGATGATCAGAGGCTCAATAAACTCAAAGGCCTATTTAGGAAACAAAAGCACTAAGTGATGGAGTGCTTATTAAGAGTTGTTAACACTGCGCAGATCAGCATGAGTAAGGACAGTCCAGCATAATTTAATTGCGGATGGAACACAAACTCACAGGCCTATGACAGTCAGATGAGGGGGCATAATGAGTACAGCTGGCCAAATAGGGCTGCGGTGAATGGGAAATCACCTCTCCCTTTCAGCACCCCCCCCCACCCAGTGTTATCTGCAGCCATGTGAGTTCAGAGGCCAAATCCACTGAGTTTTCTAACAGCACTAGAAACCTGGATGTTTTATGTGAAATTGCTAGTATTTGATCTAATAGGGTACTATCCCACCATCCCATAGTACCCCCATGCCCATCAGATCTGCCCTAGCAGCCAAGAGCAAAGCATCCTTGTGCCTGGCTCTCTTGCCCTCAGCTCCCTCGGTCTCTATTTATACAAGCCTTTGGCAGAGGGTGGAGATCAGGGAGAACAGTAGGCCCAGAATACAAATGGGCATCTGCAGCACCTGTTCCCTTTCACAGCCAGGTCCTGGAGGGTCAGAGCAGACAGTCTGTTGACAGCCAGCTGGAAAGGGTAGCTTTTCCTCCAGCCAGCCAAACCTAAGCTAGGTGCAAAGAGAAATCACCTTAGGCAGGCAGTAAAGCTCCACTCATTGCTATTCTGGGGAGCACTGGGGTAGCCATCTCAATTCTTATTTAGAAAATTGGAGTTCACCTATCTCACAAGAATTCTAAGATGATAAACAACATCTTTGAGGTGCCATAAGCTCTCAGGAGGACAAGAAAAGAATGTAAAGTCTTTTGAAAGGATGGTTTGTTTAAATACCAACAGATCTTAAGAATTAGAAGCTCCCCATGTGGCCCAAAGCTCTGGGTTCCACGGTGTTTATTTTTGGCAAAGTCCCTTTCTGAGACTTTGGGAGAAAGTTCTCAATGTGCCTTAAGTATTACATACCCTTAAGCAATGCAGAACAGCCTGAAAAAGATAAAGGAACATTTAGCCAAATATGTCAGAGTAATTCCAACTGAGAGCACTGGAAACACACCCGCGGGGTTGGAGGAGGCGAGGCAGGGCTGTAATAAGTGCCTGTACTGACCTACTTCCTTCAAGGATTCTCTCAGGTTGGTCTGACAGTTTCGAAGCCACACTCATCATCTGTCTCCAAAGCCCTTCAGGTCACACTAAGGTCCTGTTTATGTAAGATTATTGTGTGCTGAAGGAGTTCAAAACTGGCCTCCTGGTGTCTCCTGGTCAAGTCCAAGGCAGCCTATTCCTATATCAAAGACAAAGTCCCTGAGGGAGCTCATGGCAGACCCAACTCCTCCAGTCTCATAGGGCGCAGGGAAATGTGAGAAGAAATGAAAGAAATGCCTCCTGAACATCAAACTCCTTTCATATGCCTTTGTTTTCAATGAATAATGAACAATGAAATCTTTCCTCATTAGAGAGGAGATGTGTTCTTGGCATAACTGCCAGCATTCTGAGTTTCCATTTCTTGGATGCCAGAGGCATGAATGGTGCCACACACACAAACAGTTTAAGATGATCAGATCCCTGCAGGCCTTGGCCCTTTACACTATAATGAAAGGAACCACAATGCCAAGTGAGATAGAGCACAGGCAGATCACTCTGTAAAAAGAACTGGTGTTCTTGCAGCATCACTGCTTCACCTGCTAACGAGAAAGAAAAAAATGTTCCAAAGGAAAGGAATGGGTGGAGGGAGAAGACATTCTGTGGGAGGAAGCAGGTGTGTTGCTTCAGTGTGCAAGGACACAAACTCCAGGAAGTCAGGCCAGGTATAAAAGGGGGCAGGCACTGGTTAAACATCAAAAACTTCAGTGCAGACCCTTTCAAAGAGGAAACCTGGGATTCATTTCACTCGTTACACACCTACTGTTGGGAACAATCTTTATCCTGACTTATTGGTACCCTGTCTGACAATCCAAAACTGGCATTGGTTAGTGTAAAACAAAAGAGACAGAAAAGTCAAAGTGACACAGGAGGGCAAAGCCTTCTTTTGGGAGCCACTCAATGGCCTGAGTCCTCCAGAAGTGGAGTGGGAGACAGCTCTCCATGGTGTCCCTTGTATTTGCTCAGAAACAACCAAGGGCCTGGCTCTTCAAACTGGGGACTGTGGTTCTAACTTTCTCTTGTTTTGATTACTTAGATCTCCTCATTCCTCTGTGACTTTTCTGACTTCATCCAAGAAGAATATGAATTTGCCAAGTTTGTTTCAAGTTCCAGATGTTTTATCTAAGGTACTCAAAATTTTTTAATGGAAATGAAAATTCATTCTAGAATGACATACGATATGAATACATGTCCCATCTTCTTAGCACAGTCCTGTGCTTGGTACACGATCAGTGGTCAATAAATATTTGTTAAGCAAAATGAATGGGCACCACCCCCCTCACTCTGTTTCAAGTGCCTTAGGGCCCCAGTTCACTAGAACTAAGAATACAGGCATAAGGTTAGAATCAACAAAACAGGAAACTAAAAATTAGTATGGAGGAATCTGCCCCAGGACTTTCAGAGACTGCCTGTCAGCGTATGACTGGAACCAATCTGGAGTCTCTAATGCCTCCCCCAGAGGCCTGCTTATGCCTCCCACCCACAACCCCCACACCTGTGGAATTTTACATTAAAAACTCCTCATTTCCCCTCCACCATGACTGGCTGCTAAGTGACACTCAGTGTCACTGTGGAGCAAGCACAGAGGCTACAGCGCTTGGGTAGTCAGGACCTCCCTGAGCTGGAGAAAGAAAACATATGGTGAGATAAGCAGTTTTTTCACCTGAAAAACTATGCATCCCTCACAGGGCTGTCACAGACAGTGCCTGAAACAGTGTCCTAAAGCACTTGACACAGGACCCCACCCAGAGCAAGAGCTCAGGGAATGTGAGCCACAATTATTAGAAGCCCTGGTGACAATCAATAAATGTTTACAGAGGCCTTTGCATTTGCTTTAATACATCAGAGATGAATAAGTCAGTTTCAGCTACGCACATGAGTGAGCAAACATGAGGGGACACTCTGAGAATGCGTCTCAGAGACAGGCCACAGCACTTGTGAGAGAAGGTGGGAGCAAAGGTCACTCCCAGGGTGGGCAAGCAGAGGGGCAGTGAGGGAATGGTTCAGGAGCAAGTGGGATCTGCAAGGGCTCTAGAGGGTACTGTTTTCAAGCAGAGGGAAGAGCCAGGGGTGGAGGAAGAACTGGAAAGAGAAGAGAAGCTGATCAGCAAAGAGGTGGAGACTGAGTGTACAGGAAATGCTTGAAGAACGTCAAGGAACTATGAGCATACATGAAAGGGAAACAAGGACACGGCTGAGCCCAGCTAATGCACACAGGGCCCAACAGCCAAGAGCAGAGAGGGCACATTCCAGGTTTCCAACACCGGAGCGTCACGGGCCAAGCTTTGCTTACGAGTCATCTCTTAGTCCCTCTGACACCCTGGACAGGCAAGGAGGTAACTGGCAACCATGACCTGCACTGGGTGGAGGTGGGGGGAATGAGTGGGGAGGCAGGACTGGCTTAGCGATTGCTGCAGAGCCAGCAAGAAGCCTTCCAGTCATCCAGTTGCTGTGAGCTTCCTATTTAGACAGGTCTCACCTGCCGCTGAACGACACCTCATCTCAGAGTTGTTCTGGATCTCTGTACTGTGGCAACTTACACACATAACACCAGGCCCCAACCTGGTTGGGATGGAGGTTGGGGAAGGAAAGCCAATCAAAACGACCAGGTGCAGGGAGAGGCCATTCTCCGGCTGGGTGTAGCGGGTTTTGTGGCTGCAATATTCATGGTTAGCCACTAGATGGCAGTTAAGAGCAATAGCTTCCAGCTGAGTAGCCTAAAGGGTGCCTGGGAGGCCAGTCTCCCGGCTGACCCGCGAGAAGTGCCAAATCGGTTGGTCCTCCCAAGAGAGAACACAGGTCCCTCAACCTCAACCTCACCCTCATTCTCATCCTGTGGAGGGCTGACCCTCCACTGATTTGTACTTGAGAGTCACCCCTGCAGATTGAAAGGCAACTAGGGAACCCGGGATCCTTGCTCTGCTGGGGCACCAGGCAGATAGCTCCAGTCATATTCTTTCCTGTCACAAAGACGTCTTCAAATTTGAATCTGGCTCCAAGAGTCTACTGCATGGATGAAGGCCTGCAGGTATGTGCCATGAGGTCAACGTGGCTTCAGCTGGTGGCTGCTCCCTTCTGGAAGGAAACTGTTGTGTTTCAAGTGGGTAGAATGTACTGTGGACACGATCTCTTCCTTCATCCTCTAAATCAGGGACTTGCCAAGAAGCTGCTGGCAATCCGGAGGCTAACTGGAGGCCCTGGACCCTGTGCAGAGGTGCAAAGGTCCTGCCATCTGGCTGCCCTCTTCTTCACCGTCACAGGTCAAAGGGCAGAACTTTCAACACCCACTAACTCCTCCCCTGCCCAGGAGCAGCCTCGTGGCAGAGGCAGGTGTACGTGTGCCTGAGCAGTATTTCCTAGTTAATAGATAAAGGGGAAACAGTCTCAGGCACCATGACAGGGAGAGGGAGACAGACAGCAAGAGAGAGAAACACACACAGAGGTGAGGGACAAAAAACACAAAAGGAGAGGCAGGACTATCAAAGAAGAAAGACTTGCAGTGAAAAGCAAGAAATGAAGCCTAAACATTTCCTCATTTAAACATTTACTGTGAGGAAGCTTCTTCATTAGTCATCACTTTCACCTGCCATTTCCAGGCATCCACTCAGGACTCCTCAAGATACCGAGAAACAGAAAAGTGCATCATGCTAGCTGCGTAACTGGGCCAAGAGGTGATGTGACTGACTCAGTGATCCAGGGCAAGGGAACAGCAGATGTGTGGGGGTGACCTGCAAAACTGCAGCTGGAGACTCTGAAACCCCTTTGCCCACTTGCTGGTACTGGGTGGAGCTCGAGCTCCTCAGTTACTAATAGATGATAAAATGCCACTCCACCCTCTCAGTTCCTGCCCCCACTCTTTCTCTCTGCTCACTTTGATCCGTGTTTGTTGTTCCAGTCTAATGAGTAAGAGTGAAGATAAGAACATTATTTATTTTGCTTTTAGCCGACCTGAGGCAAAAAGCCCTGGCTAAAAAGATTGTGCAGTAGCAGAGGCAGAGCTGGGAAGATGTATAGGATGTTGACTTCCTATTTTCTCTCCACTAAGAACTCTCTTTTTATTATTTCTCTCTCAATGGCTAAGTTTTCAAAGCTCATAACTACCAAGGAAACTACCTTATTTACTCCTAAGTCATTTTCATACTTATATTTCTTATATTGATCTGATGCATATAACTACACATACAATTTTAAAGAGAATATTAAATGCTATTGGCCTAAAATAGTGATGTAGTAAAAATCAAATTTAATAAGTCTGAATATAGGGACATGGATATTATTTTGTGTACATTTTTGGGTTTTTTTCCTAGTGAACATGAAGAGTTTTTGAGAGCATATTCAGCTTTATTCTTTAAAATGGCTGGTGTTTTCAGAAAGAAGGAACATGTGTAATACCATAAGGTTTTTGGGGGATATTGAAACCAGTTCTCTGACCACTACTTTTGGGATTCTATGTGGTAGAAATAATTCTGCCATTATGTGGATTCTAAGAGTTTACTCTTCCCCTGAGGAAAGATAATCTGTTGTTGATCCTTTTATCCAAAAACCTTCTAGCTGATTGAAGCTCAATACATGCGGTATTGGACAAATCTTTTAACCTTTCTGGACCACAGCTTTTTCATTGGGTTAATTGAAAGATTTGAACCAGGTGTCCTATGAGGGCTCTCTCAGTTAAGTTACAAGCAGGAAGAAGAAAAGAAACGAGGTGTTGAAGGAAAGAAGGACACAGGCAAATGTGTCAGTACACCACACAGAATGCTGTTTTAATCACCATTTGGTGCTCACATTTTCAGTTTTTACGTGAACAGGTGTGTAAGAGAGAGAAAGAAAGGGAGTGAAAAATAGAAAGAAGGAGGAGAGTAGAGGGAGAGAGAGATGGAGAGAAATATGTTTCTGTCTCTTTGCCAAGGGTTCAAGGAGGCCACAGCCTTGGGCCATGAGCCAGCCCTTAGACACCGCAGCCAATATTGTCCTCAGGTATGAGGATGTTTCCAATTGTAAAATATGCTTTGTCTTCTGGGGACTGGCTGAAATCTGCATCATACCTTGGCCAGGCTCTCACTAGGTTGCTGTCACTCTCCTGTCACAACTGCCATCTGCTGTCCAGAGGACAGCTGCTTGGAAAAATGAGAGCCCCATTAACATTCCGGTGCCTCTGGCTCTAGACCTAATATAACCAGGGCCTTGTGCTATGAACCTGGACAATTCCCTCTCCATTCCTGTTATTACTGCCAAGTTGGCCATAAGGAAACCAGGAGTGAGAAGGGAATGCTGCAGAAGAAAAAGACCTAAGACCCTGGTTTCAGGGCTGGGAAAGAAAGCCAGACAGAATGGAGGAAATGAGGCCTGCAGGACATGGAGTCCCAAATGTTTGCATCACCTTGAAGTAGCCTATCACAGCTGCATTCCATGACTCTTTAATGCCCTCATCCCTTCTCCAGATAGAAATGGAGCAGCTCTTCCTGGAGGTCAGGCCTCAACTGATGGCGAGTCTGAGGTAGAGTACAGCACAGATCAAAGACTGCTTTTTACCTTTACATGTAAAGTGTAAAGGGACAGGATGAGAGTATCCGCCTTTGTCTTTTTGACCCCAAGACCATTATCAGTAGGGAAAGGGAGACCTGGAGAGTTTATATTATTGACAAAAGTCGCCTGAGTTGTTCATGAGCCAGGACTGGAACAGAACTCTTTGGGCATCTATCCAGTGCTCTTCCCCAGCACATTACGTAGAATGAATTTGTTGCACTACAACACTAATGTTCGGTAATATTTCCCTGAAGACAAAAGACAGTGCTATAATAGTGATCTTCGTGTATATATGTATCTTTTGTTTTAGGTAAATATATATACATATATATGTATGTATGTTGTGTCTATATTTAGACCTGATAATTTAAATTGCTTACAATGACTCAGTCATTCACCCAATGTTTGTTGAATACTTACTGTGTGCCAGGTTCTATCATAGGTTCTAGGAATACAAAGATGCATAAAACATGATTCTTGCTCTTTTTTTTTTTAAATTTATCTTATTGCATTTTAGGTATTGGGGTACATGTGAAGGACATGCAAGATTGTTGCATAGGTACACACGTGGCAGCATGATTTGCTGCCTTCCTCCCCATCACCCATATTTGGCATTTCTCCCCATGTTATCTCTCCCCAACTCCCCACCCCCCACTGTCCCTCCCCTATTTTCCCCCTACAGACCCCAGTGTGTAGTGCTCCCCTTCCTGTGTCCATGTGTTCTCATTGTTCAACACCCGCCTATGAGTGAGAACATTCAGTGTTTGATCTTCTGCTCTTTGGTCAGTTTGCTGAGAATGATGGTTTCCAGGTTCATCCATGTCCCTACAAAGGACACAAACTCATTGTTTTTGATGGCTGCATAATATTCCATGGTGTATATGTGCCACATTTTCCCTGTCCAGTCTATCATCAATGGGCATTTGGGTTGCTTCAGGTCTTTGCTATTGTAAACAGTGCTGCAATGAACATTCGTGTGCACATGTCCTTATAGTAGAACGATTTATAATCCTTTGGATATATACCCAGTAATGGGATTGCTGGGTCAAATGGAATTTCTATTTCTAGGTCCTTGAGGAATCACCACACTGTCTTTCACAATGGTTGAACTAATTTACACTCCCACCAACAGTGTAAAAGTGTTCCTATTTCTCCACATCCTCTCCAGCATCTGTTGTCTCTAGATTTTTTAATGATCGCCATTCTAACTAGTGTGGGATGGTATCTCAATGTAGTTTTGATTTGCATTTCTCTGATGCCCAGTGATGATGAGCATTTTTTCATATGTTTGTTGGCCTCATGTATGTCTTCTTTTGTAAAGTATCTGTTCATATCCTTTGCCTACTTTTGAATGGGCTTGTTTGTTTTTTTCTTGTAAATCTGTTTTAGCTCTTTGTAAATTCTGGATATCAGCCCTTTGTCAGATGGATAAACTGCAAAAATTTTTTCCCAATCTGTTGGTTGCCAATTCACTCTAATGACTGTTTCTTTTGCTGTGCAGAAGCTGTGGAGTTTGATTAGGTCCCATTTGTCTATTTTGGCTTTTGTTGCCAATGCTTTTGGTGTTTTGGGATTCTTGCTCTTAAATATAATAACTCAGCCCATTGAAGGAAACAAACACATTTACAAACAAGAATAGTGCAAATACAAAGAAAGCTAGATTGAGTTTATGATGCAATTAAAGAGACAGATACCCAACCGAGGTTAGGAGGGTGAGAAATAGTAGGAGGCCCAGGAGAAAGGTTTTCTGAAGATTTAACACCTATACTATGTCTTAAATGAGTAGTTATCAAGGCCAGGTGGGACAATATATAAGCATTTCATCTTTCACGTTTTAAGAGATGACAGTCATCATGTTATGGGACTCTGTAGTCACATTTACAGTATTCATTAACATAGCAAGCGCTTGCAATAATATCTGTTGCTTGATTTGCAATGAACTGAGATTCTGATTCCTGTGGGGTCTAGTAATATTCTTAGCTGAAACCAGAAGTTTGGAAAAAAGTGAAGGAAATACTTTCAGTGAAGAGTTTATAACTCTACTAAAAACAAACCTGCCCAAGGATTCTTCCATATCTACCTCCCCTGTCCAGGACTTCTCGTCCCTTCAGACTGAGTACAAATTCCATCTCTAGAAGGTCTTTCCTGATTTCTCCAATCAGAAGTGGTCTCTCTGTTTTCTGGAGTCTCCTGAGGTATCACTGGCTCTTGTATGATATCTAGTATGTTCTACCTTAATTGTAGTTTCAGAAAAGTACTTCAGTCTCACACCTCAAAAATGTGAGGGATGGATGGAGCAGCTAGAGCTTCAGGGGATACCACCCCAGAGGTATCAGGAAGACATGGTAGGAAGTTGAATTATCCCAAAGCAGAGGAGTCAATACACACAGACACTTCATCTCTAGTCTCTCTTCTCACTCCATCCATCCTCCCACCAAACAACCTGTCCGTTCTAACCTATATTCACTTACCTGAAGCTGATTTGCTAGGTTCTTCTTTCAGGTTGTTGCGTAGCGTTTCCTGGGCTTGGAACACCCTCCCCTATCCTTGTTCACTCCACAAATACCTACCAAGCATTGCCTGTTTTTTTCACCCTTCTCAGACCCTTCCCTCTCTGTCCCATCCCCAGTTGAGCTCAATGATCCCTTTCAGCTTCATTGAGGCCTCAATATATTTCTGTTGTAGCGTCTTCAGTACCATCATACTTCTTGATGTATAGGCTGCTGGCTGTTGAGCAGCTTGAGGTCACAAACTATATCTTATTTATTTCAGTGTCTCCAGTACCTAATGAATGGGTAAATGAATGGATTTGTATTCTTCCTTTGTCTTCCTTAGAAACTTCCTTCCAGAAACTTTGCCTTATTCATCTGTAGGTCACAGCACCCTTTACTTAGTAGCCTCACAATAGACGTTTGTTGTTGAATGAATGAATCTAGTTATTCACACACGTACTTGGACATACCAACACACAACATTGTAATACTGAGTTGATTCTTTTTAGAGCGCTCTATAAAAATGAAGTGTATTTTAAATATTTGTTAAAAGAATCCCACTTTGTTACTAGTTTTTAGCCCTCAGACTCCCATTGATGCCTCACCTAAGTGCCATATGTCCCTGACAGGATAAAGCTACTTGCAGAATGATCTGGCAAAGGCCATCCTAGGAGCACACCTCAGGAACTCCTCACTTTCTGTTCCTTCTCTTTCTGTTCCCCATGCCTCCCAGGGCAACAGGAATGGGTCAAGGGACACTATGTAGTGATGGGCCAGCAAGCATATCAAATGAAAGAGAAGACTTCAGTCAGTCTTCTCAGTGTGGTTTTCCTCTCCTCCATATGCTGTACCTTGTGTGACCACATCTCATGACTGATGTCAATGTGAATGAGGAAGGTTAAGAGAGAATCCCCAAACATAATTTTAGCCTCAAGTTCCCATTCGCTTCTTAAAGAACCTTTATCAGAGATGCAAATGAGAACCTCCTGAACGAGGTATAAATGCCCAAAGTCCTCTCTTTAACCCTTTTGCAGAAATGAGGTCAGAACAAAAAGCAGTAATTACAGTGAGCAGATAGGGTGCCCCTGCCCTTCTTCCATTGGTTGTTTCTTCACCTGCTGAGACAGCCTCTCTTTCTTGGAGGATTGAAGGGCTCAGGACCCACACAGAAGCTTGAGTTCTGTTTGTGGCTTCATTCATTGTGCTCAGGAGGTCCAGAAGGGCCAAATGGTGCTGGACCATGGACGCATGGGAGCTGATACTGGCTCAGAGTTAAGGCAGGAGAAAGGAGGGCGATGCTTGGCAAAGGTGCGTGAAAAAGGTTTGCGGAAGAGAAGTGTTCTCTTCATGCTTTCTCAGGCCATCAGAGATCCTCAGTCTATATGGCAGAGCCTTTGTGTGAAATGGAAAAAATGGGCCATCTATATGAGAATGCAGCCCCTCAGACATGGGTGCTCAGGCTGGAAAGCAGAGACCCCACTGAATGTCAGGCGCAGCCACCTCTGCCAGCTGTCTTCACATCTGTACCGCTGTATGCAGCAGGCTCGAGACCACCGTTTAGCCTGGGTCTCAGTACCTCCTGCCTAAACTCTCAGGAACCTACCAACAGCAGCACACTCCAGATTCAACATCCACCCTGGATGGGCTGAGACCAGAGTGCCCATCTCTGTTTTACGGAAGGAAAAACTGTTACCTCTCTCCCCCTTCCACTGCTTTCCTATATCTCTGCTGCCCTGCGTGCTCCACCATTTTCTCACCTTCCTCTGTCTCTCTTTTCCCTCAGGCCAAGAGGAACCAGAGTGACTCCATGTTGCTGCTCAGAAACCAGAAGCTGTGCTCCACTTGTCGAGAAATGAAAATGGTAGGCAAGGGGGAAGACAGAGACAGGCACGGGCATCTCAGGGCACAGCACTTCCCTTCCACGCCAAGCCCTGTGAACAGAGATAGTGATGGGGCCCATTGCAAGGAAGGTCTAGATAAAGGCTGCCAAGGAGGAACTGTTGGTCCTGGGAGCAGCATCAACTGACAGAACATGATAAGCCTTCTCCATTTCAACAAGCCAAAGGGGAACCAACATAGGTGGGCCACAATAGAGATGCAATGAGCCACTTTGCCTTGGACTCCTAAGTAACTACAGCCTCTCAGAGGCTCAGGGGGTTATGGAGCTTCTTCTCGCTCCTTAATGTAGCCCCCACACAACACATATGCACACACCCATCTCTCCATCATTACAATCAGGAGACATATAGCTTCATGTTTGGGTCTACTGTTAATTTAGGCAGCATCTCAAGAGAAAGACTGGGGGGAGAGTCTACAGTACTTTCTTGGTAGTCAGGGGTGGTGTCACCTGCTACATGTTACAGGTGGATCCCTGTAACATGTAGTGGAGAATGGTGGGAGGGGAGAAGTGTTAGGAAAATAAAGGAGAGCAAGGGAGTTGTGGAGGGAACAAAGATAAACTTCTGCCATCTGTCAGAGTTGCTGAATCAGAGTCCTGATTCAGGAAAGATGCTAGACTAGACTGGAGTTAGGCCTTTGGTTAATTTAAGAATTTGAGTTAGTGTTGGGATGGTTGGTAGTGTCAGGATAAGGAAGAGGCTTGGGTTACAAGTTAATTTAGCAACATGGTTAGGTTTGAAGTAAGGGCTGGGGGAGCATTTCTTCAACTCTGTTATCCTATAATTCTCCTTTGACCTGGGGAGGAAGGTGGGGTAAATGTGTAGGCTAAGTGTGCTTAAAACGAAGGGCAAAGAATGGAAGAAAAAATAGAAGTTGTAAGAGGGGCTCCTCCACTGAGTCCATGGCAAAAGTCTTCAGGCTAGTCGGATGTGAAAGAGTGGCAGTTTTGTGAAATTTTTATGTGGGATTTAGAAATTTAACTGAAGCTACTGGCAAAACTGCACCTGGATGTTGCTGTGTATGTTCATTTTCCACACAACTATGGTCACTGGGTTAAATATTAGCATTGGCTGGAGTCTGGAAAACTAGGATTGGGATTTCTCCTGGTCTTATTCCTGGAAGCTCTTGTCCACATTTAGAATGCACCAATCCCAGGCCTGAGCTGGCACACTGGGATGTCAGCAGCAGTCCTCTTTCTCAAGATCTCTTCCCTGACCTTTGCCCTTTTCCAGGAAGGATAGAAGTAGAGTCACAGGCTGTCATTTTGCCATTTATTGCGGCTTCTAAAAGGAAGGGCTTCAAGCATAAAAGTGCCCAGGGACCCTTCTCTACTGCTGTCAGAATCTGGTGGGAAACTACAGAAAGTCAGAAAATAAACATGAAATACCCTTGCCTCACTATATGCTGTAGCACCTCAGAGTCCTCCCAAGGGGATGGACTGCAGGTCTGCTGTAATCACTGTGACACCCCTTCTTTCTCAGCAGTGAGTTGAATTGAAATACTGGGGAAGATATAAAAAGACTCCTAGGAATAGAAGGGAACTTCCTCAGCCTAATAAACAGCAGTTTGAAAAACCAACAGCTATCATCCTACTTAGTGGTAAAAAACCAGATACTTTCCCCTAAGACTAGGAACAAGGCACCAATGTCTGCTCTTGACATTTCTACTCAACATTTTACTATACACTCTAGCCAGAAAAATTAAAATAGGAAAAAGAAATAAAGGACATCTGCATTAGAAAGGAAGAAGTACAATTAGTCTATTTGCAGATCACATGATCTTATACAGAGAGAGTCCTAAGGAATGCACAGAACTCTATTATCGCTAATAAATGAGTACAGCAGTGTGGAGGATACAAGATCAATATAATTAGCTTCTATTACTAGCAATGAACAAAATGAAGAAAACAATGCCATTTGCAATAGCATCAAAAATTATTTAGGTATAAATTTAACAAGACACACAAATGCTATACAATGAAAAGTATAAAACATCATAGAAAGAAAATTTAAAATATCCAAATACATGGAAAGAACCCCATGTTTATGGATTGGAACACTTAATATTGTAAAGATGGCTATACCCCCAACATGGTCTACATATTTAATGTAATCCTCAAAATCCCAGGTGCCATTTTTATAGAAATTTACAATATCTTAAAATTTATATTAAAATGCAAGAGATCCAGGATAGCCAAACAATCTTAAAAAAGAACAAAGTCGGAGGCCACACACTTCTTGATTTTAAAACTAACTACAACCGTATGGTCAGAACTGTGTGGTACTGCCATAAAGATAGACAAATAGATCAATGGAATAAAATTGAGAGTCCAGAAGTAAATTCTTACATTTATAAACGATTGATTTTTGACAAAGGTACCAAGACAGTTCAATGAGGAAAGAATAGTCTTTTCAATAAGTGGTACTGGGGCAGCTGTATAGATACATGTAAAAGAACAAATTTGTACCTCTTCCTCACACTATGTACAAAAATAACTCAAAATAGGTCAAAGACCTAAATGTAAGACCTAAAACCATAAAGCTCTTAGAAGAAAACATGGGTATAAAGCTTCATGACCTCAGATAAGGCAATGTTTTCTAAGATAGGACATGCAAAACACAAGCAACAAAAGAATATAGATAAATCAGTCTTCATCAAAATTTTACATTTTTGTACTGCAAAGAACAACATCAAGAACATGAAAAGACAACCAAAATATTTGCAAATCGTCAGATAAGGGATTATATCAAATAAGAGACTAGTATCTGGAATATATAAAGAACACTTACAACTCAACAATAAAAAGGCAAACACCCTAGTTGAAAAGTGAGAAAACAGTTTCAATAGACATTCTCCAAAGATCTATAGATGACCAACAAACACATAAAAAGATGCTCAATATTATTTGTTATTAAGCAAATGCAAATTAAAACCATGATGAGATACACTTTTTGTCCACTAGAATGGCTTTAATTAAAAAAAGAAAAAAAGACAGTGGATAATAGCAAGTGTTGGCCAGGATATGGAGAAGTTAGAACCCTCATCCATTGCTGATGGAAATGTAAAACAGCATAGTTGCTTTGAAAAACAGTTTAGGAAGTCCTCAAAAACTTAGACACAGAGTTACTATATGACCCAGCAATTCTATTCCTAGATATGTACCCCAGGAGTTAAAAACATATTCACACACAAACTTCTACAAGAATGTGCATAGCAGCCACATCACAATAGCTGAAAAGTGAAAATAACCCAAATGTCTATAACTTGATTCATGGAAAAACAAAATGTGGTCTATCTATATAATAGAATATTAATCATAAAACAGAATGAATCACTGAAAGATGCTGTAACATGGATGAACCTTGAAAACATTTTGCTGAGTAAAAGAAATCAGATGCAAAAGATCACATATTATATTAGTTACATTTATATAAAATGTCCAGAATAGGAAAATTCATAGAGACAGAAAATAGACAATGGTTGCCAAAGACTGGGGGGAGGAGTGAGTGAAGAGTACTTGCTAATAGCTATGTGGTTTCTTTTTGGGGTCATGAAATGTTCTAGAAGTAAATAATGGTGATCGTTTTACAACTTTCTGAATATACTAAAAACTACTAAATTATACATTAAGATGGTGGCTTATGATACATGATATCATAAACATCAACAAAACGAAATTAGCAGCTGGGCGGGGTGGCTCACGCCTATAGTCCCAGCACTTTGGGAGGCCGAGGTAGGAGGATCAACTGAGGTCAGGAGTTCAAGAACAGCCTGGCCAATATAGTGAAAACCCATCTCTACTAAAAGTACAGAAATTAGCCAGGCATGCTCGTGTGCACCTATAATCCCAGCTACTCACAAGGCTGAGGCAGGAGAATTGCTTGAACCCGGGAAGTGGAGGTTGCAGTGAGCCGAGATGGTGCCACTTCACTCCAGCCTGGGTGACAGAGCGAGACTCCATCTCAAAAAAAAAAAAAAAAAAAAAAAAAATTAAATTAAAAAATTTAAAATAAAATAAAAAAGAATTTAGCACTAGATAAATAAAAGCACAAAATGGATGAATCTCAAAAAATGTAAACAGGACCTGGTTATGTAATTACTCATATTCCTACATAACCTTGGGCCAGAAGCTCAACCATTTAGTGCAGAAGAAATACCTACTGACAGTTATGGTTGTGATTCACCAGGGATCTTTGCCTTGGTTTTATCTAGGCTGCGTTTTGTCACGTCTGCTCCAAACAGCTCGTCTTCCCCTTAATGCACCTATTTTGTAGTCCTGTTATCTGCACTGCTCTCTAATTAACACTTTCAAGCCCCTTAAAGTAGGACTGTCAAGCTAGACATACTGTAAACAGACATTCTCTAACCTATATAAAAATTGTTTTAAGATAAATTAAGTTGATTTCAACAAACATTTATTGATTGTCTGCCATGGCCCAAGTACTTAGGTAAGCTACAAAGAAAAGAAAGAAAGAAAGAAAGAAGGAAAGAAAGAAAGAAAGAACGAAAGAAAGAAAGAAAGAAGAAAAGAAAGAAAGAAAGAAAGAAAGAAAGAGAGAGGGAGGGAGGGAGGGAGAGAGAGAGAGAGAAAGAGAAAAAAAGAAAGAAAAAGAAAGAAAGAAAGAAAGAAAGAAAGAAAGAAAGAAAGAAAGAAAGAAAAAGAAAGAGAGAAAGGCAGACATAAATCCTGCCTTTAAGGAGTCAACAAATAAGTAAATAATGACAACAGAATGTAATCAATAGAAATAGATCTGATGGGGAGTGAAGGGGCAGCGAAAGTAAATATCAAGAAAGTCTTCCTTGAAAAAAAAGACTATTCAGGGTTTTCCAGAATGAATAGGAGTACACCACAGTATACTTTTTCTCACAAACAAAAATGCTGTCTTTGCAGGCAGCTTTGTTCTGATGTAACCCCTGTAGTGCAGCTCATTCATGTAAGGGCACTAGCTGGATTTAGGGGATTTAGAACAGGAATCATGCTATTTAGGAGGAGGTAGAGAGTTTCCTGCATGTTTCGTTGGAGCAGGGTCAACTTTAGATAAATTTTTGAATAAAGCAGTCTGTCTCTGGCACATTCTCATCCCCTTTTATGTTTAGAAATCTGTCCTCAGGTTCTCACTAAAGCCTTGGCTGCCCCCACTATGCCCATAAGTTCCTTGTTACCAGGTCATTTCCTTCTTCTCCCTCTTTCATCCTTTCTTCAGCTAATGAGTTAGGAGAACAAGCTGATTAAACATAGTACATTTTTGGCATTTATATAGCCTTTGTGTTCTGTTTTTTGCTATTTTCAAGCACCTCTAAAGGTCCTTGATTCATCATAATTTGTAACTTTGTTCTGTCATAAACTTAAATCATGAGTCACCTGGTACAAGTTACTTAGTGAGTAAAGTAGTTGAACACCTGCACCTACATCTTTGTGATTATCATTTTATTATTGTAGCTACAATAATTTTTGAGAAATAATGGAAAAATGCTTCCTAGTGAAAACATTCTTAAAAGAAAAACAACATCTAGTTCTATGAACAAATTTGGAAAAGTTCAAGAAAGTGATGTTTCTTAACAAAAAATACTGTAACTGCACATTGATTTTAGGTCTGTATAAAGGACACCTTTAAAATTTCAGGTGTGCTTCAAGGTGGGTTCATTCATTCCCTACGTTGATCAAAAATATTTCTTAGACATCGTGTTAGCAGCTGGAAATACAAAAACAAAGACAAGGTCTATGCCCTCATGAAGCTAAAAGTCTATTAGGGAAGCCAGACACTATGCAAGTAAATGCAATATAAAGGTTATGAGTATTTTGATACAGGAGGCCCTAAGAACAGAGCACTGGGAACTACCAAAAGTACTCCAGGAGTCAGTAGTCTCTGTGAGAAAGTGATAGTTAACCTGACACCTGGAGAATGTGTGTGGTAGGAGTGAGGGCATCTAAACAAAGATTCTAAAGATTTACTAAATCTGGGTATCTAATTTCAACGGATATCCAGGCAAGAACAAAGATTCTGACTTGAGGAAAGGGTGAAACCCTCTGGTTCATTCATATCACAAAAGGATGTATGAATGACTTTGATATCAAATACAACTCAAGTTTGCTAAAGTGGTACCTTATTTATTTAAATAAGAATGCAATTACAGGCAACATTCTAAATGAGACTTTCTTCTTGAGGTACAACCAAGAACAATGAAAATCCTAGATGATCCAAAAGTATCCTTTGAGAATTTTATGAGTCATAGGTAAGTCAACAATTTAAATCAGGACATGACTTTAATTCTGGTTATATCAGTTTGAGGACATAGGAGAGTGGATTGAGAAGCATAGTAAGAGGAATGTTTAAGGCCTGCTTAGGGAGCAGGCTTCTTGACTGGTTTTATTTCCTGGTTAAACCAAATCATTCGATCAAAAAAGAAAGTTCACCTTTTTGTTTGAACAACTACTGAAACTACTGCAGAAAGTATAATCTTCCTTTCCACCTTCACAAGAACAATATAAGAAATATGATAGGAAATTTCTTTGATAATTCAGGTGGAACTAAATACAAATTGACAACATAGATGACATATCTAATTTGCAAGATATGGGAGATAACACATAATCTTTCCTTAGTCCGAGATATTCTCTGCTACGTTCTATTAACTAAAATTCCTCTTATCAGTTTGTTTGGTTGTTATTTAAAGCTTTTTTAAAAATCAAGATCGAGTATAACAGACACAAAATCCAGTTGGAATTCTGATTAGCTGTTGTTGTTGAGATGGAGTCTCTCTCTGTCACCCAGGCTAGAGTGCAGTGGTACAATCTTGGCTCACTGCAATCTGCCTCCCAGGTTTAAGCAGTTCTCCTGTCTCAACCTCCCAAGTAGCTGAGATTACAGGTGCCCACCGTCACGGCTGGCTAATTTTTTTTTTTTTTTGGTAGAGATGGGGTTTAACCATTTTGGCCAGGCTGTTCTCAAACTCCTGAACCTCTGGTGATCCTCTTGCTTCGGCCTCCCAAAGTGCTGTGATTACAGGCGTGAGCCACCATGCCCTGCCTGGTTTTTCAAAGACTTTTTTTCTGCTATATTTAACTATCAGGCAGGGAAGAAGAATTGTGTTTTTACTTTATTAAAACATACAAAACAGGCCAGGGATGGTGGCTCACGCCTATAATCCCAGCACTTTGGGAGGCCAAGGCAGGTGTATCACCTGAGGTCAGGAGTTCAAGACCAGCCTGGCCAATATGGTGAAACCCCATCTCTAGTAAAAATACAAAAATTAACTTGGCATGGTGGCAGGCCCCTGTAATTCCAGCTACTTGGGAGGCTGAGGCAGGAGAATCACTTGAACCCAGGAGGTGGAGGTTGCAGTGAGCCGAGATCACGTCATCGCACTCCAGGGAGGAGTGAAACTCCATCTCAAAAAAATAATAATAATAATTGCAAAAGATGGACTCATTCTGAATAAGACATCAATATAGGTCAAACTGCATTTCAATAGATGGTTGGAAAGTAGATACATGCTCACCTTTACATGTGACTAACCAAAAAAGCTGTATGTAATCTAATGGCAATTTTAATTTTTTCCCTGATACAGAGAGCAATGATGTGGAAAAATAAATAGGTTTTTTTGATAACCTTATGTTGAATAGTGATACATGTTCTGATTCCTTTTATGACCTTAGGGCCATTTGTTCCAGATACACTGACAACATGTACCCAGTTCCTGGGCCATGGTAGCAGACAAGGTTATGAAGGAAGTGACTATTTGAGCAGTACAAGCTCCATCACTAATAACGTTGACCTATACTGACGCTATACCTTTAAACAGTGCTTATATGGTTAAAGTAATTCTAATAAATATTCATTATGAACTTTAAATGTAAAAGCTGAACCATCTAAAACCAGAGAATTGTGAGCAAAAGTTCACTCTTCTGCGAAATAACCTTTTGAAATTTGTTGCCCCATTTTACTTATCTTGCAAGTTTTGTACTTTATTTAAAGGACAAAATCCCAGAACGTTAATTAGTTATATTCTAAACAAATAGCTCTTATTCCTTTAAAACTAAGACCAAGGATTGAGCCAATCCTAAAATCATGTCAATATCAACCAGACATATCATGAGATTGATTGTTGCATTCTTTTCTTCAGTGTTATGAAGGAAAACATACCACTTCTGTTTGAGCTAAAGTGGCTATAAAGCAAGGGCCTGGTTCTATCTGTAGCTTTTAAAATCTGTTTTCATAGTTTTTAAGTATCACTGCATATGTAGGCAAGTAGAATTATCTTCACCGAAATTATGGTTTTTTAAAAAGTGACTTTGCAGCCATTGCAGGAATTAAAATATAATACTTATTGAATGAAAAGAATGAAGGAAAAAAGGAAAAGAGGGAGAAAAGATGGGAGGATAGATACATAATTGTTGAATTATAGAATAAATAGATCTTGGCCAGGCACAGTGGCTCACGCCTGTAATCCCAGCACTTTGGGAGGCCAAGGTGGGCAGATCACCGGAGGTCAGGAGTTCAAGATCAGCCTGACCAACATGGAGAAACCCTGTCTCTACTAAAAATACAAAATTAGCCGGGCATGGTCGCGAGCACCTGTAATCCCAGCTACTCAGGAAGTTGAGGCAGGAGAATTGCTTGAACCCAAGAGATGGAGGTGCAGTGAGCCAAGATCGTCCCATTGCCCTCCAGCCTGGGCAACAAGAGCAAAACCGCATCTCAAAAAAAAAAAAAAAAAAAAAAAAAA